>NC_091806.1:16330681-16633712 GCF_041296235.1 Equus asinus
AATAGCTGAGTCATATGGTATTTCTATTTTTAATTTTTTGAGATTGCATTGAATATGCAGTTGGTTTTAGGTGGTATTGAGATTTTAACTATGTTTATTCTTCCAATCCGTGAGCATGGAATATCTTTTGTTTTCTTTATTTCTTCATCAATTTCTTTCTATAATGTCTTATAGTTTTTGTTGTATAGATCTTTCACATCCTTGGTTAAATTTATTCCTAGATATTTTATTCTTTTTGTTGTGATTCTAAATGGGATTATATTCTTGTGTTTTCTTTCTGCTAGTTTTTTATTAGAGTATAGAAATGCAACTGATTTTTGTAAGTTGATTTTGTACCCTACAATTCTGCTATAGTTGTTGATTATTTCTAATAGTTTTCTGAAGGATTCTTTAGGGTTTTCTATATGTAAAATTGTGTCATTTGCAAACTGTGGGTTTTACTTCATTCCTTGCTGATTTGGCTACCTTTTATTTCATTTTCTTGCCTAGTTTTTCTGGCCAAAACCTACAGTACTATGTTGACTAAGAGTGGTGAGAGTAGGCAACCTTGTCTTGTTCTCATTCTCAGAGGGATGACTTTCAGGTTTTCCCCATTGAGTATGATCTTGGCTATGGGTTTGTCATACATGGTCTTTATTATGTTGAGATATTTTCCTTCTATACCATTTTATTGAGAGTTTTTATGATAAATGGATATGGAATCTTGTCAAATGCTTTCTCTGCTCTATTGGGATGATCACATGAATTTTATTCCTCATTTTGTTAATGTGGTGTATCTCATTGATTTATTTTCAGACATTGAACCATCCCTGTGTCCCTGGTATAAATCCCACTTAATCGTGGTGTATGATCCTTTTGATGTATTGCTGTACTTCACTTGCCAATATTTTGTTGAAGATTTTTGCATCTACATTCATCAGTGATATTGGCCTGTAGTTTTCCTTCTTTGTGTTGTCTTTGTCTGACTTTGAAATCAGGCTGATTTTGGCCTTATAAAATGTATTAGACAGTGTTCTGTCTTCTTCAATTATTTGGAATAGGTTGAGAAGGACAGCTACTAAATCTTCTTTGAATGTTTGGTGGAATTCTCCAGAGAAGCCGCCTGGTCCCGGACTTTTACATTTTGGGAGGTTTTCATTACTATTCCAATCTCTTTACTTGTGATTGGTCTATTCAGATTCTCTATTTCTTCTTGGTTCATTTTTAGGAGGTGTATGAGTCTAAGAATTTATCTATTTCTCCTAGATAGTAAAATGTGTTGGTATATAGTTTTCCACATTCTCTTCTAATCCTTTGTATTTCTGTGGTATGCAATGTAATTCCTTCTCTTTGATTTCTACTTTTACTTACTTGAACCTTCTCTCTTTTTTTCCTAGTGAGTCTGGCTAAGGCTTTGTCAGTTTTGCTTATCTTCTAAAAGAACCATCTCAGTTTTATTACTCCTTTCCACTGATATTTTGTTTGCTTGTTTCAATTTCATTTACTTCTGCTCTAATTTTAATTATTTCCCTCTTTCTGCTGACTTTGAGCTTTGTTTGTTCTTCTTTTTCTTGTACTGTTAGGTGTAGTTTAAGATTGTTTATTTGAGATTTTTCTTGCTTGTAGAGGTCGGCCTGTATTGCTATCAATTTCCGTCTTAGGATCACTTTTGTTGCATCCCATATGAGTTGGTATGGAGTTTTTTCATTTTCATTTGTCTTCAGATATTCTTTGATATCTCCTTTAATTTCTTCAATGATCCATTGGTTGTTCAGTAGCATGATTTTAGTCTCCACATGTTTGTCACTTTTCCAGCTTTTTTCTTGTAGTTGATGTCTGGATTCATAGCATTATGGACAGTTAAGATGCTTGATATGATTTCAGTTTTCTTAAATTTATTGAGACGCCTTGTTTCCCAACATCTGTCTTTGAGAATGTTCCATGTGCACTGGAGAATAATGTGTATTCTGCTCATTTTGGATGGAGTGTTCTAATATATACCTGTTAAGTCCATCTGGCCTAGTTCTTTTTTTTAGTTCCACTATTTTCTTTCTGAGTCTCTGTCTGGTTGATCTATCCATTCATGAAAATGAGGTGTTAAGGTCCCCTCCTGTTATTGTGTTGCTGTTAATGTCTCCTTTTAGGTGAATTAATAGTTGTTTTACGTACTTTGGCTCTCCTGTGTTAGGTGCCAATATGTTTATAAGTGTTATGCCCTCTTGGTGGAGTGTCCCTTTTATCATTATATACTGCCTATTTGTCTCTCATTGTCTATGTTATCTTGAAGTCTACTTTATCTAATATAAGTATGGCCACACCTGCTTTCTTTTATTTGCTGTTAGCTTGGAGTATCGTCTTCCATCCCTTTCCTCTAAGCTTGTGTTTGTCTTTAGAGCCAAGATGTGTTTCCTGGAGGCAACGTATTGTCGGGACCTGTTTTATACTCCATCCATCCACCCTCTGTTTTTTGATTGGGGAATTCAATCCATTTACATTTAGATTATTGATATATGAGGACTTAATGCTGCCATTTTATTGCTTGTTTTCCAGTTGTTCTGTATTTCCCTTGTTTCTCATCTCATGTTTTTCAGACTTCCAATTCAGTTTGGTGGCTCTCTATATTGGTTTTCTCACTTTTCTCTTTATCATTTGTGTCTCTGTTCTTTTTCTTTTTTTTTTTTTTGAGATTGGCACCTGAGCTAACAACTATTGCCAATGTTCTTCTCCTCCTCCTCCTCCTCCTCATCCTCCTTCTTCTTTCTTCCTCTTCTTCTCCCCAAAGCCCCCCCAGTACATAGTTTTATGTTCTAAGTGCCTCTGGTCGTGCTATGTGGGATGCCACTTCAACATGGCCTGATGAGCAGTGCCATGTCTGTGCCCATGATCTAAACTGGTGAAACCCTGGGTTGCCAAAGCAGAGCACTTGAACTTAACCACTCAGCCATGGGGTCAGCCCCTCTGTTCTGATTTCTTGTTTAGTGGTTACCGTGAAGTTTGTATAAAAGATTTCATAGATGATAGTCTATTCTCTGATAGCCTCTTATTCCCTTAGTCTAAGCAGGTTTCATCTCTTTCATCTTCTCCATCTAAGTTCTTGCTGTCACAACTTATTCCATTTCGTCTTGCAAATTTGTGGTTAAACTGAAGTGGTTATATTTAGTTTTGAGGTTTTCCTTCCCTTTAACTTTAAAGTTATAATTAAGTTTTTGGTAATCTGTTCTGATAGAGAGTTGCAGTTTTCTGATTTTTTCTTAATTTATTGTTTTTAAAGATTGGCACCTGGGCTAACAACTGTCGCCAATCTTTTTTTTTTTCTGCTTTATTTCCCCAAACCCCCCCTCCCCTCACAGTTGTATATCTTATTTGCATGCAGTTTTCTGATTTTGTGTGCCTATTTATCTCCTTGCTCAAGGTTTTGTTAACCCTTCTTTTTTTCAGGTATGAGGACCTTCTTGATCAAATTTTGTAGAGGGGGTCTTTTGGTGATGGACTCCATCAGTTTTGCTTATTTGGGAAAGCTTTTATTTCTCCATCATATTCTGAAGGATAATTTTGCTGGATATGGTATTCTTGGCTGAAAGATTTTGTCTTTCAGAATTTTGAATATCTCATTCCGCTCTCTTCTAGCCCATAAGATTTCTGCTGAGAAATCCACTGAAAGCCTGGTAGGGGCTCCTTTGTAAGTTATTTTTTCTCCTTGATGCCCTTAATATTTTTTCTTTGTCATTGACTTTTGGCAGCTTTAGTAATATATGCCTTGGAGAAGGTCTTTTTACATTGATGATAAGTAGGTGTTCTATTGGCTTCATTTATATGTAATTCCAGCTCCTTCCCAAGGTTTTGAAGTTCTCAGCTATTATTTCTTTAAACAATCCCTCTGCTCCTTTCTCCTTCTCTTTTCCCTCTGGAATACCTATAATCCTTAATTGCATTTCCTAAGTTTTGGGATATTTCTGAGATAATTTCTTCATTTCTTTTTAGTCTTAGTTCTCTTTCCTCCTACATCTGAAGTGTTTCTGGATTTCTATCCTCTAGATTGCTAACTCTATCCAACATAGTATCAGCTCTGTTATTTACTGACTCCAGATTTTTCTTTATCTCATTCATTGTGTTTTTCATCTCTAGCAGTTCTGATTTTATTTATAGTTTCAATCTCTTTTGTGAAGAATTCCCTCTGTTCTTTAATTTTGTTCCTGATTTCATTGAACTGTCTTTCAAAATTCTCTTATAACTAGTTGAGATTTTTATGATAGCTGTTTTGAATTCTCTGTCATTTAGATTGTAGATATATGTGCCTTCAGGATTGATTTCTGCGTGTTTGTCTTTTTCCTTCTGGTCTGGAGTATTGATATATTTCTTCATACTTTTTGATGGATTGGATCCGTGCCATCACTTAGTGATATTATCTGGTGGCAGATTCCACCTGCCACTACTGGAGGGAGAAGGAGTTGTGTAATCTGAGCCCAACATGATCCCTGTCAGCTGTGCCTGTCTGAGCCTGGGCCACTTCTTGGGATCACAGCAGCCCTTTGGGTTCTCCCACCAAATGGGAAAGCAATCACATGGGTTCAGGACTTGTATCACTTGCTCTCACATTTTTGCTGAGGCATGCTCCCCCCTTCAGGGTCAAAGCAGTACTATGAGAGTTCTAGGCAGCTGGGAGCTCGTTCACCCAGATTCAAAGCTCAGCCACCCTCTGCTCCTAGATCTGCACCCGGGTCACACCAGCCATTGTGCTGGATTGGTGGGGCCTCCACACTTGGTCTGAGCCAGAGCCACTCCCTGGGACCACAGGGGGCTTTGGGCTCTCCCACTGGACCAGAGAGTGATCACAGGGTCTAAGGCCTGCTGCTGCCTGCTCCCGTGGTCCTGCCAAGTCACACTTACCCCTTTGGTGCTGCAGCAGTACTACCAGTGTTCAAGGCAGCCAGGAGCTCATTCACTCAGTCTTGCAGCTCCACCACCATCTGTTCCCAGGTCACATCAGTCTTAGTGTTTTGTGGGCAGGGCCTCCCCATCAGGTCCAAGACTGAGCCACTCTGTTCCCTGTGGACAGTGTGGCCCTGTAGACACTCCCACTAAATGGGGAAGCGATCACATGGGGGATCAGGGCTGCCGTCGTCTGTTTCCGTAGTTGTGCTGAGATGTGCTCCCACCCTTGGTGAACAAGTGGTGCAATGAGTACTTTGGCTAGGAGAGCAGTTGCACACTTGTACTGGGCTTCCTAGGGGCCAGTGTGCTCACCTATCTCCACCTCCTCCCCAGGAGTAGTCCATCCACCTTCAGATGTATAGCTGCATGAGTCTCTCAGGCATCCTGATGTGCCCTGTGGATATCTTCTGCTGATCAATGAATGTCCATTTTCTTGTAGTTTGAAGGAGGTGAGACAAAGGGAACAACTCACTCTGCCATGTTGCTGACATCAATCCTCTAATGTCTATTTTTGTCTCTTATCTCTTTTGTCTTGAAGTCTGTGTTATCTGACATACATATGGGTACACCCATATTTTTTGGGTGCTGTTTGCTTGGAGCATCATCTTCCATCCCTTCACTCTGAGCCTGTTTGTCTTTAGAGCTAAGATGTGTCCCCTGAAGGCAGCATATGGTTGGGTCTTGTTTTTTAATTCATCCAACCACTCTGTGTCTTTTGAGTGATGAATCCAAACCATTTACATAAAGAGTAATTATTGATATATGAGGGCTTAATGCTGCCATTTTATCTTTTGTTTTCTGGTTTCTCTATATTTCCCTTGTTTCCTTTTCCTTATATTTCTGTCTGCCATTTCTGTTTGGTGATTTTCTGTGATGTTTTTCTCACTTTTCTCTCCATTTATGATTTGTGACTCTGCTCTGTTTTTCTCTTTTGTGGATACCATGAGGTTTGTATAAAAGATCTCATAGATGAGAGAGTCATTTTACTGATGGCCTCTTATCTCCATTAGCCTATGCAGGTTCCATCCTTTTCCTCTTCCCCGTCTATGTTTTTGTTGTCACTAAATATTCTTTTTTGTATTGTGTGTTTGTTACCAAATTGAAGTGGTTTTAGTTATTTTTGATGCTTTCTTTGCGTTTGTCCTTTATATTATTAATTAAGTGTTTACCAACCTATTCTTATACAGAGAAGCAATTTTCTGATTCTGTCTGTCTATTTATCACCCAGCTCAAAGATTTGTAAATCTTTGCCTTTTTGTTTCAGGTAGAAGGGCTCCTTTCAACATTTCTTTTAAGGCAGATCTAGTCGTAATGAACTTCCTCAGCTTGTGATTGTCGGGGAAAGCTTTTATTTCTCCTTCATATCTGAAGGATAATTTTGCTGGGCAAAGTACTTTTGACCAATAGTTTTTGTCTTTCAGTATTTTGAATGTATCCTTCCACTGTCTCCTAGACTGTAAGTTTTCTGCTGAGAAATCCACTGAAAGTCTGATGGGGGTTCCTTTGTAAGTTACTTTCTTCTCTCCGGCTGCCCTTAATTTTCTTTCTTAGTCTGACTTTTGACAGTTTTAATATAATATATCCTGGAAAAGTTTTTTTTTTTTTGAGGAAGACTAGCCCTGAGCTAACATTTGCTGCCAATCTTCCTCTTTTTGCTGAGGAAGACTGGCCCTGAACTCACATCTGTGCCCATCTTCCTCTACTTTGTATGTGTGATGCCTACCACAGGATGGCTTGCCAAGCAGTGCCATGTCCGCACCTGGGATCCGAACCAGCGAACCCCAGGCCACCGAAGCGGAATGTGCGCACTTATCTGCTGCACCACTGGGCCGGCCCCTGGAAAAGATGTTTTTTGCATTGAGATAACTAGTTCTATTAGCTTCCTGGACTTGTAGACCCATTCCTTCCCCCTGTTTTGAAAGTTCACAGCTATTATTCCTTTGAATAATCTCTCTGCTCCTTTCTCCTCTTTTCCTTCTGAGATACACACTATCCTTGTGCCATTTTTTCCTAATTGAGTTGGCTATTTCTCTTTTTTTTTTAATCTTAGTTCTCTCTCCTCCACCACCTGAACCATTTCTAGATTTCTATCTTTGAGCTCACTAATTCTCTCTTCTATAAAGTCTATTCTATTTTTAATGCTTTCTACATTATTTTTCATCTCATTAATTGTGTTTCTCACCTCCAAAATTTCTGGGTTTTTTATTTATTAATTATAGTCTCCATCTCTTTGGTGAAGTACTCCTGTTCGTTAATTTTATTCGCAAAATTCATTGAGCTGTCTTTCTGAGTTTTCTTGTAACTCTTTGAGTTTCTTTAAAACAAATATTTTGAATTCTTTTTCAGACTGTAGTCTTGTGTGATTTCAAGTTTGCTTTCTGGAGTGCTATAATTTTCTTTCTGTTCTGCTATATTACCATAGTTCTTAATGGAACTTGATGAGTTGATTCTCTGCTGGCACATTTGTGGTCGTAACCACGTTTCTTATTTCTGTAAGCTTTTGGTTACTTTGTTTCTGAGCTGCTTTTGTTTGCATTGAAGAGCCTGCACTTTTCAGCCTCCATTGCCTCTGACAAAGGCATCATCAGTGCCCTCCGTGTGCTTCTTGTACCTCTGTGGTTACTGGTGCCTTGCTGCTTATGATGTCACTGCAGTTGCAGGTGTCTCCACCAGGCTCATCAGGCTGAGAGCACTTCTGCTGTTTCTGGGGTCACTTGGGTCTCATGTTCTCCTGCTGGCTCTCCATGGGTTCTCCACAGGCTTGGATACTGTTTCCCCCTGCACTGCTGCTCCCAGGTTGTCTGGGATGTTGGCTGCACCACTGCCAGTGATGCTGGGTTCACAAGTGTCATTGTCACTGACAGGGATCCGAGGACCCAGAGACTTGTATGCAGTCCCTGCTGCTGGTGGAGACAGTGTCAGGGGCGCTGTCACGGGGGGCTGGGGGCTAGGTCATCAGTCCTGCTGTGATTCCTGAAGTTTCTTGTCACAGTTTCCACCTGCCCCTTCTGGGGAGCACAGGGGCTAAGCAGGAAGAGATTGTCATTGCTGCTTTCTCATATAGTCTTTGGTCTCTGATGCAAGCTGGTTTATTTTGAAAATTCAGGTCAGGGCACCAACCCCCAGCCAGGAAAATCTAAGTTTTGTATACATTCTCCACTGTTGAAAAGACCAGGTAACTGACAAGGGAGGGGGAGTGTGCTAGGTCACAAGCTTTGCTCTGTGTCCTGAATTCTCAGGGCATGTGTGCTACGCACCAGTGCTTGGAGCCTGGAGCTAAGCCATACCTTCCATTTCTGACCCAACATACTCTGTCTTCAGGATTCACTGGGGGACAAGGGCTAAGCCATGCCATGTCTGCTCCTGCAGCCTCTGTTTGCAGGTATGCATGCCAGATCCTCTGAGGGTGGGGAGCAGGGGATAAGCTGCACCTTGTCTGCCTCTGCAGCCTTTATCCACAGGTGCATGCACTGGTGTGAAGATCTGTACCTTGGATCCCCTCTTCTAGGTGAGGGGAAGGAACCACTCCCTTAGTTCCCTCTGCCTCCCAGAGGTCCAGTCCACTCACTTCAATGTACAGATGCATGAATCTCTTAGGTGTCCTGTTGTGCTGTGTAGGGAGTCCTTTGTTGGTCAATGGATGTCTGATTGGTTTGTAACTTAGAGGAGAGAGACAAAGGGAATGACTCACTCCGCCATGATACTGACATCACTCCTTGACGAAAAACATTTAAAAACATGAAAATCATAGATATGTATCACTCATGAACATAGACATACACACAAAAAAAGCCCTTAATAAAACATTTGAATCAAATGCAGCAATGTGTACAAAGAACAATATAGCATGACAAAGTGGGATTTGTCCCAGGAATGCAAGATTGTCTTAACTCAAAAATCAGAGAGATAGTTCAAGATGACCATGTAGAAAGATCCTGAACTCACCTCCTCCCATGGACACACTTAGCCTACAGCTATGTATGGAACATTTTCCTCTAAAAAGTGCCTGAAAACTAGCAGAGCAGCTCCTTCTCATCAGGCAAGTCAGGAAAAGCCCAAACCGAAGAGGGCAAGAAAGGCTGAGATGCAATCTCACCATAAACCCCACCTCTGGCACAGCAACCCACAGTTGGCAGGGAACTCACAAACCCAGTGCTTCTCCCTGAGGAATAAAGGGTTTGTATCACATATCAGGCACCCCAACTTTTAAGACCTGCACCTGACAGACAAGCCCCCAAAACATCTGACCTTTGAAAGCCAACAGAGCTCAGGTCCATGAGACCCAAAGGGTTGTAGCAAACTGAGAAATGACTCTTAAAATGCTCATGTGCAGAAGCACCTGCCCCAGCACCCAGTGCAGAGCAGCCATTTGAAAAGCACCAGACTTTATGTGAAAGAGATTCATTTGTTAAACCACCAGCTGGAGGGGCAGGGACCTACTGGGATACTCTCTGAGGATGAAGGTTGGTGAGTGCCATTTTTACACTCTCCTTCTGCCTTGCAAAAGCCAGAGGGTGCCATCATTTTTTTGTTCTAGACCTTTTATCACTTTTTTCTTTGCTATCTCCCTCTGCTGCACTCCAGAGCATCAGTATCTCCTGGGGGAAGGGAGCTTTTACGTGCTTCTGGTACACAGGGTTTTGTGGCTGCCCCTCAGGGGATACCCCTTGATCACTTGGCCCTGGAGTGTAGAAGGGCTTGCATTCCTGGGTTCCATAGGACTGTAATAATCAGAGAGACATATCTTGGCAGTCTACCAACCCCAGGGCACTGCACAGATAGCACACTGAAAAACAGCCCCAGTCTTTCTGAGAAAGAGGCCTATTTGCTTGTCCAGGAGCTTTGGCCTGAGGGGGAGGGTCCTGGCCTGGCACACTTCTAGGGGTATAAGAGGTGTTCTCAGGGAACATAGGCCAGAGGACACCATATTGCACTCTCCCTCTGCCTGAATACAGTTTTCCGGTATTTCCCAGAAATGAGCTTATGCACTCATTTGGAGGCAGATTTTTGTGTCTGTTGCCCAGGAACACCAGATTTCTGGCTTTTGTGCCCTGCAGAGCTTACACTTGCAGTTCCCTAGGACTGTATACGTTTGCTTATTTTAAAAACTGCTGCCTGAGGGTCTGGCTTCCAATCAGCCTGAAGCTAGGTGTTGACTGAGGTACTCCTTTTTGTGGTACTAACATGTCTTGGCACACCCTCAACTAATGGGAGACATTAAAAATAAAATAGACTGCATGGATAATCTCAAAGGTTTGAGAGACAACAAAGAGCTAAGGCAAGGTTGAATGGTTAATTTCTTCTCCTAAATGAGGCCACTTGTTCAAGACTGGGAGAGGTACCTGTTTCAGCTAATACAAAGAAACCAACACAGAGAGTCAAGCAAAATGATGAAAGAAAGGAATATGTTCCAAATAAAAAACAAGATAAAACCACAAAAATCAATGTAATTCACTATTTTAACAAAATAGAGGAAATCAATATAATCGTTTCAAGGGATGCAGAAAAATAATTTAACAAAATTCAACATTCATTCCTGATTTTAAAACATAATAATAACTCTGCAATCTAGGAATAGAAGATAACTTTCTTAACTTTACTTATTGATGAAAATACTGAATGTCTTTCCCATAATATTGAGAACAAGGCAGGGATATCTATTCTCACCATTTATAGGCAACATTGTACTGGAGTTCATAGCCAGTGCAATTAGGCAACAAAATGAAATAAAAATAAAGATTGGAAATGAAGAAATGAGATTGCCTCTATTTGTAGATGACATGATTATTTACATAGAAAATTCTAAGGAATCTATGAAACAACTACTAGAAAAAATTAGTGTATGTAATACCATAGGATAAAGGTCAATTCTCTGTTTCTATAATTACCTCAAATTTGGGGGTGTCAGAATTCCTCTCAGAGGATTTGTTTTGTTTGTTTTTTCTTCCCAAGGAAGACTAGCCCTGAGCTAACATCTGCCACCAATCCTCTTTTTGCTAAGGAAGATTGGTCCCAAGCTAACATCTGTGCCCATCTTCCTCTATTTTATATGTGAGACACCACCACAGCGTGGTTTGATAAGCGGTGCATGGGTCCATGCCCAGGATACGAACCTGCAAACCCCGGGCAGCAGAAGCGGAACATGGGAACTTTACTGCTGCACCATCAGGTGGACCCCTCAGAGAATTTGTAAGGACCACTTTAGTTCTCAGATAAAAAAAAAAAAAACAACTTGTGTTTTCTTTCCAAAGCTGTTGAAGGATCACAGCGCAAGATGTATATACAGTGTAATCATCAATTTTTATTATGTAATGTATATAAATGTTGACTCACTATGTTGCACATCTGAAACTAACATAACATTGTATGTCAACCACACTCAAATGAATAAATAACTAAAAATTTTTAAAATGATTAGATTTAGGAAGGAAGAAAGAAAAGAAAATTAACATTTATCAAAACTCCGAATAGAAATGGAAAACAGGGGCCGGCCCCTTGGCCGAGTGGTTATGTTCACACGCTCCACTTGGGCAGCCCAGGGTTTTGCCAGTTTGGATCCTGGGTGCGGACATAGCACCACTCATCAAGCCATGCTGAAGTGGTGTCCCACATGCAACAACTGGAAGGACCCACAACTAAAAATACACAACTTTTTAACTGGGTTTTGGGGGAGAAAAAGGAAAAATAAAATCTTTTAAAAAAAAGAAATGGAAAACATTTGAGAGATAATTTCAAAAAAGAGTTCATCAGACCCATAAGCCATTGACAGTGTCAGTGATATGTTACCTATGGGTAACTTTAATTCTGACGTTTTAATTGGCAGGGCCAAGGGAAGGGACTCTGAAAGAGAAGTATGTGTTGTTATCAGATAGTAAGTAACTGCACATTTCCAGGATTTGTGGCTAAGAAAACCTTTAAAAAAGGATTAACATAGAAGCTTAAGGTATGTTGGCCTTAATAAACAACTTCTGTAAAAATTTTTCAAATCTTTACAATGAATCTGGTCCCTACCTTATGATGTCTTGTTATACCTTTCCTATCACAGAACTTCATGTCCTGCGGAGTTCTGGAAAGTAAGATGGGTGTCTCTAGCCTTTTCCAGGATTCCCTTTCTCCCACTTTGTCTCCAAAGATATCCTATCACATATGGAATCAGATGAAGTGTCACTCTGAGTAATCACAATTACTGAATAATTATAAACTGTTAAATTTGGAAGTAAACTTATAGATTTCTTATCTTACAGAAGAAGAATCTGGATCCTGAATCACACAACACATTGGTGCAGAGCCTGGATTAGACCAGGTTCCACAGTTTCCCATATAAGACTCGCTTCAGTGCTCATCGCATCCATTGACTCCTCCCCCTGGTGCTCACTCAAAGCTGGATTTCGTAATGGACAGAGGGCATGGAGAAAGAAGCAAATCGTGTGTAAACAAAAGGCAAAGCAAAGCTGAAGAGTTAAGACCTAAAAGAAATAGTGAGAAAATGAAAAATAATGCAATCCGGCTTCACTTATCCACCTTCCTGAAGTGTAATTTCTGCCCAGACAGCCTGTGCAGAACTTAGGGGCCCTGCAGAGGAGAGGATGTTTCAGGAGTCAGCAAACTGGGCTGCTAGGGAGAGAAGCCTTTGCAAGACAGGCATTGGTGACTTAAGATCTTAGTGCCAGCTCTACCAGTTTGTCACCAAGAGTTAAATTTTCCTCTAGCTATTGTAAATATATCTGCCAGGTCTCTCCAACAAAAGAGAATGCAACCTTTGGAAGGCTTTTGCAGTCTATCTTATATCCACTATCACAGCTTTCAAAGGACAGAGAACTCAGTAGATGTGAATAAGTGTTTTGAGTTTGATCCCTGAATCCTCCATCTGTTATTACATCTATTTCAAAACCAAGGTGTCACTGCAATCATCCTATACACAGTACAGAGGAAAAAGTGTATATATAGGGATATCTAGTGTACAAAAATAAGCTTCTCTTTTTGAAAGCAATTCCAAAGCACGCCCCAATAGAGATTAAGTAATAAAGCCACCTTGAATACTGTTTGTTTCCTTGATTCTTAACTTTATCTTCTGAATCTTTTGTAGACAGCTACCTCCGATGAGATTGGCTATAACATCTGCTCTAAGCTGAGCTACAGAGTTGCTTTCTCACCTCTCACTTAAGCAGGTAGGAGAGACTGTAACAGGATGATGTCTGAAGTCAGCCCCATCAGCTGAAAAAGTGAACAATTTGAAGAAAGGCTCCTCATGTATGGAAGTGTGTGGGAGCCAGAGTAACACCAATGAAAGTGCCCGTGTGTAAAAGACTCTGCCTGAGATCTGCCCATCCGAGTAAAGGCTCAGTGAATGAACTGACTAACTCAGAATCTGTTCCACACATAAAGGCGACACTTAATGCTGATCCTCCCCTGTGGACTCACAAGGTGCCATCAATGCTGACACCCCTATGTGCCACCATCTCCAACGTTTAATGACTTTCTCATGAAGAAAGTTACAAGGAAATAGAACAGGGACAGTCTACCCTAAAACCTACTATAATGAGAATTGAAGAAAATATTTGCTGGACTGTGAAGCTGGAAACATTTAAGGTGTATGGGATGGAAAATGGAGATCAGAGAACTGAATTCCATGAACTTTTATAGCATCCCCTCTCTGGTGTTTTTTCTGAGAAGACCAAAAGTTAACTTCCCAATTGCTTCCTTCAGAGGTTAAGGAAATGATCTCTAATTAATCCAAATATGAAGTCAAGTCTTCTACTTGCCCCCTCTTGTCCTGGCCCCAAGAGCTTTCCCTCTGCATTTTCAAGTAAGTGACAGAGGAGAATCCAATATCACATCCTCCCTCTGCCCTACCACAGACATCCTCAAGAGACCCTTAGGGGCCTTTTCTGATGTCTTCCCTCATTGCACTAAGGAAGCCAGTTAGTTCCAGGGAAACTTCAATCAAGTGGACCTGGACCACTTCAGGCATGTCATTCTGACATGTCACCTGATCAGAGAAGGCTAGACATGGAAGAGCCTTCAAGATCATCTTGTTCAACTCATTCACTTTAAAGGTGGGAAAACAGCCAAAGAGGAAAAAGTATGCGTGCAAAGTTACTCCCTGTGCTGATAGCAAGGCTAAACCAGCTTTTTCCTGACTCCTGGTGCAGGGGTCTTCCAACTGTTCATTCTTGAAATTTTAAGCATTTTATCCAAGTTGTGAGCATGTGGTTTTCATTGGCAAGGGCTTCAGGAAGACTAGAGTTCTCTAACTGTTAGGCATGGTCTCCTAACGAACAGCACATTACATTTGTGTTGGGCATTATTATGTCTTTCAACTTTTCTTTCTAACATCTCACATATAGGCAAAGTAACCCTCAACTGTAGAAACTAGTATTCCCATTTGACAGATTAGGTAACTGGTACTCAGAAAGATTAAGAGAATGGCTAAACTCTATACAACCAATGAATTGCCCAATTGCACTGAATCTCTAAGTGTAACGTTTCTTGCCCACATGGAATATGTCACCAGCAGCTGGTGTCCCATTAGGAAGAGAAGAGGCCAGCAGGAAACTGAACTAAGATATGCTCCCCCATCCGCTTCTGCTCTGTGCAGTCATGCTGCTTCTTCAAAGTTCTGTATCTTTGGCCAAATAAATTATAAAACTCTATTTTTAAAGCCCCAGAAACTCTCACTACTTAAGGAAAACTGCATTAAATCCTTCTGTATATACTTCAATAACTCTCTAATTTATTGGTTTCTTACTAAATGGCATTGGTACTGTCATGGGCTCAGCCTTACTCAACTTTTCAGTGAAAAGCCTCCAGAGAAGGAAAAAAGTTTGCAAATTCACTGTATCATTAACAGCTGGCTTACATCCAGAACCAGGGAAGGACTTTCAGGAGTAACAAAGGCTGGAGTTCTTGCCATATTTCAGATGGGCTATATTAGGAGGAAAAGGCCACACTTATACCATTGTTTAATAATTTATTTGGCCAAAGATAAAGAACTTCAAAGAAGCAGCATGACTGCAGAGCATAGAAGCAGATTGGGGCCCATCCTGATGGAAAGGAATGAAGACATAAAAACAACAGTGCATACGTGCATCTCTGCTGGCCTGAAGGAATGCGAGCGAGCTCTTCTTTCTGCTTCACATCACACCTCCTGATCTTACTGTCACACACGCACGCACACACAAACACACACGCAAACACACACCGTTTACTTAGAAAGGTGATAAAAATAACCTACAGTGGGCTTATTTTAATTTTTTCCAGTTTTATTGAAGTATGGTTAACAGGTGAAAGTTGTATTTTTTAAGTTATGCAATGTGCTATCCTGATATACGAGTACATTATGAGTACAATCAAGCTAACCAAACAGAAACTGGAGCTGAGGACTACAATGAATGAAAAGAAAAATGCATTTTCAGACTTTTAGATAAAATACTATCTCAAATAAACAAAAGTTGAAAGAATTCATTGTCAACAGAACTGCTCCACAAGAAAAAAAATACAATAGAGAACATCAGCATCACAGTTAATCAAGCAGAAGAAAGAATCTGTGATGTAGAAGATAGGACCTTTAAAATTCTCCAGTCAGAGGAAGACATTAAAAAAAATGAAAAATAGTGAAGAAAGCCTATGTGAGCAATGTGATGTTATTAAAAGAAACATTCTGTGAATTATTGGCATCCCAGAAGAAGAGAGAGAAGGAGGCAGAAAGCTTATTTAAAGAAATAATGGCTGCAAACTTCCCAAATCTTGGGAGATTGGACATCCAAGTTCATGAAGATAATAGGTCATCCCAAAATTTCAATACAAAACGATTTTCCCCAAGTCTACTATAATGCAACTGTCTGAAAGCAAAGACAGAATTTTAAAAGCAAAATGAAAGGAACTTATGGAATAGGAGAAGATATTTGTAAATCATATATCTGATCAAGGATTAATATCCAAAATATATAAATATCATACAAATCAATAACAAAAAATCTGAGTAAAGAATCAGCAGAGGAGCTGAATAGACATTTTTCCAAAGAGGACATACAGATGACCAATTGATTTATGAGATGATGCTCAGTGTCACTAATCACCAGGGAAATGCAAATCAAAACCCCAATGAGATATCAACTCACACCTGTTAGAATGGTTACTGTCAAACAGACAAGGGATGATGAGTATTGGCAAGGATGTAGAGAAAAGGGAACCTTTGTGCATTGTTGGTAGTAATGTAAACTTGTGCAACTACTATGGAAAACAGTATGGAATTTCCTAAAAATTAAAAATAGATCCAGTAATTCCACTTCTGGTGTGTCTCCAAGGAAATGAAATCAGTATCTCCCCATGTTCATTGCAGCATTATTCACAATAGCCAAGATGGAAACAACCTATGTATCCATTTAAAGATGAAGGGATAAAGAAAATGTGATATATACACAGAAAATTAATGAGCCATGAAAAAGAAGGAAACTGTGCCTTTTGTGACTTTATGGATGGACCTTGGAAGGCATAATGCTGAGTAAAATAAATAAGACAGAGAAAGACAAACACTGTATGATCTCACTCATATTTGGAGGCTAAAAAGGATGAACTCATGGAAACAGAGTAGATTGGTGGTTGCCAGCGGCCAGAGGTGGGGAAAATGGAGAAATGTTGGTCAAAGAGTACAAACTTCCAGTTATAAAATGAATAAGTTCTGGGGAAATCATTTACAGCATGGTGATTATAGTTAATTATATTGTGTTATATACTTGAAGTTGCTCAGTGTAGATTTTTTTTTAAAAGATTTTATTTTTTCCTTTTTCTCCCCAAAGCCCCCCGGTACATAGTGTGCATTCTTCGTTGTGGGTCCTTCTAGTTGTGGCATGTGGGACGCTGCCTCAGCGTGGCTTGATGAGCAGTGCCATGTCCGCGCCCAGGATTCAAACCAACGAAACACTGGGCCACCTGCAGCGGAGCGCGCGAACTTAACCACTGGCCATGGGGCCAGCCCTGCTCAGTGTAGATTTTAAATGTTCTCATCACACAAAAAAGTGGGAATTATGTGAGGTGATGGAGATATTAACTATCCCTATTTTGGTAATCATTTTTCAATGTATATGTGCACCACATCATCAGACTGTACAACCTTAAACTTACACAATGTTATATGTCAATTATTTGTCAAACAGCCAGAAAATAAAAGAATACAATTTTTAAAGATTTATTAAATACTTTAAAACTCTGTTGAAGAACACAAAAGAAGATTTCAGTAAATGAAAAGACAAACCATGATCTTGGATGGAAAGCTTATTACGATATTGATCCTTTCTAAATACATTTATAAATGTAATATGGCATCAATCAAAATAATAATAAATTCTTTGGAGGATACAGAACAGGAAGAGAAGTAAAACTAAATCTGAAGTTTATATGGAGAAACAATGCCCAGAAGACTTTGAAAGAGAAGAAACTAGCCTTCTAGATATTAAAACATTCATAAAGCTTCCGTAATAAGAACCGCGGTGGTCTGGCTGTTCTAGAAGACATAAAGGAACATGATGATGATTAACTACATAATCCAAAGACTGCTGTGTATCAGAGAGATGCAACAAACAAAGCCAGAAAGCCAAGGACAAACCAGAGGGAAAGTCCACAATTCATATCAGAAAGGACAAATTTATATGTATATAATTAGGTCTTGGAACATAATAAAAAGAACCATAATCTAAATACGGGAAAATGATAGGAACAGTTTACATAAAATACAAATGGACTTTAAATATATGAAAAGATGTTCAACTTCACTTAAAATAAGAGAAATTTAAATTAAAATTATTTATCTCCCATTTTTTCAACTATCATATAAGCAAAATCCCAAATTTAATAAAATGTTTTACAGGAAAGAGAGAATTGTAGGTGAGAATACAAATAGATACAACTGCTAAGAAGGGTAATTTGATAATATCTATCAAATTAAACATGCATACATATAATCCAGCAGTTTCATTTCTGGAGATAAATCCTAGTTTAGATGCATATATTTAAATCAAGGTTATTCACTGTAACACTATTTGGAAACAATCCAAATATTTATCAGTAGAAGACTACTTAAGCAAATGATGGTACGTCCATTCAATGAAGGCCACAAAACTGTAAGAAAAAAAGGAGGAAGTTTTCCTTGTACTAATATACAAAAATCTCCAAGATATATTAAGCAAATAAAGCAAGTTTCAGATCTGTTTACATACTATGTTATTGTTCGTACAAAAGGTAGAGATAAATGAGAGCATGTATATTATACTCATGTTTCATTAAACTCCAAAATATACAGGAAACAGAAAACGGCTTATCTAGTGGGGACATGGGAAAGGGGAAGCTTACATAGGGGGAAAGAAATGGAATGAAATTTTGTACTTGTGTGCCTTTTTATTTTGTTGATTTTTTAAAACCTTATGAATATATCACCATTGCACAAAATTAAATTAAAAATTTAAGTATTTTTAAAAGAAAATATAAATTTAACTAATCATGCAAAATAATCTAAACACAGATATGTGGCAGAATCAAAGAAAAAACTGATAGATTTTACTGTGCAGAAATATAAAGGTTTGAACATTGAAAACTTTGCATATAAGACTCAAAGCTAATTGAACATTAAAACCCTCCTCACTCACAAAAAATGCAAATTAAACATGTCTATGTAACTTGTAAAATATTTTAACTTTATATTTCAAAATAATTTCTGACTTACAAAAACGTTGTAATAATAATACAAAGAATTCTTGTATACCTTTAATCCAAATTTCTGAAATATTAATATTTTACCACATTTTCTTTATTATTCATTCTCTCAGTTGACAAATGGATAGAGAGGTAGATAGAATTTTTAATTAAAAGGTTTGAAATTTGATGACATCATCATCATTTACATTTAAATACCTTAGTAAATAATTCCTTAATCCAAGGACATTCTCTGACATAAACACACTAGAATTATCAACATCAGGAAATTAACTTTGCCACAATGCTATTATCTCATCTCAGTGTTTTCACCCACTAATGACCTTCATCTAGGATGGGATCTAATCAAGGATCACAGGTTGCATTTAGTTATCATCTATCTGTAATCTGGAAAAGTTCTTCAATTTCTTTGTCTTGCTACTTTTGAAGAATGCAAGCTAGTAATTTTGCAGCATGTTCTTCAATTGAGGTTTGCCTGATATCTTGTCATTATTAGACTCAGGTTATGTATTTTGGGTAAGAATATCAGAGTATTGCGTGCCTCTCCAGTCTCAATATTGACGATGTTGACTTTGAGTAACTGTTTAAGGAAGTGTCTTCCATGTTTCTCCATTGTAGACTTATATTTTTCCTCTCACAATTAATAAGCATCTTGTGGGAAGATATTTTGAGACTATGCCAAATCTCATTTCTCATCAAGAAAATTTTAATGACTGTTCAATTCTGTCAAGAGCATTTTCAAAAGGAAGGTGAATTATTACGACTTTTATAAGAATAAATTTAACACTATTCATAAAGTCATTATAGCTTTTAAAATAGTAAATTTACTGTAGCAAGTGAGTCTGAAAGAAAATCAGAAGTATAAGGTTTCTTCTATTCAAGAATCTCACCACAAACTTACTTATAGTAGTAAAAAAATAGAAATGACCTAAACATCTAACAGAAAATGGTTAATTAAGGCATAGTACACCCATAAGAGGAAATATTTTACAAGTGATTAGAACAAGGGTTTTGAAGATGGGAACCAGTTAAAATAACTGTAGAGCTAACAAGTAATGTAAACTTTTCTCCATCCCATTCTGCCCCATCAGTTTGGACTCAGCATCATTATAAACCCAGGGATCAATACCAAGACTTGGCCTCTATTTCTCATCTAGATTCATTGTCCTGATCCACAGCCTCTTCACGGCCTTCTTCATTTCTGCATTTCTCAGGGAGTAGATGACAGGGTTGAGGAGTGGAGTGATCACTATGTAGAACACGGCCACCATCTTGTCCACAGACAGAGTTGTAGAAGGTCTCAGATAGATGAAGATGCAGGGCCCAAAGAACAAGGAAACCACGATGATATGGGACCCCCAAGTGGAGAGGGCCTTGCGCCGCCCCTCAGAGCTTCGAGACCTCAAATGGACCAAGATGACCACATAGGAGATTAAGAGGACCACAAAGCTGACCACAGACAAAGTCCCCCCATTGGCAACGATCAAAAGACCAAGGAGGAAGGTGTCAGAGCAGGCAAGTTTGAGCAGAGGAAGCAGGTCACAGAAATAGTGGTCGATCACATTGGGGCCACAGAAGGGCAAGTGGAAGATGAGAAGGATTTGGGCAAAGGAATGCACAAAGCCCCCCACCCATGCTGCTCCAACCAGGATAGCACACACCTGCCGGTTCATGATGGTAGTGTAGTTCAGAGGCTTACAGATGGCCACGTAGCGGTCATAGGCCATCACAGTGAGCAGGAACATCTCAGTGCCACCAAAGAAGTGGATGAAGAAAATCTGTGTCATGCAGCCCCACAGAGATATGGCTTTCCTTTCAGCCAGCAAATCTGAGATGAGTTTGGGGGCTGAAGTAGAGGAGTAGCAGATCTCCACGAAGGACAGGTAGCTGAGGAAGAAGTACAAGGGGGAACCAAGACTTCTGCTGGTCATGACAGTGAGCACAATGAGGAGATTCCCCAGCACAATTGCTGTGTACAAGAGCAGAAATAGCACAAAGCAAACAGTCTGCACCTCCTGATTAGGAGAAAGTCCCAGAAAAAATGAATTCAGTCACATTGTACGTGTTAGCCATATGGTCACCACCAGGAGGCAGTAATTGAGTGGAGTGATCTGAAAATACAAAATAAAAGACTCCTTCATTCATTGGGTGAATTACATAATAATCCCTTGCATATCTGAAAAGCTTGCGAGCTGCAAATTGGCAAATGAATAGGAGTTAGTTACATGTACAAAAAGGGAAGAGCATTCCAAAAAGGCAGCAGAGTATACAAAGCTATAAAAATTCATCCATCTGTAGCTGGAGTAAACCAGAGAATCACAAAGATAAACCTGGAGATAGAGTCTAGTACCAGTTCTTGAAGGACTGTTATGGACTCTAGGGTTTATCTGACAGACAATGGGGAATCATCAGGAATGTTAGTCTACTACAAGGAAAGTCATTTTTTGTAAACATAGGACTAGTAGAAACAGACCAGAGGAGAGGAGATCTATTGGGAAATAAATGCCTCATTGGATGATGTGGGGTACAAGGATAGTGTTGCTCTCTCCATGTTACATGTCTCTCTGCTGCCTTTCAATGATTTTGCCTTTTGCCTGCAGTTTTCCTTCATGCCACTTCCTTTTGCTCTCTTTCCATCCTTGATTTGTGGAATGGTACTTTCACATCTCCATTTCCCTTCACAATCTTCAGAAATGTCCCTTGACACTCAGCACCCCCTCTTATTTCTACTTTCTCCTCCTAATTTTCTCCTTCTATGCCTGGTCACTGGATGATCTTGTCTCTTTCTAGGATCCAGCTCAATTCATGTACAATTCTTCTCCTTACTGGTACCTTCATTTGCTCTAATCATATGCCCCCAGTAGCTACTGAAATATAAACCACCCCTCCACTCAGAGTGCCCACTCTTGCTCTGACACAAGCCTCTCTGCATCCCAGCCTTCCAACACTTCAGGCATTACCAAGAATGTGCACTGAGGGGCTGGCCTGGTGGCACAACGGTTAAGTGCACAGTTCTGCTTTGGTGGCCCAGGGTTCACCAGTTCCGATCCCGGGTGTGGACATAGCACCACTTGGCAAGCCATGCTGTGGTAGGCGTCCCACAAATAAAGTAGAGGAAGATGGGCATGGATGTTAGCTCAGGGTCAGTCTTCCTCAGCAAAAAGAGGAAAATTTGCAGCAGATGTTAGCTCAGGGCTGATCTTCCTCCAAAAAAAAAAAAAAAAAGAATGTGCACTGACTGATTTGCAGACAGTCTTGTCCATGCTGGACTTTCTCCAAGGTGACTGAGGTCTGTGTGTATCAACACAGCCCCTTGTACAGTAAGACTCCAGGGCACGTGAGACTAAGAGGCACATGACATCCACTCATGTCACAAACCTTCGTTCCTGCAGGGATTGGGGTCAGGCTCAGAAGATTAAGGGCTACCATGAGCCAGAAGGAAATCACTGATAAAATGTACAATTGCAGAGACAAATGGAGGGCAGAGACAATCCTAAACTCTCAAATCAACGGGGGAAGTTTACCAAGAAGCCATTCATGGAAGAAAGCACTGTTACCAGTCTGGACTCCTGGGTTTATATCCAGGTTTCTTTAAGTAGCATCTATGTGATATTTAGACAGCTCTTTAGCCTTTCAGAGTCTCAAGGTCCAAACTGTAGCATGAAGATAATACTGACATCACACGTAGATGCCATGAATCCCACTCCCAGCCCATCCCAGGAGAACATAAGCTCCCATCCTCTGTGAAACATTGGAGTTGTCCCAGAGACAGGAAATCCATCTCCACAGTTCACAGACCCTTCCAGTCCATGGCCCTCTTCTTTCAGGATATTTTGGAATCACAGTACTTTTCACCCTGAATTGTAGTTGTTTTATGTGACCATCTGCCCTACCAAAACGTGAGCTTCCTGAGGGCAGAGATTACATCTTGCTACCACTACATCTCCAGTGCTTGCTGAAGAGCCTCCAAAAAATAGCATTCAATGATTATAGATAGAAAAAATGAAGAGTGGATATACATCTTCTCTAGAATTCTTAGCATGGTATTTGGTACACTGTAGATGTTCAGTAAATATTGAAAGTATAAAGATCCCCGAGGACTGAGACCACACCCTCTCCATCCCTGAATCCATCCCTAGCACTGTGTTTGTCCCAGGCAAAGACCAGATCAATGAGAAAGCACTTTGCAAGATCCCATGTGCTTCATGGCAACATTCCCTTTGATTTCAAAGTGGAATTGTAGTCATCATGCAAAGTAAGCACATGCTCACAAAAATAAAACTCACCCCAATGTTTCTGTGGCTTTGCTGTTATCACAGTTCCTTTTTCTGTTCTGACCACAGAAACGCAAATAACGCCAGGAGAATAGCCCTCAGTTCATGCAGGTTTCCCAGTTAGCATGAAGGCCCAGCTACCAATCAAAGTTCATAGGTCTCAGGAATCACCAGATGGAGGATCTGCACCTCCTGCAGCCTCAGGCTAGGGAATGCTAAGACTAAGCCACTGAGTCTCTTCCACCTGATTTAAAACAAGAGCAAATTGGACTTGCTTCCCAAATATTCCACCGAGAAATACAATTCCGGCAACTCAGCCTTGCGTTCACTCTACTGGAGAGACACCCGGGGGGAAGGTGTGATGATCAAACAAGAGAAGATTGGTCCCCAGACAGCCATACTTTTCCCTTCTTAATCAATATGTATATTAATTAGTATATATATTTATATATATATAAAATTTTCTGAAATAAAAGATTTTTTTAATTCCATAAGATGACTCATATCCCAAGGTCCCTGTATAATCCAGTGGAAAATTAAAGCAGGGTGCACTCACAGGAAAACTGAGACATTAAGAAAAATAGTTCTTTATTTTTTTCCACTAATTCGAGAGACCACCTTAACCTCATTCCAAAATCTCATATCTATTATGTTCTATTTCAGGGGTTTATGTTCAGTCTCACTGATACGTCTATTCTATTGCTAACAACACTTTTTTGTAATTATTGTAGCTACATGCTATATTTTAATATTGGTAACACTTTCTCTCATTTTTTTGTTCAAACTTACTGGTCCATGTTTTGCATACTTATTTTTCAATATGAACAAACTCTCTAGTTAGAAGTATATTGTTAGTAATTTTACTTGGGAACTCTTTAATATATAGGCTGACTTGTGGAGAGTTGAGATCTTTAGGATGTTGAGTATGGTTCAGACATCACACAGGATTAGTGATATTAGAGGAAGCAACCACTGTAACTCACACACAACCTGAAACAGTTTGGGTTTCTCACTCAGCAAAATAGAAAACCTCATAATTCACAGAGCACTGGGTAGAGTATTCAGAAATGCATTGCCTCAGTAGTGAGGAAAAGTTAACCAAAAGCTAAATACTGCTCAAAAATAAATACTGCTCTAACAACATTTAGTTACCCATCTAGCAAAACTAAAGAATAACTATAGTAATGCAAAATACCCAGCAAATAAGGTAAAATTCACAATACCTAACTTCCAATCAAAAATTATCAAGTGTGCAAAGAAGCAGGAATACAAATCCACAATATAGGGAGAAAAAGCAATTCAAATCAACACAAAAAAATGGCAGTGATTATAGAATTAGTAAGTGGGTACATAGAAATTATTATAACTATTTTAAATATTTTCGAGAAAGTAGAGACAGGATTGAATGGTAAATAGAGGTATAGAAATATAAAAAAAGACTCAAGTTGAAATTCTAGTGATGAAAAATACAGTAACTGAAAGGAGAAACGTACTGGATGGCAGATTAACAGAAAAGTGGACACTGCAGAAGATTTGACACTGCAGCAGAAAAGGTTAGTAACTTGAAGACTTAGCAATAGAAACTATCTAGAACGAAGAATGAAGGAAAAGATGGACTGAAAACAAACACACAGAGCATCAATGGGCTCTGGAAAAACTTCAACAGCTTAACATATGAGTAACCGAAATCCTTAAAGAATAGAATAGGAGAAGGGATAAAAAACATATTTAAAGAACTAATGGCCATTTTTCCCCAAAGTTAATGAAAACTGTAAATCCACATCCAAGAACCCAACAAACCCCAAGTACAAAATTCATAGAAGAAATTTCACTATAATATACATCATAACAAACTGGTCTAAAGCAGGGATAAAGAGAAAATGTTAAAGGCAGCCAAAAAGAAAATGTACTTTATCTACAGAGAA
Source organism: Equus asinus (assembly GCF_041296235.1). Classification (NCBI taxonomy): domain Eukaryota; kingdom Metazoa; phylum Chordata; class Mammalia; order Perissodactyla; family Equidae; genus Equus; species Equus asinus. The sequence continues at coordinate 16,355,499 of NC_091806.1, forward strand.
GTAAAGATAAAAATTATAGCCAAATTCTCATCAGAAACAATAAGACAGTGGAGCAAAATCTTTGAAGTACTCAAACAAAGATCGTCCACCCAGAATTTGACTTAGCAAAAACAAAGATGAAGTAGAGACTTCCAGATATACAAAAGAGAAGGAATTCATCAACGATAGACTTCACTACAAGAAGGGTTAAGGAAGTCCTTCAGTCAGAAGACAAATAATAATACATGGAAATCTGGGTCCACTGAAAGAAATGAAGGCCACAAGAAGTGGTAAATGTATGTGCAAAGACAAATAATATGATTTCTATGTCAGAAAAAGTCAACATTAACTCATTTTTCATTATTGTAAAACATGTGTTTTGTCACAAGAGAATTTCCATTTTAATGCTTTCCCATCCATGTACCAAATATTAAAAACCCAAATTTAAATGTCCACTTAGTATAGCCACAATCTCCCTCCTAAATCCCCTGAAAGGTATGCGTGTCTCGATAAAACAGCTCCAAACCGGGATAAAGGAAGAGTGTGTTGCAATTTTTAAAGCCTCGTGGATTATGAGCAATATCAGAAATGTATCAAAAAATGTCCTCATCTTAAGGAAATAACCATTAGATTTTAAGAACTAGATCTATAATGTGCTAATTCTGCGTTGTCAGGTATCTATCAACTTGAGTAACTTTCCTGACCTCTGAGATTGGGAATGGTCATCCGAAGAGCAGAGGCAAAGTGAGCCAGCCCTGTGGTCCTGGGATTCTAACATAGTCTAGGTGGAAAACGAAACAGTGTAAGAAAAGTGACTTTAACAATCTATTCCATGAAAACTGATCTGAGGGGCTGGCCCTGTGGCCCAGTGGTTACTTTCGTGCACTCTGCTTAGGCAGCCCTGGGGTTTCACAGGTTTGGATCCTGGGTGCGGCCATGGCACCACTCATCAGGCCATGCTGAGGCAGCATCACATACGCCACAACTAGAAGGACCCACAACTAAAATATGCAACAATGTACTAGGAGGATTTGAGGAGAAAAAGCAGGAAAAAAAAAAAAGAAGATTGGCAACAATCATTAGCTCGGATGCCAATCAAAAAAAAAAACTGATCTGAACCTCATTTACAGTTATAGGGGAAATAAAGTGGAAGAATCTCGCTAATTATAGGAAGAGTTAGCAACAAATATTTGGTATAAAATCAGGAAAATATTTCACACTTCCCTTGCTGCCAGATTTAAGATGTTTTGAAATCTGTTTGGAGAAGGTACCAAATACACCATTTACAGAACTTTTATCTCAAGCACAACACCCTTCAGATCTTTCAGGAACAGATAAAGAGACAAAGACTCTGAATCTGAAGGGAAAAGGAAAAGCTTATTACTGAAAAGAGTTAACAATACATTTTTCTAAAAGTGGGAAATTTGTCACACCTGTGGACAAATAAGCTAAGCCAATGCTATGATAAATGCTCAGATAAATACTAATTTCCAGGACAATTTCCTAAACAGGTAGAGGAACAAGCCACACAATCTCATCTTTGCTCAGATTAGGGCGACCTCCTGCGTGGTAATTCTGCGGCTCTACCACCTTTTCATTAATTTGGCCCTTACGCGATTTCACCACGAGGTGGCGCTGAGGTCAAATAATAATCACAGCTCCTTCCATTTCACCTAGTCCTAGAGGATTGTGTAGATTTGCGTCTTCAGAAAATGTTAATGGACTGTGTGAATCTTTAACCAGGTCGTATTGTATCCTGTGCGTGGTATTTTGGGGCCACAATAACCGGTTTCTCTAAATTCATGACCTGGATCTCAAGTGAGCCCGTCAATGCTGCTAGACTATCACGCTGCCGGTGAGCAGTCCATTTAGCTAGACCTTCACGTGCAGCTGCACAGTCAGTTTACTCTCTCGCTGTCCTAAAGCGACTAAGAGACTATTAGGACTATTAATGATAAAGGACTGCATGGCCTAAAGGGCTATTTCCACTTCTCCCTCTGTCTTTAAAACCCGATACCTTCTTCTCTTTCCTCAGTCTCAACCAAAGGCTTTACTTTCCGCCTCACAGAGAAACCTTGCAGCAATCAGAAAAAAATTTGCTCTCATAAAAAATGAATCTTAATGCAATCTACAGGGTCCTAAGTGATCTGCACACGTCACCCCCTCTCTGACCTCATCTCCTCCTACTCTCCGGGTTCCCACCTCGCTGGTCAGCTTACTGTCCGTGGAACCCACCAGACACACTTCTTCAAGCAGATAACCACATGGCTGAGCCCTTCATCCTCTTCAAATGTGATGCCCTCCACAGAGACCACCTGACCACCTATTTAAAATTGCAGACTGTCCTCAGCCCTGGTGATCCTCTTTATCATCCTCTAGTTTTAGTTTTCCACGGTACATATTAACTGCTTATGAAACATGCTATCTATGGATGTGTTAGTTTATTGTTTGTTTTCTCTGTCCCTCACTAGAATCTAAGCTCATGAAGTCATGAATCTTTATTCATTCTCTTTACTGTTTTATTGCGAAGACCTAACATATTTCTGGTGCATAATAGTTAATAAATATTTGTGGAAAGAATAAATAAATTTCTATAATGCGTAGAGCTAAAGTATGAAAAAACTTGGTAGGCTCAGATCTTTGGTCATATATAATGAAAATAAATTGAACTGAAATTAAGCAAATCTAGACTAGACTTCAACAAGTCACCAAAATTTGCAGAACTTTTCAAAGTATCTCATTGTGTATAAATTATTATCAACCATATGAATATTTTCACATATTTTTAAATACTGGTTACTTAGTAAATTTGAAAAATTGACCATTAGCTAAAATGATCACTTTGTTACTACATTTTTAGCAAAATGGCTTAGCATTCAGCGCTAAGCACTAAAGATGGAAACTATTCTAATCATCAAGAAATTCCAACTGTTTTTTTTTACCACTTTAATAAAGACTTTAAAGATCTCCCTGCATGAAAAATTGATTCTTTCCTATGAACAGATATAGTCCATATTTTGAACTCGTGTTTAGCACTTGCATTGGCTCCCTTGACATCTGTTCCATCTACCTTCACTTTGGAAGGTGCTGGAATGCTAAAAGCCACATTTCCCACATTCCCTATGTCTTGGTCTCTGGGTGTACACCAGGTTCCTTCCATTAGTTGTGCTCCTGAGGGGCTTGGAAGGTGATACCGCAGAGGCCATCTTCTTTAAGCTCTTGTCCACAGATGAGCAAATAAGACTAAGAGAAGATTAGTAATCTCCTTGTGCCCAATGTTCCACAACTGGTAAGTAGCAGACAAAGTATTCTAATTTGTATCTTTAAACTTCAATTCAGTGTTCTGTGTACCAGACTATAGCTTTATTTGGTGTGTAAATTCTTGTAGATAACTTTTGTTAATCCAACATCAATTATACCTTCAGTCATTAAAAAAATAATTGGACTGGTTGGAAAATTATGATAAAGTTGTTGCAGCACTTCATCAATGGTAAGCAATAATTTTAGCAATAATGTTCCTCCATGAAAATACAAAATGTATACTTGACAGAGAAACATGGAGTTTTTGAATATGATATTTTATGTCAAATCCTCACAATACCTTTCTTTTCCCAAAAGCTCTGTGTGTCTCTCAATCTGCTTTGAGTCTGTTGAAGATCTGTTAATGCAAGAGTGTGACAGTCTCACTGCTGGGTGACTGCAGCTCTAAGGACTGCTTTGCTTGTTAGATTTGTGAGCAACTACACTTGCTTCCAGAAAATCTAGTTCCTGAAGAATATCACAAGCAATTCTTGAACTATTAAAAATAATAAAAGTTGCAATTGTTGCTGAAAATTGGAAGTAGCAGAAATTAGAATGAGAATAAAAGATTCCTGGTTTTTGTTTTCTTTTTTCATCATCTGATAGTCGTGTCCTGCCTGGGAAGCTGAATACAACCAAGGGCAAATCAAGGGTCAACAATGGAAAAGTATTGAAAACATGTCATTTTATCCAGGGCATAAGCAAGTATCTAAATACTATCAAAGCCAATGAATCAGAGTCTGATTGAAAGACACCAAGAGCTCAATGTGGGAGGTGCTAAAGTAATTATGAATGAGATAAAAAAAGAAATATTGGCAACAGCAAATCAGAAAACAATGACTCTAGGAGATAGTGTAAGTCAGTTTGACTGTCTCAGGGTAGAGAATCTGGATAGGTTGGGAATTCTTTAAGGAACCAAACCTTGCTTTCCACTTAGTTGCAGAACTGCTCAAGAATACCAATTGCTATCAAATAACTCTCGAGCTTTAAAAAGAAATTATTCCAGGGGCTGGCCCCGTGGCTGAGTGGTTAAGTTCGCGTGCTCCACTGCAGGCGGCCCAGTGTTTCGTTGGTTCGAATCCTGGGCGCAGACATGGCACTGCTCATCGAGCCACGCTGGGGTGGCGTCCCACGTGCCACAACTAGAAGGACCCACAATGGAGAATATACAACTATGTACCGGGGGGCTTTGGGGAGAAAAAGGAAAAAATAAAATCTTTGAAAAAAAAAGCAATTATTCCAAGTGGAGAAAAAACAAAGCAATGAATGTCAAGAAGTATATGATTCTGCTGGATGACAACACATGGCCATTCGGTAACTGAGGTGCAGATCACAGTACAAGAACAAATGACTAAATGGTTAATACTGTGATCTAGATTTCTGCTTGTGGAGCAGCATGTTGGTCTGGTCCCCGCAATGTTCATGCCCCCGGAAACACCCGATTATTAAAGTAGGTGGGTGGAAATTCATTGGATTAAGGATTAGTAACTCCATCGGTGGAGAATCAGCCTCAAGGGATGCAACTAGAATGATGCAAGTCTGTGCTGTCACAGCTGCTCAAACAGGCACTCTGACCTCTTATAGCCCAGGTCTTTCACCCAAAGGAGAATGTTATATTCATCATGTATGGTCTAAGAAACTGAACGAAAACTATTTCTACTTTGATCTAAGAATACAGTCAAGTAGGATTCAGAAAGGGACCTGAAGGATTCAGTAAACACTGTATTTGGGTGCCTTTTATCAATCATCCTTAATTGGAGAGAATGCAAATCCCTTGGTAAACCAGAAAGGTTGTTTTTTCATTAGGGTCATAAATACCTAAGGCTTTGTTTTAAATGTCTCTTTGAAAGCAGTAAAATTCAGTTTGACAAATTTGACCAAGACATAATAATTTGATTACATTTTCTTCATTTATGTCCCAGATATCTTGCCTCCACAGTTAGACAAACAAGCTGGAATAATTTCACCCGGTTCTTGGACTCTCTGAGGTTACTTCATATGAATGAATCTTGAATTTGGTAAGAAGTTAGAACTGAAATGACCTTAGAACCTGTATTTGTACAACTTTCCATTTTTGACCAACTTAAAACTAAGCTCTAAGAATCATCTTTATTGTTTCGGTAAGTATTTAATATGTAGGCTTTAGTTATTGTGTAGAATTACAGCACAGAAATTACTCTTAAAATACGGTAAATACTAGTTTATTACATTGAATGAGTGCATACATATCTATTAGTCTTAAATATGTCGAAAATCCATTCTTAATATGTTTGCTTAATCTGTAAGCAATACTTGCTCTCTGATTAAGGAACGTGGAGTTATGAACTTGAGTTCTAACCTGAGTTGATCAGGTTGTTTTGCTTCATCTGTTTTGTACCCTTTTGAGCAAATTTTTGAAAGTTAAATGAATGGGCCTCTATCTTAGAATGAAAATTGGTAAATAAAATAAAATGTGCAGGTTTCCAAAATGTGCTAATAAGCAGGAAGAAAGGGAGTAGATAACATATCTGGAAACAGTTACATGAGATTCTCTGATGCCTTTTTTTCCAGTTTTACTTCTCTCTCTCTCTCTGAGTGTGTGCCTATCTTCACTCGAACAGCTTTCAAAAAAGTAAATTCCTTACTTCTAAAAAGTAACTCCTCACTGCCATGCTGTGAAAGGAACTATCACGAAGGCACCATCAGTGGTTCAACACTGAGCTGGAAGTTCAAGGTGCTGTTTGGTTCTTGGTTTTGACTGAAGCTTCTCTAGGAAGGTAAATGGTAAAGACTACAGCCGGTAAAAGGCATCATTGTGCCTGCTTGGCAGAGAAATAGCAACCAGACTCTGATAACGGATCTGCTCTCAACCCTGGAGGATGAGCTGGCCCAGCATTACCCGTGCCCTACAGTGCATTGTAGTTTCCTGCCAGTTGATAAAATGTCTCAGATTATATTTATATCCAATGCATCCTTACTAATTCATTAGGAGCTTTGAAAAATGTGAAAGAAGTCTCAATCCTTAAACATTTCTGCATGGAAATAAGAGAAACAGGAAATAATAATATGCAGAAAATATGTTTTATGAGTAAGTAGAATGAATTTTCAGGCTGGTAAGACGGAGGGGAGCATTGGGTGAAAGAAGAAGGGCAGCATGAAGCAGACCTGGTGATGGATGGATTGATGGAAGGAATGGACAAAGGCAGTAGGCAAGCCTATAGACAAAATGACGTGATCAGGAGAAAAAATGTGTGTATACTGCCTTTCACAGCTTCCTCATGTGTATTACCTCCTTTGGCCATTACAGCAGCTCTGTGAGCCGGGAGGTTAAAGTACTGGGGGGCTGTGAAGCATAGTAATGAGTAGCCTATGCTTTGGAGGTAGTCATGTACCTGCAAAGAAATTGTAAGGAAGTAGCACAACTTTCCTAAGCCTCAGCTGCTGCTTCAGATAATCCACACAATCATAATACTAATGTCATACAGCTGTTCATCCTGATTAAATGAGAAAAAGCCCTGTGTGCATTCTACTCAAATAGTCAGCAACACACATACGGGATCTGTGGTTTCTCTTTTACTAATTGTGCTGCTACAGAAGTTGAGGCTTGAGGAGGCTGAGATTACAAAGGTAGTAAGTGGTCTGCCTGTGATTTAGAAATAGTTTTGTTGTGTCTGAATCCAGTGACATTCCCTGTGAGCAGAAAGGTGGATGTGTAAAGGAATGGTGTGAGTCTGGCAGAAGTGGGTGGGATGACAGTGGAATAAATAAAGTGAGGATAACAGAGAAATGAAGTTGAGTAAGTAAGGAGGTACTGGTAACAGGAGTTGAATGTTATGTAGAAAAACTCAATTTTGTACTATATCGATAGGAAGTCACTCTAAGTTCCAAGCCATAAGGACAGACAGGGCATTAGGTATTACTTAGAACAGTGACTTTCATTGTTTCTAAAATGAGATGAATCTTCTCTTTAAGGAAATCTTACTAGAAGCATAAATGATTAATGCAATTAAGAGCTGAGTGTTTTATGTGAGGAGGACATAGTCTCTTCTGTTATTACTCATCTAGTGAACGACCCTTCTACTGCAGATGAGGAAACTGAGGCTCAGAGATGCTGGTAACATGCCCAAATAACAGACTAAGTTAGTGACTCAACCTATAATAAAACCCACTTCTCATTTCCTCACCCCTACACCAGGTCTCCTTATAATTCACAAGGGCTCTTGCAAGAAAGATCTCAGTTCTTGGGCTAGGAGGAAGAGGATGAGATTAAGTAATGTAAATAAAATAGCACTTCCATAGTCTCCTGTGGATGCTCTGCATTTTGTGTAAGGGGTGGGGGTGGAGGAGGGTTGTTGAATAGCAAGAGTGACCTCTCAGCATTCACAGAGTTTAATAGTCCAAATATCAATTGAAAGCTATGCTCTTTGCAAAATTTCTGAGATGTGGCAGCTAGCCTCTGCTTGAAAGCCTGAAGTAATATGAGGCAGGTTTTCACTGTGGATTTTCTTCTAGATTGCAATAACTCTACTGAAACATCACATAATCTGTTCTTCCTTCTGCAGTGGTAGAACATCGTAGTTAAGGATTTGAGCTGTGTCATCAAAATGCCAACTCTACAGCACACTAGTTGTATAATGTTATGCAAGAGATTTAACTTGCCAAGACCTCAGTTTCTCCTTTTTACAACAGGAGTGGTGATGCTACCTACTTCATATGGTATCATGATGTCTAAATCAGGTAATATACGTCATACTTGGCACAGTGCCCTGCAACATAGTTGTGAACCTAAAAGCTAACTGGCCAATAATTGTTATTATTATCTTCCAGGATGCTTTGCTCCATTTAGGGAACAGAGAAAACTGAAAGAAACCTCTTGAGCTGATTCAGGTGTGAGTCAGTTATCATGGGGAGGTGTATCTTTGTGGAGCATCAAGGTTTGTAATCTTCATCATTGAACAAAATGTTAGTCAGTGATTATAGAATCACTAGCTTTAGATGTATTTTGATCATTTAATACTTAGCAGTAAAGTGCAAAATTACAAATGAATTGCCATATTGTTTGGAAAAGAGCACAGGAAGAAAAATCCACTTCAGATTGTTTTGATGTTAAAACAGAATAATTGTAACATTACTTAGTTCATCGATTGGTAACTGATAAGTTCACAGCATAATTACTAGAAAAGCAATATTGATGCTTGGGAGCACTGATTCTGGAGTCAGAAATCATGGTCCACATTCTGGCTTCACCACTCACTAGGTGTGCAACCTGGCTTAAGCTTCCTAAACTCTATGAGTCAGTTCCTTCATCTGTAAAATAGAGTCAGTCACAGGGTTATTCCAGTGCCTGGATAGGTAGGTGCTCAAAAAGGTTGGCTATTAATATAATCATCGTAAAGGGAAGAGGGGAGGAAATCTATTTCATGTGGAAGAACGATTAAAAAGAGAAGAGAAAAGGCTTTGAGGAAGCCTTGCATCAATGAAGTATTTATCTTTTTTTTTATTAAGGTTATGAAACTTAACATCCTTGTGAAATTACAGTTGTGCATCATTATTAGTCATGTTGTAGGTACACCACTTCACCCCTAGTGGCTTCCCCCCACCCCCCTTTCCCCTGGCAACCACCGATCAGTTCTCTTTGTCCATATGTTAACTACCACCTATGAGTGGAGTCATACAGAGTTCGTCTTTCTTTGTCTGGCTTATTCCACTCAACATAATACCCTCAAGGTCTATCCATGTTGTTGTGAATGGGACGACTTTGTCCTTTTTATGGCTGAGTAGTATTCCATTGTATATATATACCACATCTTCTTTATCCAATCATCAGTTGCTGGGCACTTAGGTTGGTTCCATGAATTGGCTATTGTGAATAATGCTGCGATGAACATAGGGGTGCATGGAACTTTTGGAATTGCTGATTTCAAGTTCTTAGGATAGATACCCAGTAGTGGGATGGCTGGGTCATAAGGTATTTCTATTCTTAACTTTTTGAGGAATCTCCATACTGTTTTCCATAGCGGCTGCACAAGTTTGCATTCCCACCAGCAGTGTATGAGGGTTCCCTTTTCTCCACAACCTCTCCAACATTTGTCACTCTTGGTTTTGGATATTTTTGTCATTCTAACAGGCGTAAGGTGATATCTTAGTGTAGTTTTGATTTGCATTTCCCTGATGATTAGTGATGATGAGCATCTTTTCATGTGTCTATTGGCCATCCGTATATCTTCTTTGGAGAAATGTCTGTTCATGTCCCCTGCCCATTTTTTAATTGGGTTGTTTTGTTTTTTATTGTTGAGTTGTCTGAGTTCTTTGTATAGTATGGAGCTTAACCCTTTGTCGGATAAATAACTTGTGAATATTTTTTCCCAATTAGTGGGCTGTTTTTTGGTTTCAATCCTGTTTTCCCTTGCCTTGAAGAAGCTCTTTAGTCTGATGAAGTCCCATTTGTTTATTCTTTCTATTGTTTCCCTCATGTGAGGGGTTATGGTGTCCGAAAAGATTCTTTTGAAGCTGATGTCAAAGAGTGTACTGCCAATATTCTCTTCTAGAAGACATTGTTCAGGCCTAATCTTTAGGTCTTTGATCCATTTTGAGTTTATTTTAGTAAATGGTGAAAAAGAATGGTTGATTTTCATTCTTTTACAAGTGGCTGTCCAGTTTTCCCAGCACCATTTGTTGAAGAGACTTTCTTTCCTCCATTGTAGGCCCTCAGCTCCTTTGTCAAAGATTAGCTGTCCATAGATGTGTGGTTTTATTTCTGGGCTTTCGATTCTGTTCCATTGATCTGTGCATCTGTTTTTGTACCAGTACCATGCTGTTTTGATTACTGTAGCTTTGTAGTATGTTTTGAAGTCAGGGATTGTGATGCCTCCAACTTTGTTCTTCTTTCTCAGGATTGCTTTAGCAATTCGGGGTCTTTTGTTGCCCCATATGAATTTCAGGATTCTTTGTTCAATTTCTGTAAAGAATGACATTGGAATTCTGATTGGGATAGCATTGAATCTGTAGATTGCTTTAGGTAGAATGGACATTTTAACTATGTTTATTCTTCCAATCCATGTGCATGGAATGTCTTTCCATCTCTTTATGTCGTTGTCGATTTCTTTCAAGAAGGTGTTGTAGTTTTCGTTGTATAGATCTTTCACTTCCTTTGTTAAATTTATCCCAAGATATTTTATTCTTTTTGTTGCGATCGTGAATGGGATTGAGTTCTTGAGATCTTTTTCTGTTAGTTCATTGTTAGCATATAGAAATGCTACTGATTTATGTATGTTGATTTTATACCCTGCAACTTTGCTGTAGTTGTTGATTGTTTCTAATAGTTTTCCTATGGATTCTTTGTGGTTTTCTATATATAAGATCATGTCGTCTGCAAACAGCGAGAGTTTTACTTCTTCGTTGCCTATTTGGATTCCTTTTATTTCTTTTTCCTGCCGAATTGCTCTGGCCAAAACCTCCAGTACTATGTTGAATAAGAGTGGTGAAAGTGGGCACCCTTGTCTTGTTCCTGTTCTGAGAGGAATGGGTTTCAGTTTTTGTCCGTTGAGTATGATATTGGCTGTGGGTTTGCCATATATTGCCTTTATTATTTTGAGGTACTTTCTTTCTATACCTATTTGATTCAGAGTTATTTTTTTAAATCATAAATAGATGTTGGATCTTGTCAAATGCTTTCTCTGTGTCCATTGAGATTATCATGCTATTTTTATTCTTTATTCTGTTAATACATGCATCACAATGATTTGCAGATGTTGAACCATCTCTGCATCCCTGGAATAAATACCACTTGATCATAATGTATGATCCTTTTAATATATTATTGTACTTGATTTGCTAATACTTTGTTCAGGATTTTTGCATTTATTAGCAAGATACTCAGACTCACTAAGAAAAAAATGAGAGAACACTCAAATAAATGAGATGAGAAATGAAAAAAGAGAAATTCCAATGGACACCACAGAAATACAAAGGATTATGAGAGAATATGATGAAAAGCTATATGGCAACAGATTAGATAACATAGAAGAAATGTATAAATTCTTAGAATCATACAAGCTTCCAAAACTGAATCAAGAAGAAATAGGGAATCTGAATAGACTAATCACAAGTAAAGAGATTGAAACAGTAATCAAAAACCTCCCTCAAAACAAAATTCCTGGACCAGATGGCTTCTCTGGAGAATTCTGCAAAACATGAAAAGAAGATTTAATACCTCTCCTTCTCAAACTATTCCAAAATATTGAAGAGGATGGGATGCTTCCTAACCCACTCTAGGAAGCCAATATTACCCTGATTCTAAAACCAGAGGAGGAAAACACAAAAAAGGAAAATTTCAGTGTCTTTAACATGCTAAGCTCTTCAATGTTGAGACACTAGCTGTAATGGTGCTTCTCATGGTAGGAACTTCCTATCCTTTGGATCTCAGCTTAAACATCACCTTTTAATAAAGGCCTTCTCAGATAACCTTATCCATAGTGGAATTCTCCCTCTTATTTTCTGTCACAGTACCCTGTTTGCTGTCTTATAAGTGCTGATTAAGATTATGATTACATTATTAAATAGCCCCCCTATCGTCTGACTCTATTATAAGAATATAAGGTCAATGCAGACATGACTTTTCACGTGATTTTTTTTATATTATTAATTGAAGTGTCCTTACTCCTAGTTCTTGGCATAAAATGGATCCTCTAAATTAAGAAAACAACCAAAAATTGGATAAATAATTTGTTATTTCATCTAAATTGGTGATAAAATGTTTAACATATCTAACCACACTTCAAGGTAGAATACATTGAGTATTAAATAAAAGGAAAGAAAACCTTGCTGGCAAATACTTACTGAATCAATCTTCGCTGGAACAAAATGACTGGGATGATATGTTATTCTTGACTAGCAATAATACCATAATGGTTCTAAAGGTATTTTTTTCCCATATGTCTGATCCTAATTATGTGATTTGGCCTAGTAGTATGTTTACATATAGATGTACTTTTAAATTCTGTGAAAATCACAGTGAATTTAATAAAGCTAGAATTAGTCTTGGACATATTCCAATTCCAGGACTCAGTGATAAATGTGTTTAGAAGGGATACAATGTCCAATGATCTTTACCTCTGTTGGGAAGAGGATGCTATCCTCTTAAGAATTGATATAAAATTTTCAGAAGGTCTGAAGTTAGGCTTAAAGCATAACATAAAAAGTCCCCCACGTGAATGTCTCTCAATATCTCAAGTCAAATAATCTGGCTACACCAACACAATAGAATGAGAACTAAACTATTGAACGGTATTTACCTATTTTGAATTTAGTAGGAAAGAAGTTATGCTAGTGGAAGAGCTGGGTTTTACGATACGTGTATTTGATAAAAAACTTTCAAACTTTTTTCCAAAGTATAGCATATTGTTTTCCTAATAGCAACACAAGATATTCTTAGGTTTTGTCCACTTTTGTCCGTTCTTTATTTTAGCCATTCTGATAGGTCGGTAGTGATATCTTATTGTGATTTTAATTTGCATGTCTTGAATGGCTAGTGATATTGAGCATTTTTCATGTGCTTTTTTGCCATTTATATATCTTCCTTAGTGAAATTTCTGTCCAGTTCTTTTGACCATTTTATAGTGAGTTGTTTATTGAAAGTCAAGAGTACTTTATATATTCTGAAAACAAGTCCTTTATCAGATATGTGATTTGCAAATATTTTCTCCCAGTCTGTTTCTTGTCTTTTCATTTTCTTTAAAATTTCCTCTGAAGAGCAGAATTTCTCAGTTTTAATGGAGTCAAATTCACTAATTTTTCCTTTTATTGATAAGGCTTTTATTGTCATAGCTAGGAAAGTTTTGCCTGACCCAAGGTTACAAAGATTTTCTCTTATGTTCCCTTTTAGAAGTTTTATATTTTTAGGTTAACATTTAGCTCTATAAGCCATTTTGGGTTAACTTTTGCTTATGGCTTGAGGTACTGATCAAAGTTCATTTTTTGCAAGTAGATATCCAATTACTGCAGCACCGTTTATCGAAAAGACTATCATTTCTGCAATGAATTACCTCTGGCACTTGCCATAAATCATCAAATGTGTATGTCTGTTCCTAGACTATCCATTCTACTTCATTAATCTACATGTGTAACCTTTCTCATGTACTATATTTAGTATTGAGTCTAGAAAGCAGGAAACGTGAGTCCTTCAATTTTGTTCTTTTCAAAATCAGTTTGGCTGTTCTAGTTTGTTTGCCTTTCCATACACATTTTTGAGTCAGTTTGTCAATTTCTACAGAAAAGTTTGTAGTGGAATTTTGTTTAGAATTGCGTTGAATCTATAGATCAACTTGAGGAGGTTTGAGATTTTAACAATAATGAGTCTTCCAACTCATGACTACGATATAATCTCTCTGCATATTTAATTTTCCTTTGATTTTTTAATCAGTATTATGTAGTTTCAACACACTACAGCACACATTTATAAGTTTTATGCCTAAGGATTTCATAATTTTTGTTGTTAGTTTAAATGGAACATTTAAACATTTCAATTTCAAATTGTTCCTTGTTAGTGTACAGATATGTGATTAATTTTTGACCATATATCCTCTGACCTTATTAAATTCACTTATTAGTTCTAGTAGCTGTTTCTGTAGATTCTTTGAAGTTTTGTAGGTACATAACTATTTTGTCTGTGAATAGGGACATTTTGATGCTATCCTTTCCAATATGATACATTTAATTTTTGTTTTTTGCCTTATTGCTTCAGTTAGGACCTACATCATATTGTGTTGAACATGAGTTTTGAGAGAGGCCATCTTTTCCTTTTCATGATTCTTGGGAGGAAATCGTTTGAGTTTTTGTGATAGTGTCATGTTAGCTACAGGGTTTTGCAGATGCCTGGTATCATATGGGGGAGTAGTCTTCTATTCTTTATTTTTGTTTGGTGAGGAAGATTGACCATGAGCTAACTTCTGTGCCAATCTTCCTCTATTTTGCATGTGGGATGATGTGACAGCGTGGCTTGGTGCGTGGTGTGTGTAGGTCCATGCCTGGCATCTAAACCCATGATCACTGGGCTGCCAAAGTGAAGCATGCAAACTTAACCACTAGGATACTGAGATGGCTCCTTTTTATCTTCTATTCTTAATCTGCCAAGTTGAATTTTTCTCAGTGTTTTTTGCATCCAATGAGATGATAATATGATTTTACTTTTTTAGTCTTTTAACATAGTAAATTACATACGTTAATTTTCAAATATTGAATCAGTCTTGCATTCCAAGGATAAATCCCACTTAGTCATCATGGATAATTTGATTTGCCAGAATTTTGTTGAGTATTTTTGCACCTGTATTTATGTAAGAATCTGCAATTTTGGGGCTGGCCCCATGGCTGAGTGGTTAACTTTGTGCACTCCGCTTCGGCAGCTCAGGGTTGCACAGGTTCATATCCTAGGCATGGACTTAGCACCACTCATCAAGCCATGTTGAGGTGGTATTCCACATAGCAGAACTAGAAGGACCTACAACTAGAATACACAGCTATGTACTTGGGGCTTTGGGAAGAAGAAGAAAAAAGGAAGATTGGCAACCCATGTTAGCTCAGGGCCAATCTTAAAAAAAAAAAGAATGTTCTATTTTGTTTTAAGGTCTTTGCCTACTTTTGGTATCAAGGTAACTCTGGCCTTGTAAACTGATTTGGGAAGTGTTTCATACTTTTCCATAATCTGGAAGAATTTCTATAGGACTGACATATTTTCTTCCTTAAGTGCTTAGTAGAATTCATGAATGAAGTGATCTACGTCTGGATTTTACTGGATTGGAAGGATTTTTCTTAAGAATTCTAGTTCGTTCATAGCAAAAAGGATATTTATGTTATCCATTTCCTTTTGAGTGAGCTTTGGCAGCTTGTGTGCTGCAAAGAATTTTCCCTTCAAAAGTTGTCACATTTCTGAGCATACAGGTGTCTATTGTATTTTCTTATTATCTTTTTAATGTCTATAGGTTTCTATTATGTCCTCTTTTTCATTCCCGATATTTGTAATTTGTGTGTTTTCTCTTTTTCTTTCTAGATCAGTCTGGCTAGAAGTTTATCAGTTTTATTGAGTTTTTGTTTTTAAGGAATCAGTTCTTCGTCTCATTTTTTTTCTCTATCCTTTTTCTGTTCTCAATTCCATTGATTTTTACTCTTCATTATTTCTTTCTTTTTCCTGTCTTGGATTTAATTTGTTATTTTTTGTTCAATATTTTAGGTGGGTACATTAAGTAATTGATTCGAGATGTTTCTTCTTTCCGAATGTATGTACTTATAATGCTAATTTACGTCAAAGACTGTGTAATGGTAATTTGTGTCTAAGGACTGTTTTACTGCACCCAACAAATTTGGAAATGCTATTTTCATATATTTAATTAATTTAAAATATTTTTGAATTTCACTTTTGGTTTCTTCTTTGGCCTTGGGTTATTTATAAGTTTGTGTTTAATTTCCAAATATTTCATGATTTTTCCTGATACTTTTGTGTTACTGATATCTAGTTTGATTCCATTAATATCCAAGAATATAGTATGAATGATTTGAATCATTTTGCATTTGTTTATGTATTTTTTATGGCCCAGGACATAGTTTATCTTGGGGAATGTTCCATAGTAACTTGACAAGAATGTCTATTCTGTTTTTTATTTAATATCTAAATATTTGGGAGATTTTATAGAATTTTTGGCTATTGATTTTGCAGTTAATTTCTTTTTTACTAAGGATTATGGTAGGTATGATCAAAACTCTTAAGAATTCACCATTTCTTAATCCAAATATGGTGAATGGTGAATATGCACTTTGGAGTAAATGTGTATTCTGCTGTTTTTGTTATTAAGATCAAGGTGGTTAATAGTGCTATTCAGTGCCATCCATCTCCTTACTGATTATCTGTCTACATTTATACTGATTAATGGAAGAAATGAGTTGAATTCATCAATTAAAATTGTAGATTTCATTATTTTGCCTTTATTTCTATTATTTTCTTCTGCATGAGTTTTGAATTTCTGTTGATATGTGAATACACCTTTAAGATTATGAGTTCTTGGTGAATTAACTCCTATATTATTATGTTATAGTCCTCTTTATTATTGGTAATATTTACTTTTCTGACATCAGCTTTATCAATATATTTCTCCAGCTTACTTTTGGTAGATATTTGCATGGTATATTGTCATCCATTCCTTCACTTTGTCATATCTGTGTCTTTCTATTTCATTTTTTTTTTTTTTTTTGGTAAACAGCAAGCATATTGTGGGGTCTCCCTTTCTTTCCAATCTGAAAATCTTTATCTTTTACTTATTGTGTTTCGACCACTTATATTTAATAGAATCATTGATTTCACTTTCTCAAAGTGGTCTCTTTACAGTTGTTTTTTTTTTTGTTTATCACCATGAAAACAACATCCAGCCATTGTGTTTGTTTGTTATTCTCTCAGGTCACTTTTATTTTGTAATATTCATCTCTCTCACTTTAAACTATTTTAGTGATTTAAACTATCTATTTTATAATCCCCAAATGGTCCATTTAGTGGGCATTTAAAGCTATTAATTTGCTAGAGATACCAGGTAACTTGATATAGAATATTCAATAGTTTAAAATTGTTTGAGTTCAAATTTTATTTTATTTTTCATTTTTTTAAGTTTTTTTCTCTCTTTCTTTTGGAGGAAGATTAGCTGTGAGCTAACATCTGCTGCCAATCCTCCTCTTTTTTGCCAAGGAAGACTGGCCCTGAGCTAATATCCATGCCCAACTTCCTCTAGTTTATATGTGGGACACCTGCCACAGCATGGCTTGACAAGCAGTGCATGGGTCCGCACCTGGGATCCAAACCAGCAAACCCCACCCTGTTGAGGTGGAATGGGCAAACTCAACTGCTGCACCACCAGGCCAGCCATGAGTTCAAATTTTAGTTTTGTTTAAGTCATTCCTTACTTTTTGGTACTTCCTATGAGCGAGTAGTAGCTAGACCTAAAGACTTCAATGGATTCAAGTTCAACGTTTTTTTACCAGGAATTCTTCATATGTGGTATAAGTTCTTATCACATCATAGCAGGCAATACATGTTGATGCTGAGTTTGAACTGTAAAGTCAGGTTTGTGTCAGTCTTTTTTCTTCATTATAAAATTCTCCATTAACCTTAATCTAATAGTTTCGTTATCGACTAGTTATACTGCCTATATCTGTTATGTCATTAGGAGTTTTAAAATGGTGATGTTGTAATTCTAATATTTTTTCTTTTATTACCTAAATTTCTCATTAAAAGGGGAGTTTCCTTCAAATTTTATACTCTTCCCTGAAAGAAAGCTCATATAGGAAAGGAGAAATGCATTCTTTATTATTTCATTTTATTTAACAAATTTCAGAGTAGTGATCTGGTGTTCTAGTAGCTTCCAGTGGTGAACAACGGGTTTAGTACTTCACGTATTGGATATATTTTATTTTCGAGGAAGATTAGCCCTGAGATAACACCTGCCAATCCTCCTCTTTTTGCTGAGGAACCTGAGCTAACATCCATGACCGTCTTCCTCCTCTTTATATGTGGGACGCCAACCGCAGCATGGCTTGCCAAGCGGTGCCATGTCCGCTCCTGGGATCCAAACCGGTGAACCCCGGGTCACGGAAGCACCACTGGGCCGGCCCCTTGGCTATATTTTAACTCATTGTACTCATTATTCTTTTTACTTCACAGTTGATTCACCTTAGTCTAGTAAGAACCCTTTCAGATGTGTCCCCTGTCTTTTTGGTATGGCTACGTTAGTGTTTGAGAGCTTCTTTGTCTACTTACACTACAATATGTCCAAGTCTCATTTTTAAGTTTTCTGCACTGTGCCTAGAAATAACCATTTTTCTAAAGAGCCCTGATTCTGTCAGCAGTGAATCATTTTTTAGAGATTATAACCTAAGTATCAGTTTTCATATTGCTACTAGATCTTATTAGTTATAGGCATTTTCAGTGGGTAGGGCTAGAAATAATACTACTAAAATACTACTAAAATATGACTACAACTCAATGCAGCTTAAGATTTCTTTGCAGTTCTTTTTGTGTCTAGAATATATTCTAGTGGGGCCGGCCCAGTGGTGCAGCAGTTATGTTCGCACATTCTGCTTCTTGGCAGCCCGGGGTTCACCGATTGGGATCCCAGGTGCGGACATGGCACCGCTTGGCACTCCATGCTGTGGTAGGCGTCCCACATATAAAGTGGAGGAAGATGGGCACGGGTGTTAGTTCAGAGCCAGTCTTCCTTGGCAAAAAGAGGATGATTGGCAGCAGTTAGCTCGGGGCTAATCTTCCTCAAAAAAAAAATTAAAAATTAGAACATATTCTAGTTGATTTGCAATTGGAATATTGTGCTTTAAATTCACTTAAGATATCCATTTTCTCTGTTGTTATGCTACCAACTTTATGTAAGTTATACTCATTTGGTGGATTTTTTTTTTTTTAATTTCGGGAATTTCTTCTTTTTCTCTCCTTGTTTTTCCAGGCACATAATTATATCATCTGCCCTGCTTCTGCATTTCTTCATTTCCAAATTCTAATACTTCCAATTTATTTCTTTTGTTGAGTTACATTGGCTGTTACACCCAGTATAATATCAAATAGTGTTGGTAATAGCCAAAATTTCCTGTAATTGTATTTTAGTGAGTTTTAAAAAAATTAAGAATGATGTTATTTTTCAAAATGCCTTTTCAGCAGTTATTGAGATGATTCTCTATTTTCTCCTTAACTATTAATGTGATTAATTATCCTACAGGATTGTTTTGTATTGTATCATCCTTGCATTTGTGGAATAAACTTTGCTGGGTCAGTGCGATATTTTCTTTTTATGTTGCTGGATTCTGTCAGATCTTTTTGAAACATTTCTGCATGGATTTTTATAAGTTACAATATATACAGGTATTCCCCATCTCTCTGTCCCACTTAAAGTTTTATTTCACACTTAATTTTAGCACTTTTGAGTAGCTAAAAGACTATGTATTTACTTATAAAATTTTGTATATTATCTGTTCTCCCATTGGAATGTAAATTCACTGTTGGATTCTTAGCACTTATAATACTGCTGGGCACAGTAAATAATTGAATGAATGCTTTATAGAGAGAATTAAGAGTTTTATTTTTTTTTAAATAATCTACTTTCTTAAACAGTTTAAATAGCATTGGGATGATATTTTCTTTTTCTTTTTTTTTTTTTTTTTTTTGAGGACGATTAGCTGTGAGCTAACTCCTGCCAATCCTCCTCTTTTTGCTGAGGAAGACTGGCCCTGAGCTAACATCCAGGCCCATCTTCCTCTGCTTTATACGTGGGACGCCTACCACAGCATGGCTTGCCAAGCAGTGCCATGCCCGCACCTGGGATCTGAACCGGCGAACCCCAGGCTGCCTAAGTGGAACGTGCGCACTTAACTGCTGTGCCACGGGCCGGCCTTGAGATGATATTTTCTTTGAAGCTTAGTGAGTAGCAATCACCCCTAGCATTTTTTATCTTTATATTGGCATTTATTATTTATTACTATCTTTCTCTTTTAACAGCTATTTGCCCCCAAAATAGTCAAATGCCCTCCTGGACAGAATAAAATAAAAGGACATGCAGCTCGTTCGCATTGTACATGTTGTAAGCGCTGAAGTCTTCCGACAGAAATACTGGGCAGAGAAGAGACTGGACATCCTATTTCCTCACCTCACGGAGTGGAAACATACACATTTTGCTGGGATATCTGAGAATTCATATCGTATAATTTTGCTTTTTGGCTAGGATTCATACCTTTTCTTTACTACTAGTTCTGAAGAAAATCAGAGGCATCCTTGAACACTATTATCTTAACTGTATCTCATGTACTTCTGTTATGACATAAGCACAAAGACTCATAAAAAAAAGGAAAATTCTGCTTTTAAAATTACCCAGAAATAAAGAAGTTAGTTTTTAGTGTTTCACTATTAAGCATGTTACTGATTTGGGGTTTAATATTTATATTTTTATTTTATAGTAAGGAAATTCATCTATACTTATAATATAACAATATGTTTTTCAGAAAGTGAGGTGGGATTAATTAACCATGCTTACAAACCTATAAATATGATCATATTTTTCCTTGACCTCTTTTCATCACATACAGATAAATTTTTAAATATTTAATTATAATTGTACCTGGAAGGTTAATTAAGGCCAAGATGGGGCAATAGGGACCAGATTTACCCTCCTGCCTAAAACAAGACAAAACCCAGAAAAAATATATGAAATAATGGTTTTCAAGACACTAGATGTCAGAAACAACTGACAGTAATAACTGAGAGATGGGAAACAAACAACCTGAGCTTTAGGATTGTCCCAGCTTACTGACTTTAAAAAGCTTCCATGCTGTGGTGCAGAGAGGGATACCTGGGAAGATCCTGGTAGACTCCTCGAGGTGAGCAGATGTAGCTGAGAGTCTGAGGAGACCAAGGTACCAAGGCACCAAGACACCAAGGCACCAGTGAAGCTAGAATTCTGAGGGTAAAATACTGAAGAGAGTAGAGCTGGGGTGGGGTGGGGGGAGAGAGAGAATACTGGAGAACTGCAGAGGATCCCTCTCAATTATTGATCAGGGAACTGACCAGTGTGTGAGTTTGAGGAAACTACTTGAAGCTGGGGGAAGATTTATCCAGATGGATTAGAGAGAAGAGTGCCCAGTGCTCACACTCGGCCAGGAATAGCACCTATTCTCACCATTTGGAAAACCTCATGGTTCACCCGGCAGGGCTTTGGGTTGAGTACTTGGGAAGATTTTGCTTCAGTTATGGGGCATAATTAGCCCTAGACTGAGTACAGCTCCAGACCTGCCTGATAAACCACAACAGCAAGAACAAAAAAATAGCAAAAGAAAACATCCCTAAGAATCAATCTAAATATTGTGTTCAGAATTTTGTGTCTACGTTAAAGTGAGATATTGATCTGATTATTTTCTTGTGATGCTCTTGTTTCACTCTGGTATAAGGGTTATGCTGGGTGCACAAAATGAGTTAGGAAGTACTTTAATTTCCTCGCACTCCTGAAAGTGTTTATATAAGATTGGTTCTATTTCATGATTAATTGTTATAAAGAATTCATTGATAAAGCTATACAGGAATGGAATTTTGTTGGGGAAGGGAAGGATTTTAAAGAATTAATTTACTTAAGAGGTATTAGATTATTCTAATTTTTAATTTTTTTCTGTGTTTTTTTAGAAATTTGTGTTGTTCATAGCAGTGGTCCATTTTCTCTTAGTTGGCAAGTTTATTGTCATAAATTCATTTACAAATCCTTTTATTATCTTTTTAAGAACTGTAAAATCTGCAATGATGACACTCTTCATCATTCTTGATTCTGATTATTTTTTTCTGTTATTTTTTCTTAATCCATTTAGTGAGGAACTTATGAATTTTATTAATCTTTCAAAGAATCAATTCCTAGGTTTATATATTTTCTCTAATTTTCAATTAATTTCTATTTCAATGAGTTCTATCTTTTATTTACTATTTCCAATCTACAATGTTCTCTGGGTTTATTTTGCTTTTCCTTTTTCTGTCTCTTGAGATGGAAGCTTAGTTCATTTCTTATAATATTTCTTGTTTTCTAATACTTGCATTTAAAGCTGTGGATTTCTCTCTAAGCACTCCTTTAGCTGCACCCAGTAAATTTATGCATACATGTATATATATAAAATCTTTCATATATCTTTTATATAGATTATATATGTCATTATCTTCCTGTTGAAAATTTATTTTAAAAAATGTTCTTGGGTAATTTAGACTTGTATTGCTTAATTTGTAAATAATTGGGAAATGTTATTATATTTTTATCAATTTTTAGTTGAATTACATTGTCCTAAGCTATATATTCCATATGACTTAAGTCCTTTGAAATGCACTGCAACTTTTTTATGGCCTAGTGTACTGTCTATTTTGGTGAGCATTCCATGGGCACTTCGAGATAAATGCAATAGTCCCACAACTGTTTTCTCTTTCCCCACTCCAATACTAACGCAATTTCTATCAATTTGCCTGACTGAAACTGTGAGACAAACTTCATCTGCATTTGAAATAAGTTTTAAATGGCATTCACATCTTCTGGAGGTCAGTTCAGATGTCATCTGCAAAGACATAACTCAAAATTAGACAGGTTTGTCTATTTTGAAGGTCATGATTTAAACAAGAAAGTTTTTACATATTTCACTTCTACCCAGACTGGACTTTTCCCTTGAGGTGATTTGACCTCAAGTTGTTCTTTTATGATTTTACCCCCAGAGGAGGTGGTTCTGTAAGTTTTCTTCTGCATGGTGATTATCCTGGCGGCATCTCTGGAGATGCAGAGTCGACCTTCAAAATTATGATTAAAGTCCCAATGAATTTAATTAGAGAAAAAGCACAGTTGGAGATGCATCATTGAATGACTCAATAATATGTGCCGTATTTCAAACATATACAAAGTGTTTGCAGACCTTTGCCCTTACCTCAGAGAGGTTTGTCGGTACCAGTATTCACATGACTGCTTTTTTTAGGAATTGAATGATGAATTCAAAACATAGTGAATTATGTATATATGAATTTATTCTCCATTCCTTCAGGCAAATCAAATTCAACAACGCTGTATGAAGACAGATCAGTTAAACCAATTGAGGATCAAAATGTCATAAAGGCTATTTCACTTTTATTGGTATAAAACACAAACTGCAAAATATATTTTTTTTGTGGAAGCTTAGCCCTGAGCTAACATCTGCCACCAATCCTCCTCTTTTTGCTGAGGAAGATTGGCCCTGAGCCAACATCTGTGTCCATCTTCCTCTATTTTATATGTGGGATGCCTGCCACAGCATGGCTTGATAAGCGATGGGTAGGTCCGTGCCTGGGATCCCAACTGGTGAACCACGGGCCGCTGAAGTGGAACACGCGGACTTAACCCCTGTGTCACAGGGCCCGCCCCAAACTGCTAAATATTTATCTAAATAATTCAGAGTTTTCTCTCCCACAAAGTTTACACATTTAACCTCAAAAGGTTGATTTAAAATTTGTTTGTTATTAGGACAAATCCTGCCAAAAATGAAGATTTGGGGTTTCTTTATTCACAATCAAGATTCAGACTTCTTTAGACTACAGGACATTTTGAAAATCCAAATAATTTAAAAGGTAACATTTTTATGAAAGACTGAAATGAACCAGACTTCCTGCACGCATGGTAAGAATTAGTCACAGGGAGACCGTTCAAGATCCAGTGACAGTGGACATGTTATCTTGCTCTCTGTGTTCACAGAGATGGCAGCACTGCATGAAGGACAAGGGAGAAGGCGCCACAAGCTGGAACTTGGATGGAATGACTGTCTCATTATGCAGGTAACCCAGGAAGTGTATTTATATATAAGATTCTGAACTAGGCTTTATATTTTGCAAGAATGCATTGATAGTGTGGGAATTCACAGTCTTTTAAAAGTTCTCCTATGTCATTCTGTTCATCAGCCATGTTAGGATCCTTTGTGATTATGAAAATATGAGGGGATTGAGTCATTTCTGTAACACTTTTTGCATATTTTCCTATGATAAAGATCCAGAATAAATTTATCTTCTCTAACATCAGTATTTTTAGGAACTATTTTCAAGTATAACTATTTGGGGATATTTTAATGGGCAGATATGTCGAAATCTCCTGATAGGTTCAATTAATATGTTCTCTAAGCACTGTTTGTTAATCTGTTAAAAATTAGAGAATGACACAGCGTCTCTAGAACTTGGATGAGTGACTTTCAAAAACTCAAGGTAACACTTTAGCAAGCAAACTGTTGCTTCAATTTCTGTTTTTCTGTTCTCAGGTGAGTTTCAGCATCCTATCATTTATTTACTGCCATTTGGATGTAGTCGTCCTTCAATTGCTTCTTTGTATGATTTGCCCACTTTGCTGTTGGTTTGTTTGCCTTTCATTTGTTAATTGCTTAGAGCTCTTTGTCTATATTGATATTAGCTCTGTGTATGTCCTCTAAAATGTAAACCTTTTCCCCAAACTACTTCTGTCTATTGATGTTACAGTATCTTTTCCTAAATCCTTAAAAGTTTTGAAATTGTCAACTATGTCTATTTCGGATTTCACTTATTAGGTAAGAATGTTATCCTACCCTTGGAATGTAGAAAGCCATCTCTTTTATTAACTGGAAAGTGAAGATAAATTAAGTCTTACTTTATTTTTTCATTAAAGTTTTAATCTATTTTTATTTTATTTTTGTATGTTATTAGCTATATGTACAATTTTATTAACTTCCAGATGGAAAGCTAGTTGTGGCAACCCATTTATATAATAATGTGTCCTTCCCCACGTATGTCTCTAATGACTTGTCTCTCTATTACTCGGTAATATTACTGATGGTAGGGACCATATTTTAAGCATCCTTGTATTCTTTTAATCTCTGAATGTATTGGTACGTGATAAATCATAATGCCTATTTGTTGAATGAAGAAACAAATTATGTCAAGATTTCAGGAAGTCACTAGTAATAACTATATTTGCAGGTAATCTTGTCCTGAACTCTGAAATAAGATGTAGAGAAGAACCTATGGAACAAAGGAACAATGTGACTGAATTTGTACTCTTGGGGCTCACTCAGAGCCTCCAGGGTCAGAAGATACTATTTGTTGTGTTCTTGCTCATCTACATTGTGACAATGGTGGGCAACCTACTCATTGTCATGACTGTGGTAGTCAGCCCAACCCTGGATGCCCCCATGTACTTCTTTCTTGGCTACTTGTCATTTATGGATGCTGTTTATTCTACTACAGTCACCCCAAATATGATTATAGACCTACTCTATGAGAAGAAAACCATTTCCTCCCAAGCTTGCATGAGCCAGCTTTTTATAGGGCACTTATTTGGTGGTGCTGAGATTTTACTCCTGGTGGTCATGGCCTATGACCGCTATGTGGCCATCTGCAAACCCTTGCATTATTTGACAATCATGAATCAACGTGTGCGTGTTCTGCTGCTTCTGTTGGCCTGGCTTGGAGGTTTTCTGCATGCTGTAGTTCAACTTCTCTTTGTCTACAACCTTCCCTTCTGTGGCCCCAATGTCATCGACCACTTCATCTGTGACATGTACCCCTTATTAAAACTTGCCTGCACTGACACCTATGTTATTGGTCTCACCGTGGTTGCCAATGATGGGGCAATCTGTGTGGTCATCTTTATGCTCTTACTCATCTCCTATGGGGTCATTCTGCACTCCCTGAAGAATCTTAGTCAGGAAGGGAAGCGCAAAGCCTTATCCACTTGTGGCTCCCACATCACTGTGGTGGTCCTCTTCTTTGTCCCTTGTATTTTTATGTATGTGAGACCTCCTTCTACCTTACCCATTGATAAATCCTTGACTGTGTTTTACACCGTTATCACCCCTATGTTGAACCCTTTAATCTATACTCTGAGAAATGGAGAGATGAAAAATGCCATGAAAAAGCTCTGGACCAGAAAAAGAAAATGAGGCAGCAGAGAAATGTACCGCCTGTTTTCAATGAAGAATTGCTCCTTCCAGGAAAGCCATGTGTGATTATTTAATTATAGTAAATTTTTCCTCAGGTTTAATAACTTGGACATTATGAAAAATATTTATGTGAAAACTTTGAATGATTTAAATATATTTTTAAGATTTTCATAATTTCTTAGGAAAATATATGTTCAGTTTTTGTGCATAAAAAGTCTCTTGAAAAGTATAGACTTATGTTCTATATGATGAGTTATGCTACACTTAATGCTGTAAATTAATTTTAGTTAGAAGATTTTCTCATGTTTCTCTCTTAAATAACATAATATTTTTCAGAATTAATAGTCTTCATTACAGGTTTCAGAAAAGTAAAATAAGAAATAAAAACTTGCTTCACTCCTCCCCACATAGACAGCCCATATTAATATTTGAAGTGTATATCTTATGTTTGTATCTATGAGATACTTTAAATATATAATTTTGTTCATATTGCTTAGCACGTTAAGGTTGAAGAAGAATGATGCTTCAGAGTTCTAATATTAATCATAAGGAGGCTAAGTAAATAAGACGATTCTAATGAGCAAGGCAGATATGCAGAAAAATAACTACATTGTATGTATTGTTCTGATTAGGAAATCATAGTATCTCCTCAAGTGGAACAATTTTGTTTTGATGTTACTTTTTCAAAAAGATCCATTAATCTTCCCAGATAGTTTAGAATATCTGATAAGACTTCTGCTATTTTTCAATATTCGCATCCCCTTTCTTAGCTTATAGTGTTTCATAGCCTTCTATACTGACCCAGGCCCTGCCTTTCATATGTAAAATCGCATAATCCATAATCCTTGAGCTTCAAATATGCAATACAGAAGTCCACAACAGATATTTTGGGTGATGTTGTTAAGAAATTCTATTCTTCCCTCTCTTATTAATGGATTGAAGATTATTAGGTAATAAAGAGGCCCGAATACGTTGTTTTATTTAACAGAGACCTCAATCATAAAATCCTTTCTTTCTCTGAATCAGGCTTGAAACAAAATATTATCTCTCCCTAAAATGTCAGGAAGCATGTGGTCAAAGAAACTCATAATTCTGCCTCCCTTATTTGGTCTGGATTCCTAAGGGGCTAAGGCTATGGGGCAACAAGTCCTTTTCATTGGCAAATCACACAGTATGAGAATCCTTGTATGCTGATTTTTATCCCTGTTATTGGAGATTTCTTACATCATCTCAAAGTCTTCCCAAAATAATACTATTCACCAAATGATATCAAGTATATGACTCATCTGAATTTATATAATTAACTCCTTCTCTTTTGGACATTGCTATAGACTGAAAGTTTGTGTCCTCCCCAAGTTCACAAGTTAAATCCTTTATAATGTGGTGGTATTTGAAAGTAGGCTTTTGAGGAAATACTTAGATCATGAAGGTGGAGTCCTCTTGAATGAGATTAGTGTTCTTATAAAAGAGACCCCAGAGAGCTCCCTTGTCCCTTCTGCCCTGTTGAGGACACAGCAAAGAATTGGCTGTCTGTGAACTAGAAAGCAGGTCCTCACAAGACATGGAATCAGCTGGTGCCTTATCTTGGACTTCTGAGCCTCCAAAACTGTGACAAATAATTTTTTTTTGTTTAAGCCACCCAGTCTATGGTATTCTATAATAACAGTCCAAATGGAGTTAAACATTTAGTTAATTTTCAAATTTGTATAATTTCAATTGATGAGGTAGAAATGTTTATTAATTGCCTGTGTTCATTGGTCCATTCTCTCCCTGAAGTTAGGGAAGGTTACTTAGTTGTCTTTGTGCTCTCTGTTCCCTGCATAGTGTCTGGGACATAGAATCCACCCCATAAACTTGGTTGTTACTTGTATCCTTGAATTCTTGTTCTATTGGAGTGAGAATTTTCATTGATGAATTTCACTGAAGTCTTTCTACATTAAATATATATATTTGTGATAAATATTTTCTCTTCTTTGATATTTGGTACAAATGTTAACGTTATGTTATTTATGCTATAATTATGGCTGTTGTTATATAAAGATGTTATATTTTTATATTCCTTTACTTTTCAACTTCTATCAAATAACTCTTGGGAAATTCCATTTTCTTCAGTGATATTATAAATTTTAACCTCTTGTTTTCTTTGATAACTTTTCAAAAAACTTATTTTTTAATCATTCTAGATTTTAATTTTGTTTGTGATTAGGAAATATCTAAGCCCATTTTCCCCAAACAGGTGAAACAATCTGCCAACATTATTATTTTCTTTTTTTTAGTAGTAATTTGATTGTATTTGATTCAGGTGTCTCTCTTTTTTAATTAATTTTTTTGATTGAGTTCTTAATAGTTCACATCAATGTGAAATTCCAATTGTACATTACTTCTTCACTGTCACCACATAAGTGCTCCCCTTCACCCCCTGTGCCCATCCTCCTAACCCCCTTCCCCTGGTAACCACTGAACTATTTCCTTTGTCCATGTGTTTATTCATATTCCACATGTGAGTGAAATCAGCTAGTGTTTGCCTTTCTCAGTCTGGCTTATTTCACTTAGCATCGTTCTCTCCAGGTCCATCCATGTTGTTGCAAATGGGATGATTTTGTCTTTTTATATGGCTGAGTATTATTCCATTGTGTGTGTGTGTATATATATATATATATATATATATACCACATCTTCTTTATCCAATCATTAGTCTATGGGAACTTGGACTGTTTCCATGTCTTGGCTATTATAAGTAGTGCTGCAATGAACATAGGGGTGCATATGTTACTTTGGATTGTTGATTTCAAGTTGTTTGGGTAGATACCCAGTAGTGGGATAGCTGGGTCGTATGGTAGTTCTATTTTCAGTTTTTTGAGGAACCTCCATAGTGGCTGCACCAGTTTGTATTCCCACCAGCAATGAATGAGGGTCCCTTTGTCTCCACACTCTCTCCAACATTTGTTATTTTTAGTCTTAGTGATTATAGGCATTTTAACAGGCATAAGGTGGTATCTTAGTGTAGTTTTGATTTGCATTTCCCTAATGATTACTGATGTTGAACATCTTTTCATGTGTTTATTGGCCATCTGTATATCTTTGGAAAAGTGTCTGTTCATATCCTCTGCCCATTTGTTTTTTATGTTTTTAATTTTTTTTTTTAAATTAATATTATGATAGTTTACAAGCTAGTGAAATTAAAGTTGTACATTATTGTTAGTCATGTTGTGGGTACACCACTTCACCCTTTGTGCCCTCCCCCGACCTCCCCTTTTCCCGTGGTAACCACCGATCAGTTCTCCTTGTCCATATGTTAACTTCTACCTATGAGTGGAGTCATATAGAGTTTGTCTTTCTCTGTCTGGCTTATTTCACTTAACATAATACCCTCAAGGTCCATCCATGTTGATGCAAATGGGACGATTTTGTCCTTTTTATGGCTGAGTAGTATTCCATTGTGTATATATACCATATCTTCTTTATTCAATCATCAGTTGCTGGGCACTTAGGTTGGTTCCACGTCTTGGCTATTGTAAATAATGCTGCGATGAACATAGGGGTGCATGGGACTCTTGGAATTGCTGATTTCAGGTTCTTAGGATAGATACCCAGTAGTGGGATGGCTGGGTCATAAGGTATTTCTATTTTTAACTTTTTGGGAAATCTCCATGCTGTTTTCCATAGTGGCTGCACCAGTTGGAATTCCCACCAACAGTATATGAGGGTTCCTTTTTCTCCACAACCTCTCCAATATTTGTCACTCTTTGTTTTGGATATTTTTGTCATTCTAGCAGGTGTAAGGTGATATCTTAGTGTAGTTTTGATTTGCATTTCCCTGATGATTAGTGATGATGAGCATCTTTTCATGTGTCTGTTGGCCATCCGTATATCTTCTTTGGAGAAATGTCTGTTCATGTCTTCTGCCCATTTTTTGATCGGGTTGTTTGATTTTTTTTGTTGTTGAGCTGTGTGAGTTCTTTATATATTATGGAGATTAACCCTGTGCCAGATAAGTAGCTTGTAAATATTTTTTCCCAATCAGTGGGCTGTTTTTTGGTTTCAATCCTGTTTTCCCTTGCCTTGAAGAAGCTCTTTAGTCTGATGAAGTCCCATTTGTTTATTCTTTCTATTGTTCCCTCATCTGAGGAGTTATGGTGTCCAAAAAGATTCTTTTGAAACTGATGTCAAAGAGTGTACTGCCTATATTCTCTTCTAGAAGACTTACTGTTTCATGCCTAATCTTTAGGTCTTTGATCCATTTTGAGTTTATTTTAGTAAATGGTGAAAAAGAATGGTCAATTTTCAACATTTATATGTGGCTGTCCAGTTTTCCCAGCACCATTTGTTAAAAAGACTTTCTTTTCTCCATTGTAGGCCCTCAGCTCCTTTGTCGAAGATTAGCTGTCAATAGATGTGTGGTTTTATTTCTGGGCTTTCAATTCTGTTCCATTGATCTGTGCACCTGTTTTTGTACCAGTACCATGCTGTTTTGATTACTGTAGCTTTCTAGTATGTTTTGAAATCAGGGATTGTGATGCCTCTGGTTTTGTTTTTCTTACTCAGGATTGCTTTAGCAAGTCGGGGTCTTTTGTTGCCCCATATGAATTTTAGGATTCTTTGTTCAATTTCTGTAAAGAATGTCGTTGGGATTCTGATTGGGATAGTGTTCAATCTGTAGACTGCTTTAGGTAGTATGGACATTTTAACCATGTTTATTCTTCCAATCCATGTGCATGGAATGTCTTTCCATCTCTTTATGTCGTCATCAATTTCTTTCAAGAAAGTCTTGTAGTTTTCGTTGTATAAATCTTTCACTTCCTTTGTTAAATTTATCCTAAGGTATTTTATTCTTTTTGTTGCAGTTGTGAATGGGATTGAGTTCTTGACTTCTTTTTCTGTTAGTTCATAGTTAGCGTATAGAAATGCTACTGATTTATGTATGTTGATTTTATACCCTGCAACTTTGCTGTAGCTGTTGATTGTTTCTAATAGTTTTCCTATGGATTCTTTGGGGTTTTCTATATATAAGATCATGTCGTCTGCAAACAGTGAGAGTTTCACTTCTTCCCTCCCTATTTGGAGTCCTTTTATTTCTTTTTCCTGCCGAATTGCTCTGGCCAAAACCTCCAGTACTATGTTGAGTAAGAGTGGTGAAAGTGGGCACCCGTGTCTTGTTCCCATTCTCAGAGGGATGACTTTCAGTTTTTGTCCATTGAGTATGATGTTGGCTGTGGATTTGTCATATATGGCCTTTATTATGTTGAGGTACTTTCCATCTATACCCCTTTTATTGAGGGTTTTTATCATAAATGGATGTTGGATCTTGTTGAATGCTTTCTCCGCATCTATTGAGATGATCATGTGGTTTTTGTTTCTCATTTTGTTAATGTAGTGTATCACGTTGATTGACTTGCGGATGTTGAACCATCCCTGTGTCCCTGGTATAAATCCACTTGATCGTGGTGTATAATCATTTTGATGTATTGCTGTATTCGGTTTGCCAGAATTTTGTTGAGGATTTTTTCATCTATGTTCATCAGTGATATTGGCCTGTAGTTTTCCTTCTTTGTGTTGTCCTTGTCAGGTTTGGGGATCAGAGTGATGTTGGCTTCACAGAATGTGTTAGGGAGTGCTCCATCTTCCTCAATTTTCTGGAATAGTTTGAGAAGGATAGGTATTAAATCTTCTTTGAATGTTTGGTAGAATTATCCTGAGAAGCCATCTGGTCCTGGACTCTTATTTTTGGGGAGGTTTTTGATTGCTGTTTCTATTTCTTTACTTGTGATTGGTCTATTCAGATTCTCTATTTCTTCCTGATTCAGTTTGGGGAGGTTGTAAGAGTCTAGGACTTTGTCCATTTCTTCTAGGCTGTTCAATTTGTTGGCATATAGTTTTTCATAGTATTTTCTTATGATCCCTTGTATTTCTTTGGTATCCGTTGTGATTTCTCCTCTCTCTTTCCTAATTTTATTTATTTGAGATTTCTCTATTTTTTTCTTAGTGATTCTGTCTAAGGGGCTGTTGATTTTGTTAATTTTTTCGAAGAACCAACTCTTTGTTTCATTGATCCTTTGTACTGTCTTTTTTGTTTCAAAATCGTTTATTTATGCTCTAATTTTTATTATTTCCCTCCTTCTACTGACTTTGGGCTTTGTATGTTCTTTTTCTAATTCTGTTAGGTGTCGTTTGAGGTTGCTTATGTGAGATTTTTCTTGTTTAGTGTGGTGAGCCTGAATTGCAATGGATTTCCCTCTTAGGACTGCTTTTGCTGCGTCCCAAATGAATTGGTATGGCGTGTTTTCATTTTCATTTGTTTCCAGGTAATATTTGATTTCTTCTTTAATTTCTTCAATAATCCATTGTTTGTTCAGAAGCGTGTTGTTTAGTCTCCACATTTTTGCACCTTTCCCTGCTTTATTCTTATAGTTGATTTCTAGTTTCATAGCATTATGATCAGAAAAGATGCTTGATATTATTTCAACTCTCTTGTATTTATTGATACTTGCTTTGTTTCCCAAGATATGGTCTATCCTTGAGAGTGTTCCATGCGTACTTGAGAAGAATGCGTAACCTGCTGTTTTTGGATGAAGTGTTCTATGTATATCTATTAAGTCCATCTGGTCTAATTTTTCATTTAATTCTATAATTTCCTCGTTGATTTTCTGTCTGGATGATCTTTCCATTGGTGTTAATGGGGTGTTGAGGTCCCCTACTATTATTGTATTGTTTTGACGTCTCCTTTTAGTTCTGTTAAGAGTTGCTTTACAAATTTTGGTGCTCCTGTGTTGGGTGCGTATATATATGTATAAGTGTTATGTCATCTTGGTGGAGTGTCTCTTTTATCATTATAAACAGTCCCTCTTTGTCTTTCTTTATCTGTTTTTCTTTGAAATCTACTTTGTCTGATATTAGTATAGTGACACCTGCTTTCTTTTGTTCATTATTAGCTTGGAGTATTGTCTTCCATCCCCTCACTCTGAGTCTGTGTTTGTCTTTGGGGCTGAGGTGTGTTTCCTGGAGGCAGCATATTGTTGGGTCTTGTTCTTTGATCCATCCTGCCACTCTGCGTCTTTTGATTGGAGAGTTCAATCCATTTACATTTAGAGTGATTATTGAAATGTGGGGGCCTACCGCTGCCATTTTATCTCTTGTTTTCCGGTTCTCTTGCATTTCCTTTGTTTCTCATCTCATGATTTTTGGATTACTAATTCAGGTACGTAAATGTCTGTATTGGTTTTCTTCTTATTTGTAATTTGTGTCTTTATTCTTGTTATTTGTTTAGTAGTTACAAGATGGTTAGTATAAAACATCTCATAGATGGGATAGTCCATTTTCTGATAGCCTCTTATTTCCTTTAATTAAAACCTTCCATCCCTTTTCTCTTCCTCTTCTAGGTTGTTATTGTCAGATTTTTTTTTCCTCTTCTTTCTTGTGTTGTTAGTTTGTGGTTAAAATGACAGGGTTATATTTATTCTTGGAGTTTTCCTTCCTTTTAATTTTAATGTTTTATTTAACTTTTGCTAACCTGTTCTGATGGAGAGCTGCTACTTTCTGTTATTGGCCTTCTACTTATCTCTTTTGCTCTTGGTTTTGTAACCCCTTTCCTTTTTATGATTTTTCAGGTATGAGGGTTTTCCTGAGCATTTCTTGAAGAGAAGGTTTTGTGGCAATGAGCTCCCTTAATTTTTGTTTATCTGGCAAAGTTTTTATTTCTTCATCGTATTTGAAGGATATTTTTGCTGGGTAGAGTACTCTTGGCTGTAGGCTTTTGTCCTTCAGAGTTTTGAATATATCATTCCACTCTCTTCTAGACTGTAAAGTTTGTGCTGAGAAATCTGCTGATAGCCTTATGGGGGTTCCTTTGTAGGTTATTTTCTTCTGCCTGGCTGCCCTTAGTATTTTCTCTTTGTCGTTGACTTTTGCTAACTTCACTACTATGTGCCTTGGGGTTGGTCTTCTTGCATTGATAAAGTTTGGAGATCTATTGGCTTCTGTCACATGAAGTTCCATCTCTCTCCCCAGGTTTGGGAAGTTCTCAGCCATTATTTCTTTGAACAGGCTTTCTACCCACTTCTCCTTCTCGTCTCCCTCTGGTATACCTATGATCCTTATGTTGGATCTCCTAATTGAGTCAGATAATTCTCAGAGAGTTTCTTCATTTCTTTTTAGTCTTTGTTCTCTCTCCTCCTCTGCCTGCAGCATTTCTATATTCTTATCCTCCAAACTGCTAGTTCTGTCCTCCATATTATCGGCCCTACTGTTCAGAGTGTCCAGGTTTTTCTTAATCTCCTCTATTGTGTTCCTCATTTCCAGTATGTCTGTTTGGTTCTTCTTTATAGTATCAAACTCTTTTGTGACATAGCTCCTGAACTCGTTGAGTTGTCTATCTGAATTTTCTTTTAACTCATTGAGTTTTTTAATAATGGCTGTTTTGAAGTCATTGTCCTTTAGGTTATATATTTCATTGTCTTTGGGATTGTTTTCTGGGTATTAGTCATTTTCCTTCTGTTCTGGAGATTTAATATATTTTTTCATATTGCTTGATGGTGTAGATTTGTGCCTCTGCATAGAGATAGAGTTTAGTTACTGCTTCCACTTGTTTCTACTGGTGTGGTGAGGGAGAAGCTGTTTAAACTGCACTGACCACAAACCCTATCAGCTGTTGCTCACTGGGCCTGGGCCCCTCCTAGTAGTCACAGTGGTCCTGTGGGGTCCCTCTTCAGCTGTGGGGGCAGTCACAAGGGGGCTTCAGGCAGCTGGTGCCTACTGTTGCAGACCACCTAGACGTGCTCCTCCTTAGGGTCTGCAGCAGTGTTATGGGCTTTCCCAGCAGCCAGGGGCAGGATCACCTATATTTGCAGCTCTGTCACTGTCGGTGCCCACAAAATCTCACTTGTCCACTATAGGTCACAGCAGAGCTATGGGTATCTTCTGCAGTCTGTGGTTAGCTCACCTAGCTATGCTACTTTTGTCCCAGGGTCTTCCAGCCTTGTGGATGCCAGGTGGGGCCTCTCTACTAGTGCTGTGCAGAGGCTTTTGCTGAGGCTGCTGTGAGACTGTAGAGTTTCCCCCTGGGCCATGGAGCCAGGCCGCTATAACTCCACCCAGCCCCAGTCCTCTCCCCCAGGATCTTGGGGAGCCCCTTGCCCTGTCTGGGTGACAGTCAGAGACCATGAGTCCAGTGGTGGCTGGTTGGCTGCTGCCCTGCCTGGGATTCTCCCCTTTGGGACCTTCCCGGGGTTCTGAATGCTGGGCAGAGCCTCTCCACTAATGGCAAGTAGAGGCTTTCCCTACTGCCAGAACGGGACCCTGGAGCTTCCCCCTGGGCTGTGGAGCTGGCCGCTGGAACTCCACCCAGCCCCAGTCCTCTCCCAAGAGATCTCCAGTAGCCCCGTGCCCCGTCTAGGTGACAGCCGCAGTCCATGAGAACAGTGGTGGCAGCTGGCAGGCTGCTGCCCCATTCAGGATACTCTTCAGGAGCCTCTTGGCGTTCTGGATGCTGGGAGGGGCCTCTCCACTAATGGCAAGTAGAGGCTTTGCCTGCTGCCAGGATGGGACCCTGGAGTTTCCCCCTGGGCCATGGAGCCAGCCACTGGAACTCCACCCAGCCCCAGTCCTCTCCCAGAAGATCTCCGGTAACCCCATGCCCTTTCCAGGCGACAGCTGCAGACCATGAGACCAGTGGCGGCAGCTGGCGGGCTGCTGCCCCATTCAGGATTCTCTTCGGGAGCCTCCCAGCATTGTGGATGCTGGGAGGGACCTCTCTGCTAATGGCGAGTAGAGGCTTTCCCTGCTGCCTCCGGTGTGGGACCCTGGAGTTTCCCCCTGGGCTTAGGTGTAATCGCGTGGGGCTTAGGTATGGCTGTAGTCATCTGTTTCCACCATCGCTCCTCTGGTGTTTGCATCCTCCTGCCCTTAGTGTGTGGCAATGTTCTGGGGGCATCCGCTGGAAGAAAGCCACTTGCAGGTACTGGGCTGTTCAGGGGTCTGGGTCGGAGAGTTTTCACCTATCTCCACCTCCTCCCGGGGGGAAGTCCATCCACCTTCCGATGTATAGCAGCATGGGTCTCTCGGGCATCCTGAGATGCTATATGGATATCCTTTGTTAAGTGATGAATGTCCAATTAGTTGTAGATTCGAAGGGGGAGAGACAAAGAAGACTACTCACGCTGCCATCTTGGTGACGTCCCCTCTCCTCTGCCCATTTTTTGATTGAGCTGTTTGATTTTTAATCCATTTGTGTGAAGTCCTTATATATTATGGAGATTAACCCCTTGTCAGATATATGATTTGCAAATATTTTCTCCCAGTTGGTGGGTTGTCTTTTGGTTTGATCCTACTTTCTTTTGCTTTGTGGAAGCTCTTTAGTCTGATGAACACCCACTTGTTTATTTCTTCTTTTGTTTCCCTTGTCTGAGAAGACATAGTATTTGAAAAGATCCTTTTAAGTTTGATGTCAAATAATGTACTACCTATATTATTTTCCAGGAGTTTTATGGTTTCAGGATTTATCTTCAAGTCCTTGATCCATTTTGAGTTTATTTTTGTGTATGGCATGAGATAATGGTCTACTTTCATTCTTTTGCATGTGGCTGTCCAGTTTTCCGAACATATCTATTGAAGAGACTATCTTTTCTCCATTATATGTTCTTGGCACCTTTGTCGAAGATTAGCTGTCCATAGATGTGAGGTTTTATTTTGGGGCTTTCAGTTCTGTTCCATTGATCTGTGTGCCTGTTTTTGTACCAGTACCATGCTGTTTTGATCACTATGGCTTCATAGTACATTTTGAAGTCAGGGATTGTGATGCCTCCAGCTTTGTTCTTTTTCCTCAGTATTGCTTTTGCAATTCAGGGTCTTTAGTGGACCCATATGAATTTTAGGATTCTTTGTTCTATTTCCATGAAGAATGTCATTGGAATTCTGATTGGGATTTCATTGAATCTGTAGATTGCTTTGGGTAGTAGGGACATTTTAACTATGTTTATTCTTCCACTCCACCTGCATGGAATATTTTCCCATGTCTTTATGTCATTATCTATTTCTTTCAGTAATGTCTTATAGTTTTCATTGTACAAACCCTTTACCTCCTTGGTTAAATTCATTCCAGGTTACTTTATTCTTTTAGTTGGGACTGTAAATGGAATTGTATCCTTGAATCCTCTTTCTATAAGTTTTCTATTAGAGTATAGAAATGCAGCTGATTTTTGTAAGTTGATTTTCTACCCCATAACTTTACTGTAGTTGTTAATTATTTCTAATAGTTTTCTGATGGATTCTTTAGAGTTTTCTCTATATAAGATCATGTCATCTGCAAACAGTGAGAGTTTCACTTCTTCACTCCTTATTTGGATTCCTTTTATTTCTTTCTCTTGCCTAATTGCTCCGGCCCAAAACTCCAGTAGTATGTTGAATAAGAGTGGTGATAGTGGGCACCCTTTTCTCATTCCTGCTCTCAGAGGGGTGGTGTTCAGTTTTTCCCCATTGAGTATGATGTTGGCTGTGGGTTTGCCATATATGGCCTTTATTATGTTGATGTAATTTCCTCTATCCCCATTTTGTTAAGAGTTTTTTTATCATAAATGGCTGTTAGATCTTGTCAAATGCTTTCTCTGCGTCTATTGAGATGATCATGTGGTTTTTATTCCTCAATTTGTTGATGTGGTGTATCATGTTGATGGATTTGAGGATGATGAACCATCCCTGTGTCCCCAGTATAAATCCTACTTGATCAGGATGTATAATCCTTTTGATGTACTGCTGTATTTGGGTTACCAATATTTTGTTGAGGATTTTTGCATCTATGTTCATCAGCGATATTGGTCTATAGTTTTCCTTTTTCGCATTGTCCTTGTCAGGCTTTGGTATCAGAGTGATTTTGGCCTTGTAAAATGTTTTAGGAAGTATTCCATCTTCCCTAAGTTTTTGGAATAGCTTGAGAAGGATAGGTATTAAATCCTCTCTGAAAGTTTGGTAGAATTCCCCAGGGAAGCCATCTGGCCCTGGGCTTTTATTCTTTGGGATGCTTTTGATTACTGTTTGAATCTCTTTCCATGTGGTTTGTCTATTCAGATTATCTGTTTTTTCTTGATTCAGCTTTGGAGGGTTGTAAGAGTCTAAGAATTTATCCATTTCCTCTAGATTGTCCATTTTGTTGGCATATAATTTTTTGTAGTGTTCTCTTACAATCTCTTGTATTTCTGTTCTATTTGTTGCTATTTCTCCTTTTTCATTTCTAATTTTGTTTATCTGAGCATTCTCTCTTTTTTTTCTTTGTAAGTCAAGCTAGAGGTTTGTCAGTTTTACTTATCTTCTCAAAGAGCCAGCTTTTTGTTTCATTGATCCTTTCTACTGCTTTTTTTGTTTCAATAGCATTTATTTCTGCTCCCATTTTTATTATTTCTCTCCTTGTGCTGACTTTGGGCTTTGTTTGTTCTTCTTTTTCTAATTCAGGTAAGTGTAACTTGAGGTTGCTTATTTGGGATTTTTCTTGTTTGTTGAGGTGAGCCTGTATTGAGATGAATTTCCCTCCTAATATGGATTTTGCCATATCCCATGTGAGTTGGTATGGTATGTTTTCATTTTCATTTGTCTCCAAATGTTTTTGATTTCTCCTTTAATTTCTTCAATGATCCATTGCTCATTCAATAGTATGTTGTTTACATCTTGTCCCTTTCTCAGATTTTTTTTTCTAATTAATTTCTAGCATTATAGCACTGTCATCAGAGAAGAAGTTTGCTATTATTTCAATTTTCTTAAATTTATTGAGGCTTGCTTTGTTTCCCAACATATGGTCTATCCTTGAGAATGTTCTGTGCGCACTTGAGAAGAATGTGTATTCTGCTGTTTTGGGATGGAGTGTTCTATACATGTCTATTAAGTCCAACTGGTTTAGCTTTTCATTTAATTCCACTGTTTCCTTGTTGATGTTCTATTTGGATGATCTATCCTTTGATGTGAATGGAGCGTGGAGGTCCTCTACTATTATTGTGTTATTATTAATATCTTCTTTTAGGTGTGTTAATAGTTGCTTTATGAACTTTGGTGCCCCTGTGTTGGGTGCATAGATATTTAAAAGTGTTAATTCTTCTTGATGGAGTGTCCCTTTGATCATTATATACTGCCCCTCTTTGTCTCTCTTTATCTGTCTTATCTTGAAGTCTACTTTTTCTGATATAAATATTGCAACACACGCTTTCTTTTGTTTGACAGTAGCTTGGAGAATTTTATTCCATCCCTTCACTCTGAGCCTGTGTTTGCCCTTGGAGCTGAGATATGTTTCCTGGAGGCAGCATATTGTTGGGTCTTGTTCTTTAATCCCTAATGCCATTCTGTGTCTTTTTATTGAAGAATTCAATCCACTTACATTTTGGATGATTCTCAATATATGAGAGCTTACTGCTGCCCTTTTACCACTTGTTTTCAGGTTCTCCTGCGTTTCCTTTGTTTCTCATCCTGTGTGTTTTGGTCTACCCATTGAATTATGTAGTTTTTAATGATGTGTTTCTTTGTTTTCTCCGTATTTATTATTTATGTCTCTTTTCTGCGTTTTACTTTGTGGTTACCATGAGGTTTGTATTCAGAATCTCGTGTATAAGATAGTCCATTTTCTGATGGCCTCTTATTTTGTAAGTCTAAACTCATCCAGTCCCTTTTCTCCTCCCCTCCTAAGTTGTTTTTTCACATCTTATTCTATCTTGTTTTGTGAGTTTGTGGTTAAAATGACAAGATTATCTTTGTTTTTGGTGTTTTCCTTCCCTTTATTTTTAATGCTATACTTAAGTATTTGCTATCCTATTCTAATTCTGTCTACCTATTTATCTCCTTACTCTGTGCTTTGTAACCCCTTTCTTCCTGGTTTTTTTTTTTTTTCAGCTATGAAGGTCTTCTTGAGGATTTCTTGTAGGAGGGGTCTCGTGGCTATGAACTCCCTCAGTTTTTGTTTGTCTGGGAAAGTTTTTATTTCTCCATCAAATTTGAATGATATTTTTGCTTGATAGAGTATTCTTGGCTAAAAGTTTTTGTCTTTCAGTGATTTGAATCTCATTCGTTTCTCTCCTAGACAGTAAGGTTTCTTCAGAGAAATCTGCTAAAAGCCTGATAGGGGTTCCTTTGTAGGTTATTTTCTTCTCCCTTGCTATCCTTAGTATTCTACCTTGGTCATTCACTTTTGCCAGTTTTACTACTATATGCCTTGCAGTAGGTCTTTTTACACTGACATATCTAGATCTGGAAGCGTCTTCCACATGGATTTCTATCTCTTTCTCTAGGTTTGGGAAGTTCTCTGCTATTATTTCTTTGAACACACTTTCTGCTCCATTCTCATTCTCCTCTCCTTCTTGAATACCTATAATTCTTATGTTGCATTTCCTAATTGAGTTGGATATTTCTCAGAGACTTTCTTCATTTATTTTTAGTCTTAGTTATCTCTCCTCTATCTGGAGCATTTCAACATGTCTATGTTTGATTATGCCGATGTGTTCCTCTATGGTGTTCACTTGCGCATTCAGGGAACCTATATTTTGTTTTATTTCTTCCATTGTGTCATTCATCTTTAACATTTCTGATTGATTCTTCTTTATAGTTTCAATCTGTTTTGTGAAGTAGTTCCTGAACTCATTGAATTGTTTCTCTACATTCTCTTTTACCTCATTGAGTTTTTTGATGATAGCTATTTTTAATTCCTTGTCATTTAGATTACATATTTCTGTGTCTTCAGGACTGAATTCTGGGTACTTGTCTTTTTCTCTCTGGCATAGAGATTTGATATAATGTTTGATATCGCTAAAGGGAGTGGCTCTGATTTTACACATCCTAGTATCATTGGGTTTCAGTTACCTCCTATCGCTGCTGGCTGGGGGTCAAGAGCCATGTAT
Source organism: Equus asinus (assembly GCF_041296235.1). Taxonomy (NCBI): domain Eukaryota; kingdom Metazoa; phylum Chordata; class Mammalia; order Perissodactyla; family Equidae; genus Equus; species Equus asinus. The sequence goes on from NC_091806.1 coordinate 16,396,088, forward strand.
TCCCAGCCCTCTGCCTTCAACTGAGATCCCTGGTGGTCCGGCAGGGGTGCCTTCAGGGTTTTCTCACTCTGCTCTCCTTATCTGCTCTCCTGATATGTTAGATTGATAAGGTCACCCCCTGCGAAAGCTCTTACTCTGGTAGAGGTCTTCCTTTTAAGTTTTATGGGCCTTCTGGGATCCTTGATGTTCCCATGAATAAATGACCTGTCCCCTGTTCCTTCCCTCTCAGAGGCCTCTTGATGTCCTGGATGTCAGTCTTTAGGGGAGGGAGCAAAGTTTTCTCATACTGTGTTCCACCTGCTCCAAGGGGGTGCTTCAGGCTCTCTGCCCTCCATCATATGGCTGTGTGCATCTCTCTGATGTTATTTGTGTTGTGTTTGGATGCTGCTGTTGGAGTACGAATGTTTTTGCCTTGTATGTTGGAAGGGAGAAATTACCAGGCAAGTTCACTCTGCCATGATGCTGACATCACCAACATTGTTATTAATTTCAGTAGTAATTTGAAACTTTTCTATGTAATATGCCAATTTTATACATTTAGAAAATTTAATTTTGGGGCCATTTCTCTCCTTTTTCCTCCTCCTCATCCTCATTTTTCTTCTTCTTCTTTTGTCTATTTCTCTCCCATTAACATACTATTTCAATGGTCAAGGATTTTGAATGTATAATTTTACTTACCTGGGGTAGTCTCCCCTAATAACTCATCTTTTTCAAAGTTTCTTTCAATTCCTAAATATTTATTTTTCCTGATAAATTTTAGGGTCATTTTGTAAAGTTTGAAAACTTCTCATAAAGTATATTTAGAATTTCATGACTTTACATATTTATTTTAAGGAAAATGGTGTTTTAATATCTTGTTTTCAAGTGATAACTGGATAGTCTATAGGACCCCTCTCCCTATCCCTTAAGATGCAGGATCACAAGCAGGATAATCAGACTTTTCATGTGATACTCAGGGATCCCAGCAGTACAAAGTTGAAGGTGTCAGGCCAGTTAAGGGCTATGTCCCAAAATATCATACTGTCACTTTCACAATCTTGTATTGCTCAAAGAAGTTACATGCTTGTTCAGATTTGATTTGGTGGAGAAGTAGATGACAACATTTGATGGGGACTGGCAAAGTCACATTGCAGAACAGCATGTGGGATGGGAGATATCATTGTATTCATTTTTGGAAAATACAATTGTCTACATCTCTGAAAGGGCATGCCTGGATTTTCGTTCAGATTGAGTTGAATCTATAGATCATTTTCGAGTGAACAACATCCTAATAATATTGAACTTTCTAATTCCTGAATACCATATGTCTATTTGTTTAGGTATTTTCAAAATTTATTTTTGAAAAGTAATTTTTAATATAGGGATGTTGTTCATATTTTCATAAATATTTATTTTTTCAGATGCCATTGTAAAAGATGTTTGATATTTTTTCCAATTGTTATTAATGCTAATATATAGAAATGCAATTGAATATTTAATTTGGACCTTGAATCCTACAAACTTGCTAAATTCACTTATTTATACTAATCTCCGTAGATTCCTTAGGATTTTCTATGACACAAGCATGTCACCCTCTAAAAAAGGACAGTTCATTTCTTTGAGAGATATAGGAGTATTTAGCTTTTCAATTTCTTTTTGAGTAATTTTAAGAAGTATGTGTTTTTCCTATATTTTACCTATTTTATCTAGGTTATCAAATTTATTGGAATAAGGTTTTTAATAACAATGTTAATTATTCTTTTAAAGTCTGAGGGATCTGTATGATGGTTATCTCCTATTTTGTTTCTGATATTGGTAATTTGGATTCTTCTGTCTTTTGATCACTCTTGCTAGAAGTTTATCAATTTTGCTAAAAAAGTAGCAATTTTTGTCTGCTTTGATTTTCTCCATTTTATGTTTTCTACTTTGTTAATTTTTGATCTTATCTTTATTATGTCTTTTCTTTTACTTTGGCTTTAATTTACTTCTCTTACTCTAGCTTCTTAAGATAAAAGCTTGGATAGCTTCTTTTAAGCATTTATCTTTAATATAACCATTTAAAACTATAAACTTCCTTCTAAGTACTGTTCTGTTTTCGTCTCACACATCCCTATATGTTTTTATTACTTAATTCTAAATATCTACTTATTTCTATTATGACCTATTCTCTGATTTATAAGTTCTTTAAATATGTATTACTATTTCCAAATATTTGGAAGATTTTATAGATATCTGTATTTGTTTTCTATTTCTGTATGACAAATGCCCTAATACTTAGTGGCTTGATGCAAAACACAATTCTAATCTCACAGTTTCTGTACATCAGAAAACTGGGCATGACTTAACTGATTCCTCCACTTTAGGGTTTCTCATAAGGCTATAATCAAGGTGTTGGCTGGAGCTACAGTCTCATATGAAAGCTCAACTGAGGAAGGATCCACTTCTTAGCTTGCTCACATGATCATTAGCAGAATTCAATTTCTCAACATAAATTAACAATCTCTTCAAATTGTAGTTCCAATTTCATCCCGCTGCCCTTTGAAATTATTGTCATATATTTTACTGCTAAAAATGTTATAAACCCCTGAACTTATTATCAATCTTCCTTCAAGTGATTAATTTTTTAAAGTATTTAAAAAAAAAAGAAAACTAATCTGTTTTATCCATATACATTATTTCCATCTTTTCTATATCTCCTGATTTTTATATGATATTGTTTTCTTCAGCCTGAATAAATTCTTTTTGCATTTCTTGCAATGTAAGTCTGCTGGCTAGGGCTTTTTCCATCCCTCAAATACTGAGGTTTTTCCTGACTTGCATATACACAGGTTGAGACTACATTCAGCCCAGCAAAAAAATAGCTGAAAGGCTGAAAGAATGAGCAGAAATTTCAGCAGCTTCCCAGTGCAAAGGTATTGGAAAAGAGTTTGCAGCCCAAGTTCTGCCAGTTTAGAGTGACTAATTAAATGCATCAGACTTTCCATTGAAACCCAAGAAGGTCCATGCCTCAGTATTAGCATCTACATCTCAGGATTAAGGACTATACTATAGGACTTTTAGGCATTCCTCTACCAACTGGACTACTCTTCCTTCTTTACCCTTTATAATTTCCACCACTTATTAGTTCAGGTGGGTCAGTAGAGGCATTTCATTATATCTTTCCTACAAATAATATAAGTACAATTCTCAGGTAAAGCTCTAAATAAACTTCAATCAAGTTCTCCCACTCCAGCAAAAAGGGATTGAGTGCCTTATCCTAGCACCTACTAACTTAATGTCACAAATGAGAGAAATAGTTGGGTTTTATTCTCTAAAGTCAAGACAATCTTATGGGAAAAGAATAATAATGTCCTTCTTAAGATTTATCACCCATTTGTGTGCTTCTTTCCTTTTTGTCATGATTTTCCCATTTAACCACTTATTACCCATCTGAACACAATTTCAGGTTTTGATTAAGTTATCATTATATGAGTTGTAAGGGATATAATATGTTTTTGTGATACACTTCTTAGCCACTGGACATGGGGAAAATTGTGACTTGGTTCAGTAATATGTAATTTAGGGGAACAAATTGGTACACCATGTATTGTTCCAAGCTTGATAGCATTTTCATTCGTGTTTTGGATCACAGGCTAACTGAAGTCCAAAGTGGAATTAAAAGATAATCCATTTGAGGCTACTGGGAGCTATGGCTAATGGTCTTTTGTAACATCCCTACAAGCTATGTGGTGATCCTTAGCCCTAACAAATCCTCCTCAAGTGATTTTTAAACAGCTTTTCTGTTATTATCATAGCACATTAGTCTCTATCACATTGGTGACATTGGTTGACTTCGTGGTATATGTTGTTATTCTGCCCATTAGTATGTGTCATTTATCCCATATATTAAAGTGGCTACCTCCAGAGGGGAAGTAAAATGCATTCTATTCGTCTTTTTGAGTCAATACTTGGATTCTTTGAAGGATTGACATGACCCACTTTAACATTCCTTCTGAGTACTCTAAGACCTTCCATAACATCATTCTCTGTCATGGACATGGTCATCCACTCATCAAGGGCTTATTTGTATGACAAAATGTTGAAGCTAATTGCTACAACCCATGGATTTGTAAATATCAAGACATTGCTCTGAAGGTGAGAACCAGTCTCCCTGCAGTGATATATGCTGCTCACATATATAGTCACTGAGTAGACTTAATTTTGTCTTATTTGACCAAGGTTTTACCTTTCAGAGAGAATTTTCGAAGATTTCCATGTGAATCCTACCCTTTTGTTTGGGAACTTTCATTGGGAAATTAAGTATCTTGTGTTTCTTTTGCAGGAAGTGAATAATTACATTCTTATAACTTACAAATGAGTGAATGACAAACTCTACCAGAGGTTCTGTTTTGTTCTGAAAGTTATGTTTATGAATATGATATACTTTCCCTGAGCCACCTCCCAGAGCATTTTTTTATATATACTAATTCCATTTCATTAAAAAGCTTTGTTGTTCTACTCCATCTTTTTGAGAATGACCCTCTGACATCACCCATGACATAAAGGGCACTGGTGATACTTTTAAGATGTGTCTACAAACATCCAATGACTTCTAGTTGTTGTCTTTCAAACAAGCTGCATTTGGCCACTGTATCAAAGAATTATGACTCACAAATCCCAATGTTCCTTAAGGGTGACAGTACTAGACTTCTGCCAAAGTCTCCATGTTGCAAGCATTTATATAGTAGATGCTTCTGAAAACATCTGAGCAATAGTATTATGGGATTCACTGACATTGCCTGAGTATCTTCCCATTTTGAATCTCCTAGAGCCAACGTCATTTCTTTCTTGTTACTAGGATATGAAAGGGATAGTGTTGAATTTGGTAGGGTTTGTAGATTGTCTCTAATGATCATGGACTATGTTATTTCCAGAAACTTGCCTGATTGGCTCAGCCTCTGTACTTTGGCTGGATTGATCAGTCATATTTCACTAACCATACGCATCATAGCTCTTATATCCTTCCAAGCTTCTTCCTTTGAAAAGCAAACTATGACGTCATCAACGTAATGAATACACTTACTTTGAGTGTGGTCATATCTAAACTACATTAAAAAATATGGCAGTATGTTAAGTACATATTTATTTGGGGAAAAATGGTAAACATATATTACCTTCCTTTCCATATAAAAGCTAACTATGTCTGACATTCCTTTGATTCTAAAAGTTCATCTGTAAGCATAAAGATACACAAATTGCAATTAAATTTTGAAAGGATAATGAGCCATTCTAGATGATAATACAGATTACATTGTTGCAACAATTAAAATTATGTGGTACTGGTTCAAAAATAGATATATATGTAAATGAATAAAAGGGATTATAAATTAACCCAATTTCACATACATATTTAAAATGAGACTGTTTCAGTTAAGAGACTTTTGCTTGTAAATGACAGAAAAGTCAAATTGTTTTGAAATATAAAGATATTTGTTGATTGGCTAACATAACTGCAAACTTCAAACTTATGGAAGCTTCATAGTTAGTTGATAAAATGAATCAGTTATGTTATAAAAAGGTTCTTTTCTTTATTCACTGTCCCATTTATCACAGTGTTGGATTTATCTTAACCTGCTCTCTTAGCACTAGAAGGATTGCTACCTGTAACAATTCAGAGAAAGGACTCTTTCTATGACTCTGGTAGACTTAATTGAACGTGATTATCAGGTGAAAATGGAAATGCTATAAAACGGTATTGGCAAGGAAGAATATTTTTGTCTCTCAGGTGATCCACTTGGCTACTTACTGCTACTCTATTCCAACTGTGACAGTAAATGAGAAAATACAGGAACTCTGGCCTGAGAAAAGCATAGGGAAGAGGTGATCAGACATTTTAGGGGTGAAGTTCTGGGCTACACATCTAGATAAGTCACTGAGACCAGTCAAGATGTTAGTGGAAGATGAACTGAGAATAGAATTGTGAGTGAAGGAAGAAGAAGATAAGTAGAAGTTAAAATTCTAAGATCAGCTGCAGTGGCAAAGGACATGGTTTATCCTTCTAAGCATTCTCTTCTAACTTTCCCCCAGAAAGAGGGTCCTAGATGAACTGTTCCCATGATATATATGAAGAAATGGATTCAAGCGGCATAAAGGATCGACTGAGGTGAATATGCTGATGTAATACCCTGTTCTCCTCTTAGTAAAGAATAATATATTGTTCCTGTTACTGGGAGTGCTGTTAGTAGACAATCTATTCAAGTTTAACTTCTTCAAAGTTCACATAAGCTTCAGGGATCCACCTTATCAAAGGTCTCATGCCCTTTCCCGGAGCAGTACCTCATTGCTTCCAGATAAATAACTAGGTTCAGGTGTCAGTAGAGCCCAAGTAGGAAATACAGTCTTGTTTTAGAAGGAAAGTTTTTTGATTAAAAAAATGCAGTATCTGGATAGTATATGTTGGCAATAACTGGAGTAACATGTGGAAATGGATCTCTTGGATATTGAAATAGAGGAGGGCAAAATATAAGGCTACATGGAGGAAAGTTTATTAGCATGGGGATATTCCCTCATGAATATACACAGCATATAGTATAATATGACTAGAGCGGACTAAGAACATACTGTATGCTACACATATAGGACAGTATTCCAAACTTTCAGATCAGGGTATCCCAGGTGGCACCGTGACCCAGCCTTCAGTAGGCCATTCCAATGTTCTATTCGGCCAATTGCTTCTAGGTGATGAGTAACATGGTTATGCCAGTGAATTCTATGGTGGTGAGCAATTTGCTTTACTTTATTTTCTCTAAAATCTCTCTCCTGATTAGAGAAGATAGAGAAGACAATGAGTGGAGTACCATGGCAATGGATAATGGGTTCAGATCCATGAATAATGAAGCAGGCTGAATCACTGCTTGTAGCAGGGACAAATATATATCTAGAATATGTGATGACTAGATGCTGTCTCCTCCAGGTTGAAGAGTTTCAATGAAGTAAGCTGCCACAGTCGTTGGTTGGTTTCCCTAGAGAATTGTGCCCTATGAGGGAGTCAGTGATGGACTTTACTGACAGAATTTTGGACATTTAGCAGTGATAGTAGCCAGACCAGGAATGCTGAAAGCCACATCATGTTGAGCCTGTGTAGAACACTCATTTCTGCCACAGGGACCACAAAAGTGCCTGGGGATAAAGGCTGACTGATATTCATAAGACAGGTCATTTTGTCAACCAGACTTTTGAGAGCCTTCTCTGCAGTGGATTCTCTTTGAGAGGCACTTATATGAGAAACAAACATTCTTGTATTTGGTGTCCATTTTGAGTGATCCATCCACATACTGCTCCTCCAGACTGCTTTGTCATCCATTCTTCCATTTTTCCTTTCCTTTAATAGTTTATAAAATCTATAGTTAGTGTCCTTGAGTCAGTGGAGATCCATGAGTCAGCAATTTCTCCTTCCATGTGAAGTGGAAAACCATAGGTACTGCTCAAATTACTGCTTACTAGGAAGATTTCCTTCACTACAATCCTTCAAGACCTCCCTCAAGTGAGACTGCGGTGCAGCAATTGTCCACTTTTGCCTATTGTTACCATGCTATGCAGATTTATTCATACACTTGCTGTTATTGTTATTCTCTCCATCCCACTGCTTATTTTAGTTTTACTTTTCTGTCATTTTAATATCTTCTTGAATATATGTTTAGTGCATTGGTTTTTCAAGATTTATCAATTTTTAGTGCATGCAAATAAAATTTTAGCTGACTCTCACCGCTTTGCTGTGCTGTACTTTCATCATTGTTAAGCTCTAAATATTTTCTAATTTCTGATGTGATTTATTGTGCCCAGGGGTGATTTAGAAATGCAGTGCTTAATTTTCAAACATATAGGAATTTTCTGGTTACTTTTAGGTTTTTATTTTCTAGCTTATTTTCTTCATGGTCAGAAACATATTTTATGATTGTAATTCAATGAAATTTGTTAAGAATTGCTTTATGACCCAGTATATAATCAATTTTGAAAAATATTCCCTCTGAACTTGAAAAGAAGATGGAATTTGAAGTTGTTGGATGTATTGTTTTCTTACGTCATAGGTCACATTTGCTAATAATGTTTTTTAAATTTTTTATATCTCTATGAACTTTTTGTTGTGTGCATGTTCTTGCTGTTACTGAGAGTTGTGCTGATATCTACTTCTATTATTGCTGATTTATCTATTATTTCTTTCAAGACAATATAGTTTTCCAAAATATATATTAGGAAGCTATGTTTTTAGTCACATACCCATTTATAATTGTTGCCTATTTCTGCTATATTGACCTTTTGCTCTTGTAGAACTTTTATATGTGGAAATGCTTCTTGCCTTGAAGCCTATTTTCTTTCTGATGGCATTATAGAAAAAGTGCCCCTTTTCTGGCTAAAATTTATTCCACTATATTATTTTCATCTTTTATCCTCTTATGTATGATGTTTATCTTGTAAGGCTCATGCCAATGAGTTTGTTTTCTTTTGGCACTATGAAGACATAATTCCTCTATCTTCTTGCTTTCTATCCTTTTAAGAGATTGGTTGTCAGTATTATTGTTACTTCCTTGAATGCAATAAGTCCTTAAGGTTTTCTCTTTGTCTTTGGTTTTATTATGCCCTAAGTTTTCTATTTATCCTTTTTTTGAAATTTATCATTTTTAAAAATTAATTAAAGTTTTTGCTGAGGAAGATTCAGCCTGAGCTAACATCTCCTGCTAATCTTCCTCTTTTTGTATGTGAGCCACCACCAGAGGATAACCAGTGACAGACAAGTGGTATAGGTCTGTGCCCAGCCTCTGAAGCAGTGCATGCCGAACTTAACCACTAGGCCACCAGGGCTGGCCCCTCAAAATTATCATTTAAAAATTTTATTCTTCATGAGATTTGTAACTCTGTATGAATGTACATCTTAATGCCTTTCAATAGTTTGGGGAAAAATTCAGTCCTATCCTCAAATATTTTGCCTACCTTGTCTCTTTTTCCTCTCTTTCTTAAATTGTAACTAAATTAAAAGTATGTTGAAGCTAGGTGCTGTACCTTTTAGTGTCTTTTATGCTATTTCCTGCATTGTCCACCTTTTTACCTCTCTCTTATTTGCATATTCTGCATATTCTCTTCCAATCTTTCTCCCCATTTATTAATTCCCTATTCATATGTGTTTAATCTGCTGTTAAACCCAATAATTGAGTTCTTAATTTCAGTTATATATTTTAGTTTTCAAATTTCTTTGATTCAATTTGTTATGCATCTTGTGCTTTAATTATTTGAACATACTAAATTTGTTTTGAAATGCTTGTTTTTTCCTAGTCTGGATCATCTATATCTGTTTCTATTGCTATTGCTTTTCAATTAAGCCTTGTATTCTCCGATGTTTTGTTATCTTCTTTTTTGTGCCAGATTTTATATTCAAAAAGTTGTAGAGATAATTCAAGGATTTTATGGTGTTTTCATCCTTAAGAGAGATTTCATTTTGTTTCTAGTTGGGAGCTAGGTTTGGGCGAAAGCAAGAACACAGATAATCTCATCAAGAAATTAGATGATTCAAGCTGGGCTTGAGTTTCTCTGAGAACTACTCTATTTTCTCTTCACCCTGACTTCAACAGTAAAGCCCGTTATGGTCTCAAATGAGAGCCTGATTGTTTACTAAAGACTCTTTTCCTTTTTTTTCTTTTTGTGAGAAATATTTGCCCTGAATTAATATCTGTTGCCAATTCTCCTTTATTTCCCTTGAGGCAGATTAGCCCTGAGCTAACATCTGTGCCAATCTTCCTCTACTTTGTATGTGGGATATCTTTAGCTCATGGCTGATGGGTGAAGTAGGTCTGCATCTGGGATCCAAACCTGTGAACCCAGGCCACTGAAATGGAGCATGTGGCACTTTAACCACTTGGCCACGGAGCCGGCCCCAAGCTTCTTTTCCTTGATAGACGTTGAATCCCATTTGTTGTTCCCCAGGGCAAAGTGTCTGAAGGAAGTTCCACTTAGCTTTTCAGCCTTTCATTTGTGGTTTTGAGAATTAGCTCACATCTTTATAGAGAAAAGAAGCCAGGAAATGCAGGGTCGAGCTCTCTGGTTTCTCTTCTCTTAAAAATATTGACCCTACAGATCCTTGATTCCTTATTAGATCTCAATGCTTTTAAACACATGCATTTTATATTTCTCTACCTCTTCCAGCTTCTCTTATTGGGAGATTTGGTGCAAAATAAGCCGTTCTTGCTTTTCCATTGACAAATAGAGTCTCTCCATTGAGTTTTCTAGTTTGGGAATGGATGTGGTTTATAGAGAATCACTGTGAATTATTAACTATTTTAAGGCAATGTATATGTCATTCAATATTTTCAGTGTTGGAGCACATAAATTCAGCTTCAGGGCTGCTGTGGACATCATCTATCTAGCAAATTCTTTCACTTCATTTAGCTATGCAGAAAGCATTAATAGTTTTTTTGCATTCAGCTTGGAGGGACATAGAGAAATATATCTCTGCATATATTAGTTCTCCAGCTCTGAGTTGCAATTTAGTTCACCGTAAGCTTGATCATATCAGATGGTTCTCCTAAATTAAGGATAACTTCTATGTGTTTTGCCATTCACCGGTAAGAGAGGAACAGTGCTTACATGTACTCTTTAAATCTTAGAATTAATACATGTAACATTTGTAGTTGTTGGATTTCCTCCATTTGTTAGGTAAGCTGAAAACCTCCAACTTTTGGTGTGGCTTAGCACATAATAACGATCTTCAGTTGGTTCATATATGTATTTAATGACTCTTTACCTAAGACCCTTATGACCTAGAAAATGCAATATTAAACTAAATACAGTGGAGATGAACATGCTCAGTGGAGCCCATAGTAAGTCATGTTAAGACAAACAACAATGGAAGCTGTCAGAGATTTGAGGTACAGGCAGGCTCTTGCTGGAAAATAATATCTTTCTTGACAAAGTGTTACCCAATTAATATTGGACTAAAATTAAGGTACTGAATTGATGGACTGAAAAACATTATGATTCCACCTGACATGGATTCAGGCCTTGATCAACAATATCCACTCCAAACCAGAACTACATATTTGTGATTACTTGTCTTTTGAAGAACTGAAACATCAACTTGAATTACTTTCCAGTCTCAAGGCTTTCTGCCTCTGAGCCTCAGGGCATCTTGAGCAAAGGCTCTAATAGCTAGAGTAAGGACCTCCTTTGTTGGGGATATGAATGGATAAAGAAGACTGAAACTAGTTTTCCTTTCATTTTGGCTGAAATATTATTTGCCTTACCTAAATATTTCCTAATATGAAGATCAGAATTTATTACTTTGTTTAACAGTTTTTTCTTTTCAAACTGCTGGCTTTTCACATATTTGGCTGTTCGCTACTCTTTCTTGGCAAGAGCCAACTCTTTTTTTTCTAGATATTGTTCTAGGGGAGAAAATTGTCCAGAAGAGGTTACTTTATTTGCTTTTGTTCCAAATATTCTAACAAACTAATCTATAATGACCTTACATTAGCTCTCATTTAAAACAGTAATGATGTAAATACCACAGGCTGTGTCCACACAAATAAATGGAAGAATGATTTTCCTGATAGAATGGCCCAAGTGATTTCCAGGTTGGAGTCTATTTTCCACTCGTATCTAGTCCTGTAGGTGTTTTCTTGTTATATTTTCCTTTTCATAGATATCCCTCATTGCTTATAGAAGTTTAGGGATGTTCCCAATTTCCTGGGATGAAGTTGGAGAGAGGTAGAGACATGTTTTTAATTAGGGAGGAAGACGCCTTAGGGATAATCTGTTTGAATGATTGAAAGGCTAAAGGGCTTTACTATTACCAGGGGGAGTGCTCAGTTATTGGCTATTCTAGGAAGTCAAATCTCAACATTTGCCTTGTTAGGTACAGAGATACATTAATGGTCACAGACATGAATGTCATCCTAAATCAACAAAGTAAAGTACTTTTGGTAATTAACTGAGAAGAGATACATAGAAACAACCAATTTCAGTGTTTTTAAATTTGGGGGATTTTTGTTTTGTCAAATAATGGGCTTGCCCAAATTAATTTCCACTAATTAAGTCAGTTTCTACATAGTCATGAGAATATATCAGCTTTGTTTTTCTTTGAAGAAATTTTCCCAGCAGGTGAGAATGTTTAATTATCTTTGCACAGTAAATATTTATGTTGTATTTGTGTCTTTCTATTCTAGGCATCCACACTGAATACTCCTACATTTATCTAAAAGTTTCAGATGATGGGGAGCCTGCGTGGAAATATGGAAAATGTGACCACTTGAAACTATTTCTAGATCCACTGATCAGCCATACGTTATTATGTATTCTATGGTAACACATAGATACATGAGGTATATACAGTTACCTCATGTGAAGGAGGGAAGCACTGATTTTGAAGACTGAGGAAAAAAACGCAAGAGGTGAGTTCTTGTAACAAACAACAAAGGATATTCATTGAAAATTCATATATTTAATTTATATATATATTTAAATATAGTCAATAAATATATTTTCATTGGAGGAGGTCTGGATTTAGTAAAGTAAGCTAGCAAAATGTAAAAATTAACCAGAATATACAAAATGTATTTGTTTTTGGTATTACAACCTGGCTGATGTTCATTGTCCATTTTGCCAAATCACAAAGAGAAACAGGTAATTGATTACACATACACTAATGAATCTATAATTTAGGTTCACGGGCTGTTATATTTTATGTGATATGTTTATATTTATAATTACTTTTAGATAGTTTTATTAGAGAATTTAAAATGATATATCGTGTGTTAGAATATAAAGGAATGAATGGCTATTTTGTTCTGGGGGCTTGATAAGAATTGTTATGTGTGAAGCTTTTAAAATTATCACAGCAACCATGTTTATACATATTCATAAATAAACCCATGTTCGGGGATGGACCTTGCTTACTGTTACTTAACAAGGCATAAAACTGTAGTTATAAAGTACTATAGTAGTTTTCTACCTTAGGATTTCAATTTGTATTTTTTTAAAAACATATTCTTAAGAAACTATGACAAATTATCTTCTTAAAATAGAGAATTGTTAACTTACTGGTTTAACTTGAAAGCCTAGTAATACTATCTTTTAGTTTTTATGGTATCAAATTTTGATGTCATACACTGTGGAGAATAGTTTATATAACTAATTTTCACATGTAAATAATTTACCTGGCTGATAGAAGATTCATCCTGGTGAAATTCTATACTGATGATTAATAAGAGTAAGAGCACTAGATTCTGCAGAAAGTAAGGAGTGAAAAGAATTAATTGGATATAGATGACCTTCTACCCTTATGTTCTTCAACAGGTGAGCCTTCATCAATCCACAGCTTCAGCAATGACAGAACTTCTGAATTGAGTGGGAGCAGTGATGTGAGTGACCCTGTGGAATGCTCCTCACAGTGGGCTTCTAAAGAAAGCTCAGACTTTCCTGCACAAGTCCTTTCCCCACCAAATCCATATGAAGGGAATCAACTCGTCTATATTTGAGGTTTAGTAATTGGGTGATTTTTTTGAGCAGTGAATAATCTGAAAGTTTGGGTTTGTATTTGTAGTTATACAATTCTTCTCTCTTGTTGTTTGTCATGTCTTCTCATTCTGTCATAACCATCAGACGTAGAGTGAGAGAGCAATGCTTTTTATACCTCTAGAATTTCCTTCTACTACGATGTACTGTTTATTTGGTATGGCTTCGTACAAAGCCTCCTGAGTAACCCCTGGGAGCCTCAAGGAATTGGGGCTTTCAGCACTTGCTCACTAAAGGAAGTATTTGTGAAGATGTTTTTAAAGACTATGACCTCACTTAATTATCACATTAATATTATTATCACATATGGATATCCGTTTCTTAAATATAATTTGTACTTCCTGATTTGATCCTTCTTTTCTTTTCTTGTCTACTTTTTTTCTGGTATTTTGCTTGCTTCTGGTTAAAATACATCTAGTCAAAACACTTACATGAATAGGTAAATCTTACTACTCATACATAACAAAATAGATAATTCCTAAGACATACCATCTTATCTTATGCCCCAATTGGGATTCATAAACTATAGATATAATATTTTTTTATCCTGGAGTATGTCTATAATTCTTATCAAATTGACAAAGATCCAGATGTCTTGTTCTGATACAATGTTCATAGTGAAGAACTCAAGAACATTAATAATAGCTGTCATCCGTTGAGCCTTTAGCAGATGTCAGGCACTTACCCTGTTCTGGACACTTTACTTGTACTGAAACAACAATCCAAAAGAGTAGACATAATTTTTAAAAGTAATGGTGATAAGTATGGAAAATTTTATTTAATTATAAAAATATGAATAAAGAAAATAAAATTGTCTGCAGAATAGTATAAGGTGGATCTGCACTAATAGTATCATAGATAGTTGGACTGAAAAGGATTCTGACAATGTCTAGTTCAAACCCTTTGTTTTCCAATAAGCAAACTAAGAAGACTTGTAATTACATTTTGCAAATGACCCAAACTCATGCCTTTTTACACTGAACTTGGACTTTTCCCTTGAGTATGCTGCTTTTTCAAATCTGAGCACTGAAGTTCTGTCTTGAGCTCTCTCAGTACCTAAGAAGCGTTGTAAATAAAACTGTGTCCCATTGTCTTCTACTTCTCTTGCCAGTGTCTTCGACCTCTCTTTCCTCTACCTCTATTTTCTCCTCCCTCACTACCTTTCTCATCCCAAGAGTTTTGAATAAAAAGATACTACCTGTTAATGTAATAGTTGGTGATAGTCATGAGCTATTTCATTTCAGTTCAAAAATATTTGGTGAAAATTTAGGTAGTGTTCCATGTGTTAAGATTTGTGTGATAGGCAATGATTAAATGGAGAGAATTACAACTGCTTAAGACGCTGACAGAGGGTCAGACCACGTAGTTGCCATAGGGAGCAAAAACTTAAATGATTTTGTGGTTATTTGACACAGTTCAAAGTCTAGTTTCTTTAAATTTAATGAGAGATTAATGAAGACTGTACCTCCTTTGAAACATAAAGGATTGAATATCTAACAGCAGAATATCATACTATTAGGTGGGTTAGTCCAGAAGAGGAATTATTTTTGGTGTTACGTAGATCATATTGTTACAGTGCTCACCACAAACGCTACCAACTCAAAGGTCTGACTTCACACCAATTTATTTAGAGTTTATCATCATCGGCAGAGAGTAAGTTTCTAGAGAGTAGGAACCCTTTCCTTGTTCATCATTTCTGACTTTTATGCCAAGAACTGACACAGTTTAAAGAAAGCTTTATTAAATGTAAGATTCAATTGTTGGGCCTTTGATTGTGCTTCTCCACAGAAGATCCACGAAGACTTTTAGATAGAACCTCTTTCTGGTAGTCCCAACAAAATCGTCTGAGGAGAAGTAGAATTGTCAAAGGAAGAAGTAATGTGTTCTTTGGTAGAAGAACTCAATAGATATTTACTAAATGTTTATTGCGCGTAAACCACTGTAGAAGACATAATGGTGAAGGTGTGCCTGTAACATGATGGATGTGTTCATAGTCATGTTCACAATTTCATTTCAGGTTCTGTTCTTCTGAGCTCTAATCCCTGAAACAAGCCTTATAGAACAGTAAATGGGACATAGTAACAATGTAACAGAATTTGTCCTTCTGGGCCTCACTCGGGATCCTGAGGGGCAAAAAGCATTATTTGTCATGTTTTTACTCATCTACATTGTGACAATGGTGGGCAACCTGCTCATTGTGGTGACTGTCTTTGCCAGCCCTTCTCTGGGCTCCCCAATGTACTACTTCCTTGCCTATCTATCACTCATGGATGCAATTTATTCCACTGTCATTTCACCCAAATTGATTATAGATTTACTTTTTGACAAAAAAACAATTTCCTTCCCAGGTTGCATGGGACAGCTCTTTCTAGAACACTTATTTGGAGGTGCTGAGGTCTTCATTCTGGTGGCAATGGCCTATGATCGCTATGTGGCCATCTGTAAGCCGCTGCACTACTTGACTGTCATGAATCAACACGTTTGCATCCTGCTGGTGGTGGTGGCCTGGGTGGGAGGTTTTTTGCACTCTATGGTTCAACTTCTCTTTGTGTGCAGTCTCCCCTTTTGTGGCCCCAATGTCATTGACCACTTCATCTGTGACATGTACCCATTATTGGAACTTGCGTGCACTGACACCTACTTTGTAGGTTTCACTGTGGTTGCCAATGGTGGAGCAATCTGTATGGTCATCTTCATCCTTCTTCTAATCTCCTATGGAGTCATCCTGAATTCCCTTAAAGCTCACAGTCAGGAAGGGAGGCGCAAAGTCCTGTCTACCTGCAGTTCCCACATCACGGTGGTTGTCCTCTTTTTTGTTCCCTGTATTTTCATGTATGTTAGACCTGTTTCCAACTTTCCCATTGATAAATCCATAACAGTGGTTTATACAATTATCACTCCCATGTTGAATCCTTTAATATACACCTTGAGAAATTCGGAGATGAAAAATGTCATGGAAAAACTCTGGTGTAAAAAATTAACCTCAGATGGAATAAGAATGTGTCACCCACTCTGAACACATTTATTACTAGCTCTAAAATAACAAACAGGCAGTAAATTCTCCCAATGAATGACTTAGTGAATTCAATGGCTTCTCTAGGGATGCTTTTCTTTATTACACAAAAGCATCGCTAAAGTAGAATCAATTGTCCTTTGAGGTTAGAATGAATCTAATAGAGAAATTCTGGAGGATGAATAAAAGGCACAGATATTCATCCTATTACAAAAAAAAAAATAAACTAAGTTCCACCTTGCAACTTTGCTTTTCTCAGTTTATATTGAAATAGGACTTTAGAAGAAAGAGTATTTTCTTTTCAAACGTGAAAAACAAGCTACCTTTGAAAATTTACTTTCACTCAAATTAATGAGTCAGCAGTTTGGCTAATACTCAGGACAAACTTCTGGGGCTGAAGTTCATGACTATGAGCCCATTGCTTTGCTGTGATGTGGGCTTCTTGGTTAGAGGCAATGTTGGGTGGGATTTAATGGCAATGAATAAAAAGAGTTTTGTGAATCCATGTACGGGAGTGCTATAAACAGAATGTGTCTATTCCTGTGAAAACAAATCACAGCTTTGTCTCTTTCATGATTAGCTGGTCTGATATAATAAATGTGATAGCAAATATCTGACTGGTGCTTTATCGTGTTCTCTGCAATGGGCTTTATTGATGCCAGTTTGACATTATGCTTCAGAGGCTGCCAGAAAAAGGTTGGTGAGGACAAATCCATATTTTTAAGCCCATGCATAATATTAGACTGCTATTAGATTCAGTTTTTACATCAATCCATTTAGCAAGCAGTGAGAGTGTTACTGGCTCTTAGTTAATATCAGCCCTGATATTTGTTCCCCTACAGTGAACCCACCATATACGAGTCAAAACTAAAACACACATTTCCAGTTTCCTGGTTCTTTAGTTACACTCATGTGTAAATGCTTGTTTCTTTAACCTCTGACTCCCTGAGCTTTACAACCAAATAGAAGTTACAAATTGTTAAAGTCCAGATGGCCTCATGCTGGTCTCCCAGTAAAGTTGTGGCCAATCCCAGGACCTTGAAGTTCTTTTACAGAGAAACTAATGTCCAGAGAATATCAAGAAACTGAAGCTTCCCAGGCCCAACTCCTCAGCTTCCTGACGTCAGAGTCTACCTTCCACCATGGAGATAAACAGCCAAGGACACTCTTCTGAGAAATCCTTTGTCTCTTCCACTGGAAGCAGCCCCAGACATAGGCCGATGGGAAAATGCTGACCGAGAATGCCAAAGCCCCCCTCCCATAGCTAAAACCCCCTACCTGTTTTTCAACAGGGAGAGAGCAATTTTTGAGGCACTAGCTCTTGCTTTGATCCCTCTGCCTGGCAAAGTAAAGCCTTTCCTTTTCCACTTGAGACTCTTGTTCTCGTTATTTGGATTGGTGTCGGGATCAGAGACCAAACTTTCGGTAACAAGAGCTTGGAAAGAACTTGACTGATATTCACAGATGGGTCATCTTGTCAACTTGCCCATCAAGAGTTTCTCCTGGATTGTCTGGTGGGCATTTATGTGGAACAAATGTCTTTACACATCACACTCATTCTAAAAGGTCCGTTCACTGCCTTATTATGTTCCGTACATTTTTGTCACCAAACTTCCAATCTTTTTCTTTCTAAGTTCCTGACCAGCTGGCCAAGCCAAGAATTGGGTAGATCAATGCCTCAGGTCATCTCTTCCTTGCAAATTCTACAACCAGATATGCCTCCTTAAAAAATGCTTACTGGGGTTATTTCCTTTCACTGCTCCCTTTTGTGACCCTTCTTGTAGGACCATATGCTATAATAATATTTTTCCTGAAGTCAGGGCACTGTGTAAATCCATATACATAAGTGATTTTTTTTTGCCTTTAAAAAAAATCTAACTCTCTTAGGTGACCTTTTTTGATACCCTAGGTGTGAATGAGAGAGAAGTGATGAAGCAAAAGGAGCAGTTAATAAGGAAATTTAAAAATAGACGACCAAGTTTTAATCTTTAAAAAACACTTTATTTTTATTTTTATGAAAGATTTTATTTTTTTCCTTTTTCTCCCCAAAGCCCTCCGGTAAATAGTTGTATATTCTTAGTTGTGGGTTCTTCTAGTTGTGGCATGTGGGACGCCGCCTCAGCGTGGCTTAGATGAGTGGTGCCATGTCCACACCCAGGATTCGAACCCACGAAACACTGGGCCACCTGCAGCAGAGCACGTGAACTTAACCACTCAGCCACGGGGCTAGCCCCAAAGCACTTTATTCTTAAAGCAGTTTTTAGTTCACAGCAAAATTGAGTGGAATATGCAGAGACCCTATATATCCCCCATCCCAAAATAGGCAAAATCTCCTCTATTATTGACATCCTACAACACAGTGGTATATTTGTTACATTTGATGGATCTACATTATAACATCATTTCACCTAAAGTCCATAGGTTACATTAGGATTCACTCTTGACATTTAACTTCTTGTAAGTTTGAAAAAATGTACAATGACATGAATCCACCACTGTACTATTGTATAGAGTAGATTCACTGTCCTAAAAATCCTCTGTGCTCTGCCTGTTCTTCCTTCCCTCCCCATTAACCTGTAACAAACACTGATCTTTTTACTGTCTCCATAGTTTTCTCTTTTCCAAAATGTGATACAGTTAGTATCATACAGTATGTAGTCTTTTCGGATTGGCTTCCTTCACTGATAATATGCATGTAAGTTTCCTCCATGTCTTCATGGTTTTATAGCTCATTTCTCTTTATTGTTGAATAACATTCTCTTGTCTGGATATACCAGTTTATTTATCCATTCTTATACTGAAGGACATCTTGGTTGTTTGGGAAATTATGACAGGGTTTGGCAATTATGAACGAGGCTGCTATAAACATCCATGTAAGACTTCTTTGTGGATGAAAATTTTCAACTTCTTTGGATAAATACTAAAGAACATGATTGCAGGAATGTATGGTAAGAGTATGTTTTAGTTTTGTAAGAAACTGTCAAATGTCTTCTAAAGTGGTTTCACCATTTTGCATTCCTACCAACAATGAGTGAAGAGTTCTTGTTCTATGTTCTTGCCAGCATTTGGTGCTGCCTGTATTTTGTATTTTGGCCATTCTAATAGGTGTGTAGTAGTATCTCATTGTCAATTTAATTTGCAATAGCCTAATGACACAGGATGTTGAACACCTTTCCATATACTTACTTCTGCAGAAGTATACTGAACATCTTCTTTGGTGAGGTGTCTGTTAAGGCTTTTCCTCACTTTTTGATATGATTGTTCACTTTCTTATCATTGAATTTTAAGAGTTCTTTGTATATTTTGGTAAAAGACCTTTATTAGATATAACTTGCAAATATTTCTCCCAGTCTGTAGCTTGTCTTCTCATTCTCTTGTATTGACTTTTACAAAGCACAAGTTTTACATTTTCATAAGGTCCAGTTTATTATTATTTTCATTCGTGGATCCCACCTTCCATGTTGTAACTAAAATGTCATTGCCAGACTAAAGATCATCTCTGTTTTCTCCTATCTTATATTCTAATGGTTTTATATTTTTGCATTTTATGATCCATTTTGAGTTAATTTTTCTGAAGAGTATAAGGTCTCTGTCTAGATTTATTTGTTTGAATGTGTGTCCAGTTCTTCTAGCACCATTTGTTGAAAAACTATCTTTGCTCCATTATATTGTCTGTTCCTTTGTCAAAGATCAGTCGACCATATTTATAAGGGTCTGTTTCTGGGCTCTCTCTTCTGCTCTGTGGATCTATTTATGTATTTTTTCATCACGACCAGACTGTATTCTTTATTGTAGCTTTATAGCAAATTTTGAAGTCGAGGGCATCAGTCCTCCAGCTTTGTTCTCCTTCAATATTGATTTGACTATTCTGAGTCTTTCACTTCTCCATATAAACTTTAGAATCATTTGGTTGATATCCAGAAAAGGAATTGCTGGAATTTTGATGGGGATTGCATTGAATCTATGGTCAAGTTAGGAAGAACAAGTACCTTGACAATACTGAGATTTCTCATTCATGAAAGTGGAATATTTTTCCATTTATCTATTTCCTGTTTGATATCCTTCATTAGAATTTTGTCATTTTCCTCATATAAGTCTTATAATATGTATTTTGTTAGATTTGTACTTAAGTATTTCATTTTTGGGGGAGTTGTTAGTGATGTGCTTTTCATTTCAAATTCCATTTGTTCATTGCTAGTATATATTAATCTTGTATCCTTGAACCTGGTTATAATCTCTTATTAGTTCCAGGAGTTTCTTAAAATCAATTCGGTTAGATTTTCTACATAGATGATCATACCATCTGTGAGCAGACAGTTTTATGTCTTCCTTCCTACCTCCGTATCTTTTATTTCCTTTTCTTGTCTTATTGTATTAGCTATGATTTTCAGTACAATTTGAAAAGCAATGGTGGGAGGGGACATCCTTGTCTTGTTCCTGATCTTAGCAGGTAAGCTGTGAGTTTCTCACGTTAAATATGATATTAGCTGTAAGGTATTTTGCAGATATTCTTTATCAAGTTGAAGAAGTTCCTTTCTATTCCTATTTCCCAACAATTTTTATCATGAATGGGTGTTGAATTTTGTCAGATGATTTTTCTGAATCTATTTATATGATCATGTGATTTTTCTTCTTGAGCCTGTTGATGTGATGGATTATATTCATTGATTTCAAATGGTGAACCAGCCTTGCACACCTGGGATAAGCCCCACTTGGTCATGAAGTATAATTGTTTTTATACATTGTTGGATTTGATTTGCTGATATTTTGTTGAGGATTTTTGCGTCTATGTTCATGAGAGATACTGGTCTGTAGTTTTATTTACTTTTAATATGTTGGTCTGATTTTGGTATCAGGGTAATGATAATCTGACAGAATGATCATCTTAGAAGTTGTTGATTTTTCACTTTATTCACCTTTTACTGGTTGTTAGGATGGAGTGGCGACTTTTAAGTTCCCAATGTGCCCTACTGGCTATGGAAATTTGAGTCCATGCTAAAGCAAATTACTTGTGCCTTCTGCATCTGTTTGAGCCCATAAATATATATATCATTTCTTTTTAAAATAGCAAGCAGTTATAGTAATTTGTTGGATAAAATAACACCTTTTTAACAATGAACATTTTTGTTCTCATTGTCTCTTGGAATCTCGTGGTTGAATTTTGTCTGTATCAAAGCCTGTGAGCAAGCCTTGAATTGCTTTGTCAACAGGAGAATTTTTGCCAAAAGAAGAGTGTAATGAGTCATTAAAAATCCTAAGTGTCTACACTGTGAGTCTCCTATGGATGTTTACCAGATACACAGATTATATCACTTTATGACCTAAAAAATTTCCAGTGTGATTCATCTTCAATGTCACAAGACCCATTTTTCAGGGTAAATTTTACTACAACCAGGATCTTCTGTAGAGTCTTCTCTTGCTCTAAACTCACTCAAAATTTGCAACTTTTTAGGTAACCCCATAAACTGATGTATATATCCAATGTGTTATATGTTGCTTTCAAAATCTGAAAAGTGAAGGGAAGCACTTCCAGAATGGTGGAATAATGGTCTATGAAAATTCATTCCTTCATGAAAAAAATGAAAGTACTAGTAAAAATCATCAAAATAAACTTTTTTGGAGATCTGGAAATTAATAAAAGACTTTCAATAATCTAGGGATTGTTTATTTTTTAAAAAAAAAAGCTGAATGCTGGAAACAACACTGAGTTCTGTGGCATTTTAACTCTCCCTATTACATAACCCTCTTCCCAGGACCTTAGAACTTTTGCAATCATGATACCCATGAAAACCAGGAGTCGGATATTCATTGGAGGGGGCTGAACAGGTTGAGTCCTCCAGACTTCGCTTCAAGAGATTTATTTTATCTTTCAGCACCTTATAGTCTCCATCTGCAGGGCTTGTTTTTATCTAATCTGACTCAGAGCTCATGCTGTCAGGAAATTTTCTCTAAGGCATTTATCTAAGAAAAATCGAATTCAAAACATCGAACATCCCAGTTTCCCAAGGTGAAAATAATAAATGGGACAAACAAGAAGCTGACCCAAAAACTTAACAGAAAAATCTGTGGAATGAGATATCGATAGAGGAGTTTGAAAAGCCCCTATATATCCCTGGAACTCTAGAAGGCCATGTGCATGCCCATGCCTGTATGAATTCTCAGGAATTACCTAAGAAAGCTCTAACCTTTCAATGTCAACTAACCTTGAGGCTCTGCACAAAGGAAGTGAAGGGTAGAGTATAGTTGTAAACTTCTTGCTGGACCATTGAAGACATGCCCCAATATACACACATAATCCCTTATTAGGCCTGGGAGACTGATGGTTTAACACATTTAAGGAAATTGCCAACCAATAATTAGCTGACCACTAAACAAACTGAGCAAAGACTTCAGGGGAAACTCATGACAAAGAATTCAGATGTTAAAATTAGTCCAGGAAAGTCAATGAAGGAACAAGTTGCAACAATAACAAACAGGAACTACAAGAAATTCTGAGCGGTAGTGGTGGGGTAAATATAATTTCCAGAGTTGCCGCATTATATTATTTAAATTTCTAGTTTTCATCAAAAAAGTAAGACAAGCAAAGAAACAGGAATGTATGACTCATACAAAGAAAAAAAAACCTGCAATAGATACATACTGTCCCTAAGGCAGCCTGGATGGTGGACTTACTACACAAAGACTTTAAATTAGTGATTGAAAAATATTCAAAGAATTAAAAAAGCCATTTCTAAAGAGCTAAAGGAAAGAGCTATAGAACAATGCTTCAACAACTAAATGATTTATAACAATAAATGAATGAAAATTTTTAAAAAGAACCAAAAGAAATTCTAGAGTTGAAAGTACAATAATTGAAAGGAAAAATCCATTAAAGTGGCTCAATATAAGAATAAACAAATGATGAGGTTAAAGGCAGGTCACTGACATTATCTAGTCTGAGAGATGGAAAGAAAAAAGGATGCAGAAAAATGAACTGAGTCTCAGAGGTCTGTGGAGCAACCACAAGAATACCAACATACACATATGAGAGTCCAAAAATAAGAGGAGATGGAGATGTAAGTAAAAAGAATATTTGAAAAAATAATGATTAAACTGAAAAAATTTGATGAAATTCATTTTTCTACACAGGCAAGAAGCTCGATGACGGCCACCTAGGATAGACTTAAAGAGCTATACCAAGCACATCATAACCAAACTGTGGAGGCCAAAGAAAAAGAGAGAATCTTGAAAACTGCAAGAAGAGGCAACTCATTACCTACCTACAAGGTGTCCTCAATAAGATTTACAGACAATATCTCATCAAAAACCATGGAAGCCTGAAGACAGTGGATAACATGCTCAATGTGCTGAAGAAGAAAAAAGACACTGTCAGTCCAGAATTATACATCATGCAAAACCATCATTCAAAAATGAAGAAAATATATTCTCAGATAAATGAAAATTGACAGAAATCATTACTAGTAGATTTGCCCTAAAGCAGACAGTAAAAGCAGTCCTTCAGGCTGAGAAGATAGCTCACTAGATAGTCTCTTGAATTCACAGGAAGAAATGAAGAGCACTGGTAAAAATAACTCAATAGGCAAACATAAAAGACAATATAAATATGTATATATATATTTGCTTCCCATTCTTTTATTATGTGATTTAAAAGACAATAGCATAAGCAAGTCAAAACCTATGTGAATGCCCTTACGGTATATAAAGATGTACTTTGTATGATGATAACAGTACAAAGGAGAGGGAAAGAGAATGGAGCTATATAAAAGCAAACATTTTATTTAATCACATATCATAACATTTTAAAGTGTATAATTTAGTGATTTTTAGTGTGTTTACAAAGTTCTACAATTATCACTACTGTCTAATTCCAGAAGCTTTTCTTCATTCCTAAAAGCAACCCAGGGCAGAGGATTCTGGGAAGATGGTGGAGTAGGGCGCACCAGAAATCTGCCTCCCCAACTGGACAATAATTACACTGGCAGAATCTGTCTGATATAACTTTTCTGGAACTCTGGAGTCTATTGAAGGCTTACAACTTCCAGGGCAAAGCTTGGATGGTAAATTGCAGTTAATTTCAGTCAATTTCAGCTCTTGGCAGAGTAGCAGCTCCTCATCCTCACCCTCCTCAGCCCCGTGGCAGGCAGCTGTGCATGTGTTCCTGGAGCAGCTTGCACACAGCTTTTGGGAGAGTGGGCAAAAATGACCTACCCTCCAGATATCAGGATCTGTGCTCTGATCACTGCTGTTTCTGATCACAAAGGTGCAGACAAAGAGATGGTGGCCATTGTTGTTGCATCTCCTCTCATTGCTAAAAGCTCTTCTATGGTTGAAGTGAGTTCCATGGTGTTTAAAGGGGATGATGCCTTTTTCTCTCCTTCATTTTTCTCTTTTTCCTTTTTGAGCAGGATATCAAAGAATAGGACATTCAAAAGTAACTGCATATACTAGGGAAATTAGAAAGTCACCATGCATATCCAGGGGAAGGATGAGGCTCAGAAAAGACCTGGGAAGACCTTAAGTGTACACCTCAGGCTGATCCTTGGCATGGAGACAGCCTACAACAATAAAAAACAAAACAAAACAGTAACAATGGCAACTAAACCAAAAGAAAACGAGTAATCAGCAAATCTGGGCAACGGAGGAGAATCTGTTTTCCAGAGTTACCACATTGTTAGATTCAGATGTCTAGTTTTCAACATAAAATCACAAAGCATATGAATAAATGGGAAAGTGTGGCCCATTCAAATGAAAAAAAATCAGCAGAAATTGTCCTTAAAAAGACCTAATGACTGACAAAAACGTTAACACCGCTCATCTTAAAGAAACTCAAGGAGTAACAGAAGATAGGACAAAAGTCAAGAAAACCACATATCAATAAAATGGAAATACCAATAAAGAGATAGACAACCTCTATATCAATAAACCTCAATAAAGAGATCACATGTTTTTAGAGCACGGGTAGAGAGATTCGGATTTAAGGACCTGCCATTGTTACATAAAAGATATGTGAGTATCAAGTGTCAAATATTTCTGGACTTAGCTTTTATGTTTTTTTCTTATATTACTTTATAACAGTCTCTTTCAAATTATACATCCTAATTACTTGTTTCTATATTTGTTTTTTTAAGAAATATTGGGGTTTCTTTGTGCAAAACTTCTGAGTTGGAAGATTTTATGTGGATGTTGTCTTGTCTGAGTTGAATTGAAACTTTTTGTAAATTGATTAGCAACAATCTTGTGCCATTTTCATTAAACGTATCTGCCATATACAAAGAATTAAGCTTTTTACTTCATTCCAGTGCCCTCTTGGATTTGAGAATTTTAAATATAAACTGATTAATTGAAAATAAAGGGTTCTTGTTCATGCAATCTTTTGTCTTTGCTATTATTAAGTGACTTGTTCTTTCCTGTTAGATTGCTATTTTTTCACTTAATTCCCCTAGAGTGATTGGCCAGGAGAAGCCTCTGAAAATATAGAATGCACTGGAAGGATTATGTAGACGGTCTCAGTTCTCTAGAGCATGATTCCTCAGTGAATTTAATTTTGAACAGTCAGCCTTGGGGACAAACTGTTCGAACAACTCAGTGAAGTGATTTATTTTTCGTTGTTGATTAACCCAGTCACATCTTCCTTTGCCTAGGGGAACATTTCTCTTCGGGTATTAATACTACTATCAAGCTGTAAAATAAAAGCTATTACCTTACTAGACATGAACTACATTAAAACTGTCATATGAACGCTCAAAAAATATCTAAAACAAAGCTCATTTCTTTGATTATCCAGCTTCCTGCAATATTGACCAAAAATGCTATTAAAGATTTGTTCCACTAATTTAATCAGTTAAACTTAATAATTAGGTTTTAAACTTGGTTCTTGATACATATTCTCAACCACAGCTTTCAAATTTGGTGATTCATCAGTCACATCAACGTATATTCTTGATGCCAACTCTGGATAATTTCATAATCCAAACTGTAAAGTGTTTATGAAAGTTGAAGAAGATGGTCATAATTTCTGTGGTCATAAAGAGATATATCCATGTGTGAGAAAGCATTTACAGCTGGGTAACTGCGGGTACCCTGATCTTTCTCTGCAGTCACACCTGGATTGATGTGGTGGCAGTCCTGACTTATCTTCATCAAACTAAATCGTCATCTTCCAGGACCAGAGATAGAATTTCAGAAACTTGGATTTAGAACAAGTGACAGAAGAGGAAATAAAAAACACAGGTAACATATTCACACAAACTCTTCACTGCTACGAGCATAGGGCAAAGTAGACTTAGTTGGAATGAACTATGTGTCGTTCTTGAGAAGCAGGTTTTGTCTTTGACCCAAAATGTTTTAAGCCAGAAGCTCCTGGCATAAAGTAGCACATGTATTGTCTGTATTTTATAGAATACTATTGGAATAATCACAATGGAAATAATTTTCTCCAGTATTTTGTGTTCCAGTTGTTTAAATGTATACTGAAATACAGAGAATGCAGAGCAGAGCAGAGCATATAACATACAACATACAATATAACATGGCACAGATATGTTCTTCAAAATAGCTTTTTCAGATTGCTTTATATAATCTAGAGAATCTAACACTTATTTGTTTTGAATCTCAGTATTTTGAAGATAATAGTAATGACTACTATAGTTGTTTAATAAATCATTACCTTGTGTCTGGTATCTTTAAGTGTTCTGGTTATGTATAGATGTTTTATTTCTGTTGGTAATTTTTTTATTGTGGTAAAATATACGTAACACATTTTTGTGCATCGATCACCACTATCCATCTCCAGAATTTTTCATTGACCCAAACTGACAATGCACCCATTAAACAGTAACTCCCATTTGCTCCTCCCCGGAGCCCCTGGTAACTACTCTTGTATTTCTGTCTCTCTGAATATGACTATTCTAGGTGACTCATAAAAGAGATCACCCTTTTGTGATCTCTTTCCCTTTTGTGTCTGGCTTATTACACTTACAACAATGTCTTCAAGGTTCATCCATGTTGTAGCATGTATCATAATTTACTTCCTTTATAAGGCTGAATAATTTATTTTATTATATTTTCTTATTATATTCTTCTGAGGCTCAAATTCCAAACCAGAAGTTAGAATCTGAATTCCCAAAAAGTGCACTGTGCAGACATCCCGCCCACCTGTGCAAAATTACAAAACAAAACTGACAAAGACTATCTATGAGATAGGCAGTCTACTCTCTCTGATTGTTGTTTTTCTGTGTTTGTCCTTAAAGTCTATTCAACCACATTCAGGTTTTAGAGGTAGTATTTTTCCTTTACTATGAAGAAATTGACTTGGAAAATGATATTTCTTTCTTTTAAAAAAATCAAATGAACTGATTAAGTGTTTATTAAGACCTCAAAACTTTTACTGCACCATTTTTTATGGTCATTGTTCAATCATTTTTAAAAAGGTGTTGCTTACAGGGGAAACAGGTTTTACTATACAGACAGTTAAATAGAAACCTCTTTAGGCATTGTGATCATATGTTTCAAAAGGATCTGGACTAAAACTCAAAATATCAGAATCTATAATTTCCAATATCTTGTTGATTAAAAGTATTTCCCAGTATTTTAAACCTAGCAAACCATATAAGTGGTTTTTATTTATGCCTTATGTTGTTGAATTTGGCATAGTGTGCATCCACTTAATTTATCTTAATTGTCATTGTGGGATACTTACAAGGGATTTACATTTTTTCAGGATTCTTTAATGATTTATTGTTTCTCACTGAATACGTTAAGAAATTTGAACAATCTCATGAATGTTTGAATCAGATATATTTATTTTTTATAAAATATAATATTGGTAAAGTATAGAAATTTGCATCATGGCAAGTCAAATTAACAATTTTCAATAGTTTAGAGTAATAAGTTCATAAGAACATTTTTAATAGTCAAATATTTATTAATCACTTAAAATATATTAGACACACTCATAGATTCTGGAGATACAATCATTAATAAGGTATGTTTTCTATCCTGGCAAACCCAACATATGATAGTGGAAAACACAGCTATAGACAAATAAGTGTTGTAAAGACTCAACAGGTCAGGGGATTAAACCCTCCTAGTGGAAGCTATCTTTGAATGCTTAGACTACTCCTATAAATTATGACTATTTACTTTCCACTGTAAATGCAGTTTAGCTTCATAATTGTGAGTGAAGATATTTAATTATGTATATATGCAATGACTTGCCAGAAACCCTGAAGGTGGAACTCCTTGTTTAGGCAACTGATCTCATCTACTGATATATCTTAAAGCTTAGAATTTTATTTACTCATTTTTCTTTGATTTGGAAGTACAGGATTCGGAAAGGCAAGTCCTGGTACTGATACTGAGTTATCCCTTGGGCCACCTCCTGATTGATAGCTCAGGAAATCTGAAATTTGAAATTTCCTCTTCACCCAACTCATTCAAACCCCCCAAACCAAACTGTTTACCAATTTCAAAGCAAGTTTCATTCAACCTACTGTCTTTGCTGGTTGCTATCTATCTTTTGTCTATTCTCTCTTACTTTCTCTCATCTACACTTATATTCTCTTTCTGATGCTTGGGTACAAATTTGCCTAGAAGCACAAAGGATAGAATAGTCTCTTGCTCTTCACAAATGATCATCTGCAAATGTGGGCTCTGAAACAGAGCACAATTAAAATAATTCTGCCTTACAAATAAAACTGACTCTGGATCATTCCCGAAAGGCCTGACAAATACTGTATTTTCCTCAAGTGAGAATGAATACCTTGTATTCAACATGGACTCAGATACCCAGAACCAATTATATGAACAAAATAACTAGTCTCATACATTATTAATAATCAAACAACCTTTGACACATGCTAATTCACCCTGATTGACATAAAGAGGATCTACCAACAAAAGTGTTATTGTGTCATTAGGATAAAAGTTTCAATGACAAAAATTCAGAAACATACATCTGGAAAGATCGTAGCATTTCCAATAAGAATATAAGTTGGGATGTGACTTTTCCCAAGATGACTGAGCAAAATCAAGTACTACTTCTGGATTTTCATATAGAATTCTTTCTACTACACCATGATTCTGCCTAAAATCTTTATTTTGGCCTTCTGAATTGAGCTATGGTTAGCAATAATTAATTCCAAGCAATATTGGAAAGTAAGGAAAATGTCTAGCACCCAACCCATTCATTTTGATTAGTATTATCCATTTTTTCCTTCGATAACCTAGGTAGTAATAAATGTTGATTCAGTTTGTGTATGTATCCCTGTGTGTGCATGCGTATGTGTATGTATTTTCAAACAAAGCATTGCTTTCATTGGACTTTCTTGGCTGGAGAGAATTTAACACATTTATCTCTGCTCAATTGCTTTCTTATGAGAGTTGATATTCAGTTTAATGAAATAAAATTCAATAAGCATATAACGAGCACTCATGATATGACTTGTTTTTATTTTTTATTGTGGTGAGTGACTTATTCCTTGAGTCGTGATGCTTATAGTAGAGTAATTCAGAAAGGCAGTTATCAAAACTTCAGATGTACATCGGAAAGCTATATAATGTTATTATCCAATTTTAGTGCAATAAAAAATAAAAATTAAAAGAAAACTTCAGCTATAATTTTATGCTCCATGCACTAGGTATTACTTTACATAAATATATAAATAAAGTTATTAGAGATGAGATTGTTTTCATGGAGGATCTCAGGATTCCAAAAAGCATTCAGGAAAAATGAAATGATAAATAATGTCAAAAATGCCGTCTTTATGAGAGAGATTCTGGAGGAAGTAGCTTTCTTGCTGTTTAGTAGATCATCTCACAGACACGCCCACTCGCAAATAACTTCCGGTTAGAATACTGAAGTCTCATCATTGTTATTGAAACAAGAAATTTGTGAAAAGGAATGGAGTAATTGTGGGAGGAGAATCCAAACTCTCATTTTCTAAATAGTTACTCTGTGTGAGGCCTTGTGGAGCAAACATTTTTGAGTAAGGCATCACATTTTTGATATAAAGCTTGTGATCTTCTCAAATTCATTATTGGCCCTTTTTCTTACAGCCTTTGACAGCTGAGTTCAACACCTTCAGAAGAACACATGGAAAATAGGCACAATGTGACTGAGTTTGTCCTCCTGGGACTCACACAGAGCCCTGAGGGGCAAAAAGTTCTATTTGTTGCATTCTTACTTATCTACATTGTGACCCTAGTGGCCAACCTTCTCATCATTGTGACCATTATGGCCAGCCAGTCACTGGGTGCCCCCATGTACATTTTTCTGGCTTATTTATCATTTATTGATGCTGTCTATTCTACTGTCATTGCTCCCAAAATGATTGTAGACTTGCTTTATGAGAAGAAGACTATTTCCTTCCGGGCTTGTATGACTCAAGTCTTTATAGAACACTTATTTGCTGGTGCTGAAGTCATTCTTCTGGTGGTGATGGCCTATGACCGATATGTAGCTATCTGTAAACCTCTTCATTATTTGATCATCATGAATCAGCGTGTTTGCATTGTCATGCTGCTGGTGGCCTGGACTGGAGGCTTTCTGCACTCATTGGTTCAATTTCTCTTTATTTATCAGCTCCCTTTCTGTGGCCCCAATGTCATTGACAACTTCGTGTGTGATGTGTATCCCTTATTGAAACTTGCTTGCACCAATACCTACCTCACTGGACTTTCTATGATAGCTAATGGAGGGGCAATTTGCACTATCATCTTCTTCATTCTCCTAGTTTCCTATGGGGCCATATTATACTCTCTTAAGACTCATGGTTTGGAAGAGAAATGCAAAGCCTTCTATACCTGTTCATCCCATATGACTGTGGTCATTTTATTCTTTGTTCCCTGTATCTTTCTGTATGCAAGGCCAAATTCCACTTTTCCCATTGATAAATCCATGACTGTGGTTTTCAGTGTCATAACTCCCATGTTGAACCCCTTAATCTACACCCTGAGAAATGCAGAAATGAAAAATGCCATCAGAAAACTTTGGAGCAAAAATGTGACTTTAGTTGAGAGAGGGCTGTTTCCCTCACGCAGAACGTAATATTCATTCTTTCACAGAAGAATGGAATACTTTCACTACCAGTGATTATATTTAAAAATAATTTCCTTTGGGTTATTTAGCTTATTCATTCTGAAAGAGTCATATAAGTTAATCTTATCTAAGTGGAATATGTTATAGCCCTTAGAGAGCAAGAGAATTGCATAGGTTTAATCTCATATAGATAACTAATATATATAGGTGACTGGGTGTTTTAGCTTATGCACAGCTGTCTCAAATTCATAAGAACTAGAACCTTTTCCCACAAAGTCTAAGCTTGGAAGATGATGTAAACTGCACTTAATATATTAAAAATGGTCAAGTTTACAATTGCTGGTGAGAATTAAACATTTCAGTACAATCTGGATTAAATGATGTGGTTCATTTTGACTGTCAGATTGCAGATGAGAGTAAGCCAGGAGTAAGGAGAGGGTAAAATATTGAGTAAATACTGTTTCTACTCTAAGACAAAAGGGAAGATTTGAAGAGGGAGACTAAGGCCAATGATTGTGTCTTAGGCGTGACAGCAAGTGCTCAGTGGAGTGATGAGAAGATTGATGAAACACAAATTATAAATTGTCAACAGCAAACTTGGAAGGTGTAAGAACTGAAGGAGGAAATGTAAGGCAGTCTGACATTCTCAGTAGATGGAATCTTCTGGTTTGTTAATAATTTTAAGGAATGTTAAGACGTCCCTTTTTATTCATTATCGAGAATCTCTCATGAGGTCCAACTGCCATCTGAATTTTTCTGATACTTAAAACAACATATAAGGACGTAAGTATATTTAGTCCAAAAAATTAGCAGGATAAATAATATTTGGGTCTGTTGTATAATGATGCTTTGGGTTATATGGACTTTTAATTCAGTGAAAATATTAGGCATTAAGTGAGGAGAGTGAGCTAACTCTTATTGAAGGCCAACCATGAGGCATACATTTTGATAGGTTATTTACATGCTTTGATTATCTTAGTGTAGCAACAAGTTTTATTAGTCTTTACTCCATTTTGGACAAGAAGAAAATAAGACTCAATGAAGTTAAGCAACAGTATCAAGTCTTTTAGACTCTGTCATCTCTACTCTTCCTACTTCTCAATACTCCTTGCTAGGATGATGTGAAAATATCAAAACACAGAACTGATCATTGGTTGCATTGTCAGGATTGCTTTTGAGGCATCCTTCCCTTATTATGGGGGCCCCTTTCTTCCCTTCGGCTGTCCCTTGACCTCCCCTTCCCAGGTTACTTGCATTCTCCTAATTCCTCAGGTGTCAGAAAAAAGCCATCTGATGATCTCATTTCCACAGATGTAGTTCACTTCATGGGCATCATGAAAAGTGGGATGAAATGAGCTCAAGAAATAAAAGTCAAATTGTTGAATTTCAAAGAAAGTGGCACAGGTGAGAGACAAGTTTGGAGAAAGAATAAGCAACTCAATCACTGAGGAGACTAACACTCTGGGCAGGAGGGTAGCACTTTGAAGAGCTAAATGTTATTTCTATAGGATTTTTCCCATTGTTATGCCATAGTGTTAATATTTATTACTTGAAAAATGGCTCCATTTTCATTTAAGTGTAGGAAATTTTGACTTATTTCATTTATACAAAAACTATTGTTCAATGCCTATAGTGTACCAGAGAGTTCTGGGAGCTGTTGAATACCACAAACAAGGGCTATGTTTGTGTGCAACTTAAATTCAAGTGAGGCATAGATGGATAATAAACAAGATAATGAATAAATAAAAAATGTAATTGTGTTAGTAGTGTTTGCTGAAAAATGTTTTATTAAGAGGGTGATGCAGAAGAGAATTGGATATAGATTTGTGTAGTTGTTTAAAGTACAGCTAGAATTTTAGTCAGACCCAAGATTAAAAAAACACACTGTTTCCTCCCTTTCTTTTTGTAAGTGAATTACTCTAACACATACATTTGCAATGGGGATGGTATCTCTCCCAAGTAAAATGGTAAGTAAAATGGTAGGTAAAAATGAGTTCTTGGGAGATGAAAATATCTTACTGTTTTTACATATAAAGCATAGATATACATAAAATACATAAATACTATGTCTGTGGTGTTAATATTTTTGGGAGGTCATTAGGGTAACAGAATGTCAAAAAGGAGCCTTAGGTGGGCAATAATGAAAATGAGAAAAAGATTGAAGAGCCCTTCTTAACCCACAGTTAGGTAAGAACATGGAGTAGTTTTAGAATGTTAGTGAAGATAATCTAAGTGCAGAGGTTCGCCTGTCACCTCTGAGGATCATATTTAGTAAAACTGAGAGCCTCTTCCTTCTCAGGAGGCTTCCCAGGGTGTATGGTCAAATATGTTAATGAACCAGTTGTAATCTGTGAAGTACACTGTAAATGTAGGATATTGATATTTTTTACTACTGAAGGTGGAAAAAGAATAAAGACTCTAACCTCAAATGTTTCTAAATTGAAAACATGTCATTTGGGAGTACAAATTGTTATGGAATGAGATGGAACTCAGTCCTTATTTTTTCTTGCTGAGATGCATTTTTTTAACCCTTAATAATGCCAACTAGGGGCCGGCGCTATGACCTAGTGGTTAAGTTCCATGCACTCTGCTTCAGCAGCCCAGCGTGGGTTCCTGGGCATGGACCTGTGTACACCATTCATCAGCGACCATGGTGTGGTAGCAACTTACACACAAAATAGAAGATTGGCAACAGATGTTAGTGCAGGCCAAATCTTCCTCAGCAAAAAATGAATAATTAATGTCAACTGTCCTTCACTTAGATGTGACACAATTTTAATCGTCTTAAAAGATGAAAGAGCACCAGATTAGGTGATAGAAAAATTTGGTCTTAGTACTTTCTAGCTGGCTAAGAATAAATCCTGTTGACTTTCCTTCATTTATATTATCAGACAGATGGATCATTGTATGGCCATTCTGTTATTGAAGAAGAGATCTTGGCTGTGGAGCAAATAATTGAATTGTTAATACCATGATCTGGTTTTGTGCTTGTGGAACATCAGCTTGGCCTGGCTCCAGTGAAGTTCAGCCCCTGGGAAAAGTGGATCATTGCAGGGGTGGGTGGGAATTCACTGGAATGGTGATTAGCTCCTCAGTCAGTAGAGACACAGCCTCAAAAGGATGCAGCTGGAATGATGCAAGTCTGCACATTTTGAAATTCTGTGCCATCTGGAAATGGCACTCTGTCCTCTTTTAGACTATGTCTATTGCCTGAAAGGTCACATCCTGTTAATGATGTTTCTTTTAAGATGTGGATTGGAAGCTGTTTACCAATTAAGCTCAATGTGCAGACAAATGGAAGACACAGTTCTGTGAATGATTTTGCAAACAGCTTAGCTGGCTGTCTTTTTTCGGCAACTTTTTCTATTAAGATGAAATTTAAATTCCTCCACCAACCACAAGGGTTGTTTTCTACTTGCCTTTAAACCCTTAGAGCAGCTGTTTTAAAACTTTCTTTAAAATCATTAGAAACTGTGATCCTATCAAAATAGCTTTCCATTTAGTGATTGGATGCTTTGTTCCAGTGTAGATCTTACTTGCCTCTGCACTGGGATGTGCTGCTTTAACACTCTAATGTCAGATTCCTAGCTCTTTTGTAGACAAAAGTTTCTTTGAGTACATCCCGAATGGGGCAGACCCGTGGTGACCCTGACATGACCTTAGAAATTTTACTCGCACAATGTCCCCCTTCTAAGTATTGGGTCCGTCAGGTAACTGGCTTTTGGACATTGTAGAGATGACATCAGACCGAGTTTTGGAGGTGACTTTAAAAACTTACGTGAGAATTAAATGTTTTTATTAATTTGAACTATTTTGAAATCATTGAAATAGTTGAATCATCTATATACACAGACAATTATGTTATACTTAAAATGTGTCAGAGGTTTACCTGTTCTATCTATATACACAAATTGCAGACTTGGCTTGGAGAGCTTTGAGCAATCAAAATTTTTATCTTGGCTTATTTGAACTTCTTTTGGCAAATTATCAAATCTTAAGTGTCTGCCTTTTGGTCTCTATCCAGTTGATGAGATTAGCAAATAAAACTGTATTTGTGTTTCAGAGATGAGCTTTTAGGAAGGGAAGGAATGGGATTAACTGGATGTGTCTAGGGTGGTTTTAGATGTTTTTGTTTCCCTTCTTTCATGCAACTCTTTCTTAGTGTGTGTATATATATGCATCTGTATATTATACACGTATATTATATCTATATATGTTTCTACTTTCCTCTTGTACCAATTTCCTCTAATCTTTATTTTTCTACTAATCACCTTTGAGAATTAACCTATCTGATGTTTTTCTTTCTGTTTTAATTCTTTGATGATACATTAAATTTCTGACTTTAATTTTTAATGTAAAGATGAATTGGACTTTAAAAATGTATTTCTCTATCTATATGAAAGCACACACATTTATTTGTGAGCAGCTCTGACAACAAGGGTGGTTTTGGTGTTGATGCTGAGGGTGATACTGATGATTTGTCCAGGGATGGGGTGGTGAAATCAAGAAAGCTTTCAGGGATTAAGACCCTCCCTCCAAAAGCATTCCAAAAAATTAATTTTTGTATCTACAATGGTATAGTAATTTTCACCCTATAAAAGTGCTGCTGTAGATAATACCATCTTCACCCATCTCTCAAGGAAAGCAAAATGAATTAGGAAGATTTCCCAACAGCAAAAGTCATTTTAAAGCCTTTAATTAGAGAAATGTTTTATTCATGGTGTATATGCCCAGGACACAGATCTTCTGAGGAACACAGGGCCACTGATTATTCATTGAAAAATGATGACTCAGGGCCAACCCTGACAGCCTAGTGCTAAGTTTGGCAAGCTCTGCTCTGCTTTGGTGTCCCAGGTTCCGTTCCTGGGCATGGACCTTAACCACTCTGTTAGCAGTCATGCTGTCCTGGTGGCCCACAGACTAAAAAGTAGAAGAAGATTGCCAGAGATGTTAGCTCAGGGTGAATCTTCCTCAGCAAAACAAACAAACAAACAAACAACTCAAAGGTGCTTACTAAACACGTTGCTACCACTTCTTGTTATCTGTGACTTTATTGAAGAAATTATTTTGCTCCATAAGAAATTAAGACACAAGAAACACATATCAGCTGTAAAGTCAGCTTCTTGGATTCAGATCCAGGCTCTATCACTTACTAACTGTATAGCCTTAAACAAATTAATTATTCTATTTTTTTCCAGCATCTAAATATAGCCAGATGTAAGGATTAAATGCATGTATAAAGTACTAACAAAATGTCTGGTACAAAAATTATGTATTGTTATTAGTTAAATAAGGATATCTGTGTATAAACTATATATCTCTATATAGATATTACATTGTATTTAATTTAGCTCCATATGGATACCAATAATATGTTTATTGTTTAAGTCATCAATGAAATTCTAGGAATTTCATTGGATTCTAGGAATTCTAGGATTGAATGAACACAAATTAAGGGGAGATACAATTTTTCATCTAGCACTTGCTTAATATAATCAAGATTGATAATATTTGATGTTAGTAAAGCTATGGGGAAAATTACTCTTTAAGACACTATTGATTGGAATAAGAGATGGGTCAGGATTTTGAAAGCAGTGTCATAGAATCGATTAAAGTGAAACAGATGCATGACTTTTGACGTGGTGATAACATAGATTTCCCCAGCAGAAATATTCAAACCTGGAATTAAAGATGTGTTCGCTGCAGTATTGTGTGTTAGGCAGAATATTAGAAATAACGTAAATTTCAAGCAAAAATGGACTCTTTAAAGGAATTATGGTGTAACCATTAAAATGGAATAATATGCAGCAATTAAAGTGAAGGAAAATTCACAAATACTGAGAGATAATGCCCATCCCAATTATTCAAGTATAGTATCATATTTTATATGCGTTTATCTAGAGTAAAACACACAAATGACTGTAACAATTACAGTATACTTACACACAAATGCACGTCTGAAGAGCACGCACTAGACTGTTAATAGACGTTGAATGAGTGCTTGTGGTTGGGAGTGGTCCTGATTTTAAACTTTCTATCACTCTATCTATCTATATAAAATATTTTCCAAAGGTCAGCTTTTACTTCTATAACTTACAAAAATAAATAAATAATTTTTATTTAAACTATTCTACTTTAGGATATGACTGCAGTCTGTTTTAGAAAATGATTTTGGATGATTTTTCCTTTAAGGTCATTTCAAAAACTTACATCCTGACTAATGTTGAGGAGTCATTAGGCTGATTTCCTGCTAGCCAATTGAGCATTTAATGGAAGCAGGTGTAAACACATTTGTTGAAAATCCAAAGGCAGAGGACCTATTTTAAAATAGTTTGTGGTCAGTATCAATCTCCTAATCCTGGGAAAAGATATGGGGATGCTTATCTAAGCCCTTTACAATTATAAACTCATGGAATCTTTACAACAACTCTTTGGGAGTGGTAACATTACTTTGCCATTTTACAGAGAATGAAACTGAAGGACAGAGAGGTTGTCTGGCATATTATAGGAACTCAGAAGGAATAGCTACCTGTAGTGTAGAAAGTCAGGGGTTTTACATGGTTTCTGTAGCCTTATAGCTGTTACTACTTATTCCCAGTTGAACTGTTTAGCTAGGCACACCTACTCAAGGCACCTCATACCTAGGGATAGTAGGGGTGTGTGTGACTAAGTTTTATGGAACACCCAGAGTATGCTAAGAATCATAATATCTAGTAAACATTTAAACTATAATTTAAGTTAATACTTTTGTCATATTTTAATGTTTATAAGTTTATAATGTTGTTTAAATATTAAAATTTTAACTATATTAAAGCATACTGTTGTCCTTCTTGTTCACTTTCTAAACTATGTTTACAAATTTAGAATTTTCTAAATTCTCATGTCAAGCACTAGCTCCTTTCATCTTCTTTGAAACCTATAGATCATACTGATATTTTCCCTTCTGGACTTATATGCACAGGCATTGTTTCATGAGTGTTCATAATCTCTCTCTCTCTTTACGGATAAGGTATTTCCTTGTATCCTTTGGAGTAACGGATATGCTATTGAATGATAAATATGCACTATCTGGAAATAATTAGGTGATTGCAGAATGGTCTTTTGAGTGATGGTATTTCACAGGAACGCTGGAAAGAAAAAGACATTATTACAAAGAAGATCTGATGGCAATGATTCGATACTGAACTGGAAGTCCAAGGCGTGTTTCAGTTCTTGGGTTTGGCTATAGAAAGTCTGGGAGTAGAAATGGCAAAGGTGAAAGATAGTAAACGGGATATTTGAGCTGCATGCTAAAGAAATAGCAGCGAGGCTCTGACAATGATGCTCTCATTTCTGGAGGCAGGGACTGCCACCAGCATTGCCTGGCACCCATGGTTCAACGTACTATTTTTTGGATGAATTCAATTTCATTGATTTAATTAAATTTAATTAAATGACTAGTGTGTACACAGTACAGCATTAAGAATGGGTAGAAAGAGAATAAATTAGCTCTCTTTAAGCATCCACATAAGGACATAAAGCCAACATAAAATTAAAAACACATTATCTAAGAAGATAATTGAATTACTGCTGATATGCAACCTAGAAAGCTTATGTAGCAAATATCCAAGATGATGGTTGTGATGGGGACAATCGGGAGGAAGTGAGGCATGAAGGACGAGTGGTAATGGATTTGTTGATAACACACGCCATAGGCAGAGGCAGGAGGAAATCAGGGGCTAATAGAAATGGAAATTAATCATGATGAATATTTGAATAATGTTTTGAATGTTTAGTGCTCCCTAAACATTCTCATGCCTGTTACTTCCTTTGATTCCCATGGAAGTGTTGTAAGCCAGGGCATAAACTTCTTAGAGGGGTTGTAGAGCGTAGTGGTTAGTAGCCTGTGCTATGAACTTGACCACATACCCACCAAAGGGCTTTGAGCAGTTGCGCAAGTTTTCTAAGCCTTATCCACTGCCGTGGAAATAAGGATAATACTAGTTCCTGCCTCATACAGCTTTTGTGAGAATTAAAAGAGAAAATCATGAAGCTCTTACCACAGTACCCTTGAATAATAACTACTTGAGACCTACTGACTTTAATTGCTGTTGCGTTGTTTTATTTTTTCAGGATCGAAGGTTATGTATTCAGTCAATGGCCTGACTGGGGTAGAGGACTAAATCTGCTCATTCTGAACCCATGAACTTTCCCACTGTCCT
Organism: Equus asinus; assembly: GCF_041296235.1. Taxonomy (NCBI): domain Eukaryota; kingdom Metazoa; phylum Chordata; class Mammalia; order Perissodactyla; family Equidae; genus Equus; species Equus asinus. The sequence goes on from NC_091806.1 coordinate 16,435,857, forward strand.
AAAGAGACTGAGACGTGTATTCTGGCGATAAGAGGTGGACTTGACTGCAGTGGGAGGGAGACATACAAAACGATGAAGTTGATTACATGGGGGAGAGTCTTGAACATCAGATTGAGAAGTTGAGATGTGTACTAGTTGTCTAAATAGATTTGTGATGAATCCATAGATTTTAAGACAGAAGAGGCATTATTTTCTTTCCTACTGCCTTTTGTTTTAAAATACCCTAAGTCATGAGGTGGCTCAAAGGAAATTTTGCTTGGAAGTGTAAACATTTCATGCAGGTAAGAACCATGTTGCTGTGTTTGAAAGGGACAGAGTCCCTGCGATGGCTCCTTTGAAACCCTAGTTTTCCACTCATCTACCACAACTGTCTCATTCTCCAGATGAGGAAACTAAGACCCAGAGTAGTGAGCAAATTAACAACATATCCTAGGAGTTAGAGGGACAACCTGGAATAAAGCCCAGTTATCTTGCTTTCCAAGAATGTGTTCCTTCTACTTCATTAGGGCTACTAAATAACTTTTGAAGTCCTTGGACTGGAGATAGGAGAGGTTGTTGTTAGTCTATATTTTAGATTTGCACAGAGTGTCTTGGCAGCTGTATACTTTGTTTAATAAGAGGGATAATTCTAACAATAGGTCTGAGTATTTAGAGCAGTCTTAGAGAGCATGTAGTTTATATCCCCACTTAAAGCAGTAGTTGCTAATGTATTCCCACCAAGTGCCGGATAGACTCTGCTTAAGAACCTATGCTACTGAAGCAGTTCTTTTACCACATCATTTGGCTGTAGGAACAATTGTATTTAGCTAGTATAGGGCACTGTTCACTTCTTCAGTGGTACAGTGCAATGGTTAAGAATTTGTGTTTCACAATGAGATTATGTGGATTTGTAATGCTCAATCATTTTAGGTGAGATGTTTAATGTCTCCATGTCTTAGTTTCCTCATCTTCAAGACAGGATTTGTGATAGTACATATCTCAAGTGATATGAAAAATAAATGCAATAATGCATGCAACATACATAGCACCTTTCTGGGACACAGTGTAAAAAAGTTGTTTTATTGATATTTTTATTATTCATTAGAATATGTTATTTCGTCTGGAGGCACCCCTTCACAAGGAAAAGTGGAAGGAATGATTTATACTGATTCAGGCTCATGAGCAGAGATGGTGTCAGGTAAATCGGATCCGCGTCTTCCTGGAGCAGAGAAAGATACTTAAGGTTTTATTTTCTTTAATCACCATATCTGGAAAATTATTAGAATCTTGGAAACTTAATTAATGATTGTAGCTTCTGGTTTGGGGATTGTATTTTATATATGTACGTATATATATATATATATATATATATACATATAATTAGAACACACGCTCTATTGTGGAATTGTCATTCAATTTTATTGTAGAACTGTTTAGTGAAGTGAGCACAGAAAGCATAAATCTATTTCACTGGATTGTTATGAAAATGAAACTATATCATGAATCACAGTATCTCTTCCATGTTGAGAACTTGATATTATCATCAGAGAAGCAATATAGCTTGTTATTGGTATTGATTTTGAATCATGAAAAGCTGCATTTGATTTGGCTTCAATGTTTACTAGTTGTGGGAACTTGGTGTCATTGTTTCAACCCTCTAAGCTTCGGTATCTTATCTCTAAAGTGAAGAGAATGTCTCATAGGATAATCTGTTGGCTGAGACATAGTAGGGAGTCACTGAATATTAGCAATATATAATAATAATAATCCAATCTGAGAAGAAAGAAACATAGATGGAAAGAGTATAGTTATTAATAAGTGGAGAGTCCTTGGGTTATGACATATCTCTTCTACTAGCACAGTCCAATGTTCAATAAGTATATGGAATAAATGACTAAGAATTTGCATGAAATGTTCCAAGTTCTTAGTTCTTGGGTGTGTCAAGTGATAAGTGGAAGTCAGCTTCCTAGCTTGAGTTTTCCAAAAAGCAGAGGCTGATAGAAGGGCTTGTATGTAGGTAGTTTATTTGGGGAAACGGAATGGAGGCAGTGAATGAGGAGAGTGAAACACGAAGGAAAGAAAGTTAATCCAAGATTCTGTTAAGCTTGTTACCATTTATCCACCGGTTTATATCTATCAATGATCCTGTGTTAATTCCTTCATCTTTCCAGGTGTGTGTGTGCACCAGAATGATGAAGCAGAGTCTTCTAAGCATCTCAAGCAGCACATACCAGGACAGACAGCAAGAGATACACTGAGGAGAGAAGGTGTTGTTGGGGGGATAAGTAGGAAAAAGCTGTTGTCAGGCTATAATTGTCAGCAGCTGGCTGCTGTTTCAATAGCTAGAGAAAAAAGTAAGTCAAGAGGGTGTGAGATAGAGTGCAAAATGTCCAATACACTCAGTGATTACTAGTTCAAAACACTATTACTTTGTAGATTTTCCAGTGCAGAGCAATGTGTTTACATCAGCCCACAGTAAATGGAGAATCCAAACAGTGTGACTGAATTCATTCTTTTGGACATCGCAAAGAATCCTGTCCTGCTGAAAATACTCTCTGCTGTGTTTCTAATCATGTATGTGTCCACAGTTTTAGGAAACCTACTCACTGTGGTAACCATGATCACAAATCAGATCACCTTTGTATCTTTTCCTTACTCCTTGTCCCTAATGGATGCCACCTACTTTTCTATTGTCACCCTCAAGATGACTGTGGACTCCCTCTCTGAGAGCACTATCATCGCCCTCAAAGGCTGCATGGCCCAGCTCTTTGCAGAGCATTTCTTTGGTGGTCTGGGGATCATCCTTCTCATTGTCATGGCCTACAATCATATGTGGCCACCTGTAAGCCCCTGCACTGCATAACCATCTTGAGCCCTTGAGTGTGTTGCCTGTTGCTGGAAGGGGCCTCACTGGGGGAACCATGCATGCAACAATACAGCTTTTCTTCATGTATCAAATAACTTTCTGTGGCTCCGATGTCATTGATTACTTTATGTGTGATTTGTTTCCATTGTTGAAACTCGCTTGCATGGACCTCCACAACCTGGGCCTCTCAGTCATCTTCAACACTGGCGTGATGTGTGTGACCTTATCCTCTTCCTTATCTTCTTATCCTCATTGCCTCTTACATGGTGATCCTCTGCTCTCTGAAGTCTTAGAGCTCTGAAGGGCAGCATAAGGCTCTCTCCACCTGTGTCTCCCACCTTACAGTGGTTGTTTTATTCTTTACCATGTATTTTCTTGTACCTAACTCCTGTGGCCATTTACTCCATAGACAGGCGATAGCTGTGTTCTTTACCATTGTCACATCCATGTTAAATCCCTTGATCTATACCTTGAGGAATACACAGGTGAAAAATGCCATGAGGAAACTGTGGGTGAAACAGGGGACCCTGGATGGTCACTAGCTTACATGCTAAGAACAAATCTTTCCTACAAGGACATTGAGGTCTTTCTCTCCCCATTCAGTGCAATCCATTGGGCACACAGCAGTCAAGGGCATGTTCTAAGCATGCACATCACGTTAAGATACCGCAATCAAGTTGTTGCTTACCTCCTCAGGACATTTTGTACTCCATCTCTTTTCTCACATGAGTCTGGCCACTCCCTCTCTCTCTATTTTTTAACCTGTCTTTTGAATAATTCAAGCCTTTCCCAGTTTAGGGCTTTTGGTCTTACTCCGATCACTGCTGAAATTCTTTTTCGAATATTTTGCTTGGCTGGCTCCATCTCATTTTTTCCATCTTCAGATCAACTCCCACCTCCTTAGTCAAGTCTTCCCTGATTAATTTCTTTAATCATTCACCTCTGTTATTCTCTAGCTCTTCAGCTCATTGTATCCTTAATATCAATTATCACAAACTACACTTTAAAAAAATTTTTCTTGACTTTTATCTTCTCTGTTTTCCCTGCATGATTATAATCCCTGTAAGGGCAGGGATTATGTTTCTTCAGTCATGCTCTGGGTAGAACACTGCCAGCCAACTACTAGCTGGCTAATAAATATTATTGAATGAATATAAGTCTAAAAGAGACTTTTTGGGGATATTTTCAATTTTGTAGGTTGGGTAAGAAGTAGGGAAGGATAAATAATTATAAAATTAGAATTTTCCTGCTGTCAAATTTCCTTTTGGAAGCTAGTACAATCTTAGATTAGTAATTTGCTATTCAACATGGAGGCCACCACTTTACCAAAATTGTCCACTACCTTTTTCCATCCTTTTGAGAAGCAGAATAAGAATTCATCATGCTGGAGTCAAGAAACTTCAGAATCTGGCGTCTGTATCTTGAATATATCTATTCTTTATGAAAAAAAGTGCAATTCAGTGGATCTATTTTTTTAAACTATGGGAGAATGATTCTTGCTGTTACATTCTAAATTTGGGTTTCTAAATCTAAAGGATATTTATTTTCTCCCAGATCTTTCTTTGGCTGTCGATAGAGAGACACTAATGCCTTCTGAACTGCCTCCCTTGACTAAGCATATGGGAAAGCTAAGGTCATAGCATGATTCAGTATTCTGTTATGGTTTTCTTGGAAAAATATGATATATATCAATACAATAATTGCCATATTAGTTACAGTATTTCAAACAATATTTAAATAAAGATTTTTATTTTTAAATTCAAACTGCATATATGGAATAGATATCTAGCATCGATTACCACCAACCATTTTTAATTAGGTTAATTTATTTATTGAAATGTATTTGCAGAATTTTACAAAGTCTCAGATACTCTTCTAGGATCTGAGTATATAGTGATGGATGAGACAATATGTTTCCTTTCTGTCCTGGAGCTTGCGTTCTAGCGCAGGAGATGAACAGCATATGCAAATGAAAGTAAAGTCATAGAGTGATAAGCGAATCTCAAAAAATTGTAATGGAGTGCTGCATGTGTGAGTGGGTAACTCTACTTGGGTGGATCTGGGGGCTTTTCTAAGTGATGATTTCTAAACCAAGATCGGAATGATGAGGTAGAACCATTCTTTAGCATTACAGTGGGAAGAACAATTAAGGCAAAAGAGAAAACCTTGTGCAGAAACTCTATGGTAGGAACTAATGTAAAGTAAGATCAGGGTAATCAGTGCACAGTGGACTACAGGGAATGTGGTCCAAGTAGAGATGTGAAAGATAAGCAGGGTCCTGATCAGGGAATGCTATTATTTTTTAACTCTCAAGCTCAGAAGAGCATGGATGTCAAAATGACTCTATTTGTATAATAATTAAAAATCAAATCCTTCATGAGGTTACAGATGACACAGCAATTTGGCATCAAAAATCTTTGCACAGAGCTTCCATTTAACTTTTTCCTACATCACTGCCAGCTTACAACATCTTAAAATTAAATTTCTGGATTCACTTTATAATTATTCACCTTATTTCACTTCAAAGAAGAAGAAAATGCCTATGACAGTGTAATAATGTTGATCTCTGTAAGAGCCTTGTAATGATCATTTTCTATTTTAATTATAGAATGAAAGAACTGAAAGGATCATAATGAGATCTATAAATTTAAGTACTTGTGATCTTTTTGAAAATTTTCCTAGTATCAAAGTAGGTCTAGAATCTATGCCTTCTATTACATTGATAAGAACTATTCTGAACTTTCACACTGAAATTATTACCTATCAGTTAGATTCCACAAACTTCTCCTCTTGTCTGTTCTATAGGTCCCCTAAATTAATTCAAATTTAATAACTTACTCATTGCATGTTACTCAGCAGCTCAATGCCTTTTTTTTCAACAGTCTGACTTCTAATCAAATCTTGATCTGACTCCTTTTTAAAATTTAAAAACAAAATTAATTATTTTATTGATGTCATATTGGCTTATAACATTGTGTAATTTCAGGAGTATGTTGTTATAAATCAGTTTCTGTATAGACTGCACCAATATTCTAGTTTTATCCGTCACTATGGATATGTGCCCTTTTACCCTGCCCAACCCTCTTCCCTCTTCTGGTAACCACTAATCTGTTCTCCTTGTCCATGTGCTTATCTTCCACATATGAGTGAAATCATGTGGTGACTATCTTTCTGTCTGGCTTATTTCGCTTAGCATAATACCCTCAAGGTTCATCCATGTTGTTGCAAATGGCACAATTTTGTCTTTTTTATGACTGAGTAGTATTCCAATGTATATATATGTATGTATGTATATATATATATACATACATACATATATATACATACACACACTACAACTTCTTTATCCATTCACCCATTGATAGACACTTGGGTTGCTTCCACATCTTGGCTACTGTGAGTAATGCTGCAATGAACATAGGGGTGCATAAATCTCTTTGAATTGTTGATTTCATATTCTTTGGATAAATACCCAGTAGTGGGATAGCTGGATTATATAGGTGCCCACTCTTGACACTCTTATTCAAGATAGTAATGGAAGTTTTGGCCAGAGCCTTTAGGCAAGAAAAAGAAATAAAAGGGATCTGAATTACAAAGAAAGAAGTGAAACTCTCACTGTTTGCAAATGACATTATTCTAAATATAAAGAACATTAAAGAATCCACCAGAAAACCATTAGAAATAATCAATAACTACAGCAAAGTTGCAGGGTACAAAATCAACATACAAAAATCAGCTGCATTTCTATATACCAATAATGAACTAGCAGAAAGGGAAATCAAGAATATAATCCCATTTACAATTACAACAAAAAGAGTAAAGTATCTAGGAATACATTTAGCCAAGGAGGTGAAGACCTATACAGTGAAACTGATAAGACGTTATTGAAAGAAGTCAAAGGAGACACAGAGAAATGGAAAGATATTCCATGCCCATGGAAGAATTAACATAATTAAAATGTCCGTATTTCCTAAAGCAATCTACATATTCAATGCAATCCCAATCAGAATGCCAGTGACATTCTTCGTGGAAATACAACAAAGAATCCTAAAATGTATGTGGAACAACAAAAGACTCTGAATAGCCAAAGCAATCCTGAGAAAAAAAGAACAAATCTGCAAGTATTAAAATCTCTGACTTCGAAATATACTATAAAGCTATAGTAATCAAAACAGCAAGTTACTGGCACAAAAACAGACACAGAGATCAATGGAACAAAATTGAGAGCCCAGAAATAGACCCACACATCTATGGATAACTAATGTTTGACAAGGGAGCCAAGAACATACAATGGAGAAAAGAAAGTCTCTTCAATAAATGGTGTTAAGAAAACCGGACAGCCACATGCAAAACAATGAAAATAGACCATTATCTTACACCATACACAAAAATTAACTCAAAATGGCTTAAAGACTTGAATGTAAGACCTGAAATCTTGAAACTTCTAGAAGAAAACATAGGCAGTATGCTCTTCAACATGGGTCTTAGAAGCATATTTTCAAGTATGATGTCTGACCAGGCAAGGGAAACAATAGAAAAAACAAACAAATGACACTACATCAGATTAAAAGTTTCTGCAAGGCAAAGTAAATCATGAGCAAAACCAAAAGACAGCCCACCAACGGGGAGAAAATATTTTCAAATCATATATCTGACAAGAGGTTAAGTTCCAAAATATATAAAGCGCTCATACAGCTCAACAACAAAAAAAGCAAACAACCAGGTCAAAAAATGGGCAGAGGATATGAACAAACAATTTTCGAAAGAAGATATACAGACACATACAGGCACATGAGAAGATGTTTGGCATCAATAATTACTAGAGAAATGCAAATCAAAACTACAATGAGATATCACCTTACACCCATCAGAATGGCTATAATTAACAAGACAGAAAAGAGCAAATGTTGGAGAGGATGTGGAGAAAAGGGACCCCTCATATAATGCTGGTGGGAATGCAAAGTAGTGCAGCCACTTGGTCAAACAGCATGGAGATTTCTAAAAAAGTAAAAAATAGAAATACCATATGGTCTTGCTCCTTTTTTATTAGAATTTGCTGTTACTAGTATTAGATTGTAAATCATTTGATTATCTTTATATTAGAGTTGAAAAATTCAATACTACTCATGATACAAAGGATATCAATGTAGGGATAAAATGGCGCTGTAATTTTCAGGAGGATATTGGCCTAAAAGCTACCGCAAGTATCAGACTTATTGGGAAACATTAAATAAACTTGCTTCCTATTTCATTGAGAAAATTTAAGACATCAGAAGATAAACTTTCATAAACTCTTATGATTGTATCTACCAATCTGCCATCACCCATCCAGTTACATGCTACCTTGCTACTTACTCCTGTAAATGCATTATCTATTCTCCTATCCAAAGGCAAACAACCTCTTTTCTCATGCACTGGACCTCATCTGCTTATCACTTGCATGAAGACATTGGTCTAAAAATCTCTTCTATAGCTCTGATATCCTCTTCATTCCCTTTCTACTGGGTCATTTACATTGTAAAAAAAAATCTGTTATCTCTTTTATCCTTAAAAGTACTCCACTCACAACATTCTCTATTTCAACCGATGGCACATCTAGTCTATCAGGACATCTTGTTGGCCCCACCTTCAATGTGCATCCCAAATTCCATCACTTCTAATCAGTTTTAGACCTGTTACCTAGTTCCAAGTTGTCATCATCTTTCACCTGAATTATCACAATTGCCTCATACCTCTTACCCTCTAATACTCTATCCTCAACACAGCACTCAGAATTATCCTTTAAACCATGAGTCAGATCATATCACACTTCTGTTAAATACTCTGCAATGGCTCTCCATATCACTCAGGTAAAATTTAAAGCCCTTACAATTACTAGAATCAGCAGCCATAATCTGGCTGTCCTGTCAGCTCTCTGAACTCCTCTCTTATGACCAACTCTTCATTGACTCCTCTGGTTATTCTGGCAGCTGACTGTTCCTCTTACAGGTCAGGTATTTTCTAGCTTTGGGGCCTTTACCTAGGCTATTGTCTCTGCTTGGAACACTTTCTCCAAGTCATTTGCATGATTATCATTTTATGTTCATAGATGAGAAGAACCAATATTTTACTTAGTACTGCCTTTAGATCTGGGCAAGCAGGGCCACGGTTCCTGGCTCCACACTTTGAAATATCTTCTGTGAAATTTCCTATGTTCTCTGCCAGTGTCTGTGACTGGGCAGACCCTTCTGGTGGGGCACCCCTGCCCACACCAGAGTGCATGAGTATCATCTCTGTTTTCTCTCTTTGGGGTGCTCTTTGATACTCTATTCCACCCATGGGGCCAATCAGATAGCCCAGGAAGCTGTGGATTCTGTAGCTGTGAACTTACCCCAGGTTCTGTGGCCAGAACCTTGGTTCCAGGAGGGCAGTCTGGCAAGCAAATGGCTTCCACAGGCTGGTTCATTGTTTCTTTTATAATATTATACTAAGTTGATTACTAGAATGGGGTTTACATGCTCATTTTGGGTGACACAGCACAAGTTCAAGGGTATGGGCTATAAATGGTCCCCTGCTGACCCTTGACGTGGGGCAGGTATGTAGGCCATTCTCAGCAGTCACTTGTTCATGGTCTAACTGCAGTGCCACCATCTACAGCACTGCAGATGGTGGGGGTGGTGGCAACCATCTTATAGCCTACCCATCCTTCCTGCTGAAAACAAAGGAGGTCACCCTAGCCCTTCCACAGGCTCAAGGCCACATGTCAGACAGTTCAGAGGTTACTGTACTTATCTCCTTCAAGGGCTTTTAAAACTTTAGCTCTGCAATGCTGACTGGCCCTTTCTTGCCTCCCCTGGATGTGGTGGCATTGTGCTCTCCTGTTTTGTTCTTAAACCACATGTGATGAGGGACATGACTTATATGAATGGGACCACTGTTCTTTGTCTGGGCTCAGGTCTTTCATCTCCTCCCTGCAGGTGGTGGTGTGTGGAAGGCAGGGATGTGGTCAGTGTTGAAAGACATCACTTTCCAGGAATTCAGTGATTATGGCTTAAAGAGCTCAAGGGAAAACGTGGTTGGAAGGTGAGTAGTTCCATACTTATGGTATAAGATTCTAAGCAGTCAGTTTAACATGACTGGGAAATGAATTATTGCTCACATTTTCTTGCAGACTCTGGTCAACAGATTTGTATTTGTGCTCATTATCAAGGAAATATTGTTTATGGAGTCATTGGAAGCCAGTATTAATGGGCAGTCCAATACGATGAAGCATCATTAGTTATGATGTAAAACGCCATTAAAGACATAGTATTTAGGAACTTCAGAGGCACTGTTACAACATCCAAAGGTTCTGAATAGAACAAGAAGAGATCACTCCTTAACACTGATTTGGCTACTCAGTATCCTCACATGTAAATTGAAAAGAGATTTTATGCTTACTTGAAATCCAATCACCAAAAAGAATGAAAAGAGAACCAGTCCATCAGACTGCTTGCCATTCACTCCATGCTTTAAAAAACCTTTCTGAAGGGAGGACAAAAATATCTTAGATATTAGGAACAGAAACTTATTCAAGTATTTCAAGGGAAAAGAAGTTTATATTTAGGACACTGATCTCAGTGACTGTTGGGAAAAAACAATCAGGACTCAGGAAGGGCAGAGCCCAGAACATTCTCAGAACCTCAACTGTAGGTGTACCTGTATCACATGACTCCATCATTTAACATGATCCATGACCATCTGCTAGAGAATTTGAGTCATTTGGTGAATTTCTTGAGAGATAAAACCTAATTGACCCAGTCTTGCCTGTGGATGAGTTCCTCTTGGATCAGGTGACCACCCCATGCCAATCAACTATGGGAGAATAAGGGGCACCAGATTCCATAAGGGAGTCAGCAATGAGTATCTTTTATTTGAGAACAATCAAAGAGACCTATTGAGACAAAATGTTACTAGCAAAACCAGTATGAAAGCTGCAAGTGTAGTAAGCTGACTTTCTTCCCCTCCAACAGGAATAGAAGCCAGAGACATCTGAGAGTAAAAAATAGGTTTCAAGAGAGGATTATATTTTAATTCACTTGGTGACCTGAATTTTCTTGCCTTTGTCTACTACCCAAGTCAAAATAATTCTATTTGAATAATAATTGATACAGAGATCATTCCAATTTAGACACATCTTGCATGTCATTTCCATAATCAAGTTTCATTTATCTCAGGTGGCCAAGGGGCTTCTGAAATAAATGATTTACAGTAAAATATTTCATTTTCCCCATGCACATCAACACCAATAAAATACTTACTCATTGAGTATTGTGGACAAAAATACTAAATAATCATTTTTTTCTTTACTTAGTCTTCCCTTTCAGGCCCAAGGAAGAAGAGTATATGATATTAATTTTCTGCCAGAGTTTATGAATTAGTCACTGGAAATCCTACTGTAGTAAGATATAAATTTAAATGAGCAGAGTTTAAATTATGGTCTCAATTCATCCTAAGACTACATGTGAGACAGAGGTGAATCAAACTTAGTAAAAACCTCAGTTGTCATCTATTCCCATTTGTGGTTTCCGTGATTGAATTACCATAGTCAACTGCATTCAATAACACCCTGGCATTGGTTTAGCAGAACCTGGAGTCCAGTTAGGTAATCCAGTCATTCAGTCTACAGTTCACTCATTGCTGGAAGGGACTTCAAGAGATCATTGACTCAGCTTCTAGCCTTTGGGCAGTTTAATGGTCTCCTTTGAAACTACCCTCTGCAAAATGTTTCCACCAGAACTGGGAAGCTTAATCATTTCCTCAAAGGTAGGGAGTCAATTTCAGGCTTTTTTAATGGAAGTTTAATGCAGGGACTCATTCATGGACTGCTCTTGTTTTCTAGCCCAATAAACCTTATGACACTACTGTGTACCTTATTAAAGTAAAAAGAGCATTAGAATTGTACTTAAGAGATTTGGATTCTAGGCTCAGTTCTGTTACTCATTAGCTGTGTGACCCTAGGTGAGTTATTTCACTTCCTTGGTCCTCAATTCCTCATGTTTAAGTCTGGTTAATAAAAGCGCAAATATTTCCTCTACACTTTCTGAGGCAGGCATTCTTTCCTTTCAAATGTAATATATTTTAGTATTTATAGAAACATTTTAAAGGTAAGTCTTCACTTTGCTGTTTAATTGATGGGGAAACTGAGGCTCAAAAACTTTAAGTAACATACCAAAACCTTCCTAGGGATTCTTCTAGTCCATTTTTAACAAAAAAGGCCAGATGTTGGGATCTGATTTTTCTATGAGACACTTGAGCTTGTTGGCTGCCACTAGACACTTCAGTAAAACTGCAAAGCATGGTGCAATCTATTCATGGCATTCTCCCACCTCATTTTGTCTCCCATCTTTCTCCTTCCATTCCTACCCTGGACCTCTCATTCATCCTCATTTAAGGCACCTAGCATGCAATGTCATACCTTGCAGGCAATTCTTAGGCCAGACGGCTGGGTACTAACATGGTTTTCCAGGGAATAAAGTAATGTTGTAATGTAATCTAGCCCATCTTTAATAGGCTGCAACCATCCAAAAGCAAATATCTAACTTTCTTCCCTGTAAGTGTAAAGGCATGTATCTTTAACAAGAAAAAGAAAATACATAAGACAAGTATTTAAGAATTCTTTTCTCTTTTCCTCCTTTCCTATCTTCCTCTCTACATTGATTTAAAAACATAGATAAAATTAGAAATGGGAGAACTTAACATTAATAATTTTTAAATAAATAATGACTATTACTAGTGGCCATTTACAAAGAAACAACAGGAAATTAAAGAGGTTGAAAAACTTGCTTAAATTCACTTAGAGATAAGTGGTGGGGCCAGGACTCATGTCTCCCTTACATATTTCATCTTTCTAAGCCTTTAACTGGCTTCAAAGACTTTCATGCCTCTAGAAGAGAAGAGCTTAAGCAAATGACATGGAAAACGGAACAGAGTTTCTCCACCTGCAAATCCTGGTGAGCTGAAGTTTAACTAACTGGGTCCAAAGTTTACTTTTGCCATTGGACTGTCTGTGCTAGGTAGCTCACTGGACATCCTTTGGGACTGAGTTGGGAGTAATGGTTTCCTTGGAGCTTCTGAGGCTAAAAGGCACTTGCAAATTTTGTGGGAATTACTATAAATATCTAATGCTATAAAAAGAAAACACTTAACTCATATTTTTCCAAAAGACAGACTCTAGGAAGAGAGCTGTCTTCAGAGAGATTTCTCTCTCAAAACACAGGAATGTTTTTCTCCAAAAGGTTTCCAAGAACTAAATTAAGAAACTTCCCCTATTTTTCATGACACTCTCTCCTGCTCCATTATGAATATTGTTTTGTTTAACCTATCGCTTCTGGGCAGGAACTGTGTGACTTATGGCCACATGCAGAGTCCTCCTTTCTCCATAACGTCCTGTGATAGAAAGCACTGATAAATCTCCATGAAGTATAATTGCGTGTTTTATCCAGGCATCATAAGATTTATCTTCTAAGTAAATTATAACTGAAGGTACAAAAAATATACTTTATTGGAAGTCATCTACTTGCTCATAAGAAAAGAGGTAAGTTTTTCAGTCTGTCTGAAATATTTTTTTTATGTTGCTTCCTCTAGACTGATTTGATGGAATTTTTTTTTTTTCTGAGGAGGATTGGCCCTGAGCTAACATCTGTTGCCTATTTTCGTCTTTTTGCTTGAGGAAGATTGTTACTAAGCTAACATCTGTGCCAATATTCCTCTATTTTATGTGGGATGTCGCCACAGCTTGGCTTGACAAGTGGTGTCAGGTCCACACCTGGGATCCGAATTGGCGAACCCCGGGCTTCTGAAGCAGGGCATGCAAACTTAATTATTACCCCACCAGGCTGACCCCTGACTGGATGGAAACTGTGCTCAGTGTGTCTTCTAAGAAGTGATGGAGCTGCGGAGAGTATTTCTACCAATGAAAGGTTATGGTGGTCCAGGGTTCCTAAGTCTTCTCTAGCCTCAGCAAAAAGCAGTACTACCTCTCAAAAGCATCTCTGTTGAGGGGCCACCAGGTGGCTTAATGGTTGGGTTCATGCTCTCTGCTTCAGCGGCCTGGGGTTCGCCCGCCCAGATCCCTGGTGTGGACCTGTGCACCGCTTATCAAGCCATGCTGTGGCAGGCATCCCACATATAAAGTAGAGGAGGATGGGCATGGATGTTAGCTCAGGACCAATCTTCCTCAGCAAAAAGAGGAGGATTGGTGGTGGATGTTAGCTCAGGGCTAATCTTCCTCAAGAAAAAAAAAAAAGCAACTCTGTTCACAAAGTGTGCACTAATCTGTACCATGGCATTGAGGCTGGCTTGGCAGAAATTTTTTTCTTGGGCATCTCCTCATTTGAAGAGTTTTAGGTCAGTGGTGATGTTTTGTTGGAAAGAGTATAAGACATGGCTGCACTTTCTATACACTTGAGTTTTCAAGCTCCTTGGCAACCCTTGCTCATGATCCACAACTTCATCTCCTCTCTGATTTGGGGGCAAGTCAAAGTGCAGTGGTCAGGGAGAAAGAAGCTGAATTCTCTATGAAATCTTGGGTCAAATTGGCTTTTCTAATATTTTTATTAGAATTAATTCTAATTCTCTCCCCTTTCTATATCTTTCTGTGTATTGTCCTCTGACTCTTCTTTCTATGGTGTCTGCTCACTGTCACTCTCCTCTCTCTTGCTCTGACTTCATTCAGTCTCTGCCCTTTCCTCCTCTTTTCTATTATTCACTTAGGTATCTAGTTGTCTGCTTTGATATTTGTCTCACTGTGCAGTTTACAGAATTTGATTTTGGAGTTGGGACAGGAAATTAAGATATCAATTGGCATCCTTCTCTGATGGTTCAGGATTTGCCTTTTCTAGGATGCAATCTACACGATGATTGGGATTTGTGTTTTATAAGACACGGAGGGCGAATCTAGAGAGAGAAGCTATCCAGTAGCATCCACTCTACTTATAGCCTGACTGTACCTGGTAAAACTTTCTGTATCAGAGGTTAAGCTTTGTACATAGAAAAGAATAAGGCAGGGGCTGGCCCCGTGGCTGAGGGGTTAAGTTCGTGCGCTCTGCTTCGGCAGCCCAGGGTTTTGCTGGTTCTGATCCTGGGTGTGGACATGGCACTGCTCATCAGGCCATGCTGAGGCAGCATTCCACATAGCACAGCCAGATGGACCTGCAACTAGAATATACAACTATGTACTGGGGGGCTTTGTGGAGAAGAAGAAGAAAGAAAAGAAAAAGAAAATTGGCAACAGGTGTTAGCTCAGGTGCCAATCTTTAAAAAAAGAACAAGGCAAGTGGCTATACTCACCTTTCAAGAAAATGTGCAGGTTAAATGAAATAAGAAAAGTGAAAATCTGTATGAATGATAAGATTAAAGAACAAGAATAATGTATAAGCTAGGATTGCTGTATCCAATTAAATGCATATATTTAACAAAGCCCATAGTAATATAGGAGCATAGAAGACAGAGGCAGATGTCCAAATTACCTGGAAAAAAGCGGGAAGACTTCTAGCATCAAATATAATTTGAACTGGTTAAAATTTCAACAGGTAAAAGTAAAAATTAGGGATTAAGGAAGCGAAAATAGGATGCTCACTACTGTGATGTCCCCAAAATCAGAGAGGTAGGATGGTCCAGGAGTGGTAGGAAATAATAGGTAAATTGAATGATAAAACCCCAGGTATGGTTGATGTGAATGTAATGCATACATCTTGTCAAGTGCTGCTTTTCTGTCTTGATGTCCCCAAATCTTCTCTTTCCTTATTAAAAATAAAATAAAATGGAATTACATGGCCTGGCTTTCATGGTTGTAAGTTATCTGCCTACAAATGTATCTTTTACAACTTTTTGATTTGATGGGACTACTTTTTATGGAGATCATCTCTGTTCACCTGAAGCAATGCATGCTTCTCCCCTTATGATTTTTTACTCGCTCTTCTCACCTAACTTCTCTCTTCACAGCAAAATGTTCCCTCCCTTTTGTCTTCATCCCCATATGAACTTAGTGGATTGAAACTAAGTAATCGTTAATTCATTTTCTCTTTTATAGTTGTCAGAGATAATTGGAACTGCCAATCAGATCTTATGTAGTTTTTATATCATCTCTAGTTTATCACACTGAAGTAATATTATTTTAGCTGGATTGCAAAGAAACAAAGTTTTATTTAGATGTGTATATTTATTAGAGGTAAATGGACAATTTAAGTTACTAATATTGAAATATTGATTTAGTTAGGGAAACCCAGTATAAGCTTATTGAATACTTGAGTTTCAGAGAACCCTGTTGGAAACTACAGTTTAACACAATTAAAGCGTAACTCCACTTCTTTCTCATTTTTTAATCTTCACTAGCCAATCAATTCATTCTCTAGGGAACTTTTTTACTGTTGAAATCAAAATTCATTTGGTATTATCACATACAACTGTGTGTCATTCTTACGTAATTAATTATCATATCTAGAAGTATGTTATCCCTCTAACTTGAATAAAAAGAAGTTGAAGACGCCTTTCCATGATACACTGTAGTGACTGCAGATGAGTAGGTTCTTAGTAAATATATAATGATTTGACATTGATTCATTGATTCATTGAAGGATTGGTGATTGATCAGAAAGAGGAGGAATATCCCCAAACACATACTGAAATAAATTCTAGACCATTTCTCATTAATATTAAAAGACACAGGAACATTATAAGACAGAAGAAAGATGATAACTCCCAAATTGAAGTAATAAACTAAACTAGAAAGGGGAGAAAAATTGATAGATTTGACTGTAAAAAATTAAAAATAAATACCAAAAGAGCTCAAAACTTAAAGATATCAAAAAATTAACTGACAAAAGATATGCATAATTGAAAACAGATGAAATATAAGAAGTAAAACTATACAAAATATTACACTTTACCATTAAATCAAAGAAATATATAACATAATTTTAAGTCTATTAACCAAGCAAATAAGATAATGCCCCAAGTTAGTTTTTTATTAGAAATTTGTGCCTTATTGCTATTATTTTAGAAACAATGGGAAATGATTCAATTTGTGCATAAAAAGGGATATTTAACCAGACATATATATATGTATAACCCTGAAAAACCTGAAAGAATGAGGAAAGAACTAACAGTTACTTCTGCAGTGTGGGATTGGTTAATTATAAATTTTTGAAGGATGGTTTTTTCACCTTGCAATCTACTTTTAACTTTGGATATTTTTATGCAAATATATTCACTCTATAATTAAAATGTGTCTAATAAATATTGAAACAATCAAATTAAAGGCTATAAAAACCTTGAAAATATTCATATTTTATGGCCACAATCTCCTAGAAATTTATTTTGATGAAATTATTAAAAATAAACAACAAGATATAAATGAGAAGAGCTTTCTTCAAAAGTTTGTATTAGGGTGAAAATTTGGAAACAAGTTAAATAAGAATAAATTATAAGATTTATATTATGAGATTGTGATGTGTTAATTTACAGTTACTAAAATGGGTAACTGTGTTATGGATACTCTTTAATTACATGGACAAAGGCTTTTAACAATCAAAAATGAAAATCAGAAAGTATAATAATATTACACGATGGTTGAAATTATATAGATATGTCTGTATAGAAATAAAGAATAGAGTAGAACAATGGGAAATATTTTTATGTTGCAAGTCTGAAATAATTTTTTTAAATTATGTTTTAAGAGTAATAAAAATTGCAAGAATACAAACCTCTGGACATTAGTGGTATGAGAATCATATGTGAGTAAAGATTATTCAGGTTATAGAAATATAACAAGCAGCACATAAATTTGGATCCAGAGGGTGTGAAACTTGATGCCATGCATCTAACATGAGTAATAGATTATTTCAAATATATAGTAATTTTCCTCAATAATGCCGAACTCAGTGATTTACCCAAATGTCTTATGTGCCCTGACTGACAATGAAGATAAAATTATGGCGACCATGAGCCTAAAATTGGAGAAATAATTTCTTCTTAAAGCACAATCAAACCAAGATACTTAAGAGGTCAGGAATAATGGGTACAAATTGGTGTCCAAATCAAAAAACTGTGTTTTCTTAGTAGAGAGTCTCCAAATATATTATTTTAAAATTATATAGGGATATTATTTTTCAGTAATTAAGATGTATATACATTTTGCACACACATATCATAAACATATACTTCGTGAAGTGTCTATTAACTCTAATTTTCATATGACAAAAAAGCTTCAAGACGTTCATGATTTGATCAAGATCATACGGCAAAGTCATTAATTCTCAGACAATGGGAGAGGGCACAATCACTTGAAAGCTTTTTATTTTCCTCAAAAAATCTTGGTCCACACAGGAAGACCTTGAATCAATACTCATAGTTAAAGCATGGATATCATCACCAAAAAAAGTTTCCCAAGTGATTATAGTGCAAGAAACACTTTGAGGCCCACAGAGTTATGTGTTAATGGAATTAGAGCTACACACTTGGAATTCAGAGTCCGAGTCCACTGCTATTGCCAAGTCAACATTTTCCCAATTTTCTTTGCAGATGAACCATTTCTCACCTGTGTCCTTTCTACATTCACTGTAGCTGTGGAGCTGAATAGCAGGATGAAGGAGTTCATTCTGCTTGGGTTAACACAAGATGTTCTAAAGGAGAAAATAGTATTTGTGGTCTTCCTGTTTCTATACCTCCCAACCCTGTTGGCGAATTTGCTTATTGTGATGACCATAAGATATAGCCGGATGCTTGGGAGCCCCATGTACTTTTTCCTTTTCTACTTATCCTCTAGTGATCCCTGCTCCTCAACAACCACTGTGCCTAAGTTGCTTATAGATTCTGTATCTGAGAAGAAAATCATCTCCTACGATAAGTGCCTGACCCAGATCTTTGCAGTTCACTTCTTTGTGTGCATGGAGATCTTGGTGCTCATGCTCAGGTCTTTTGATTGCTATGTGGCCACTTGTAAGCCCCTGCAGTACTCGACTATCATGAGCCAGCATGTCTGTGGTGCATTGGCGAAACCGGCAGGGTTGGGGTCTTGTATCCATTCCTTAGGACAGAGTCTCTTGGTTTTGAAATTAACCTTCTGTGGCCCCCAATGTTATCTAGCAATATTTCTGTGATATGCAACCTTTGTTGAAACTTGCCTGCATGGATACTTATGTCATGGTGTTTAACAGTGGGGCTATATGCACGGTGAGTTTCATAATCCTGCTTATCTCCTACATTTGTATCTTACATTCTCTGAGTAACCACAGTGAAGAAGGAATGCCCTCTCCACTTGCACCTCCCATGTTATTGTTAGCATTTTATTCTTTGTTCCATGTATATTTACATAAACTCACCCCCTAAACACATTTCCAGTAGACAAGATGGTGGCTGCATTTTACACTATTGGGACACCCTTGCTCAACCTTATAATTTACACTTTGAGGAATGCAGAAGTTAAAAATGACATGAGAAAATTATGGTGCAACAAGCTCTTACTTGAAGTCGCAAAGAGCAGAAGGCTCCAATTGCTAGTTTCATAATAGTTTAAACAAAATTGGATTGATAGAAAAGAAAAACTGTTTTTATCCCAAGGTGGGCAATCTAGTCCTCTCTCAATAGGACATTTTAAGAAACAGGCAGGATGATCACAGAGCACAGACACATTTTATTTTCAGCCAATATCACAAAAAGTGTCAGAACATCAAGAACAGTAATATTTGTGGGAGGATAATCCCACTCCTCTCTTCTCTCTGCCTTGCAGTTTATGAGCCAGATCCTGTTGTAACTATAACTGTAGCTCCCTTTTTGTACATTATTCTTGTTTGTGTTTCTCTTCTCCACATTTCTGATCCAAGGTGAAAAACTGGTCCCTGATTTCGACTCATCCATTTGTTGGCAAATCAGTTCTGGATTCTACTAAATCTAGATTTTATCTTTTCTGGCTCAACAGTGAACAGCCCAGAGTCACTACAAGAAACTTATGATCCCAGAGAAGTATATATATGTATATCTCAACTAATTAAGCACCTATCTGATGCTTATCTCCCCTTTGTAACACCCTTAAAAATAGGCATTTCCTTTGCTTCTTGAACATGTACAAAGAGATAACTCATGACCTTCTATTCAAACAGGGACATTTCTAGTTAGAATAAACATATTCATTGTATTGATTCATAGTTTCTCTCCATTTGCTTTAACATACTTTTTCTTTGTCATATTAATTATTTTCATATGTTCATACTATTTAGTTTTATATACATACCTATTTTTGTAATTTAAGTCTGTGGACACTTCCTTAATCTTTGGTTGATGAATTGGTGACAACTTTATAAAATTGCAAGACTTATACTGTAAAAGTCAATGCCTCATGGATGAGATCACATATATGAAAAAGGCAATAAATGACATAAAAAAACAGAACTAATGTCATAATAATCCACCACAAAATAGAAGATGTCCACAGAAGTGAGATTCCCAGCTTGGAAATACAGAACAAAATATATCAAGGAAGCAAAACTTCCATTAGGTATCAGGTACAGTCATAGTGCAGGGAAGTATTGCACTGACTCATGTATGAAACTGACCAGCTGCTAATGTTTCTGCATTAGGAGAGAAGTTTCAGGCTATGATTTCTTGAATTCTGCCTTCATCAAGCAAACTCTGTGTAGTGATTGGGCTTCCTATAGAGATTTTCCTCCTGGGAGAGAAAGATATTGACCAATGACTGGGATAAGCACTTTGGTGTTTTGATTTATATTTTTCATGTATCTCATTAAATTTATATTCTGGTCCAAGTACTGTTAACTAATGAGTATGGACAAGAAGGAGTCAGTCCATGAAGGAGCTGACAATGAGTCTATCTCTGAGAATAAATATAATTGAGACTACTTTTTTACAGGTCTGAGACCCTGAAGTTTGGTAGATGGACCCATAAATGCCACTTTGAGAGGTTTTGCGTGAGCATTCCTCTTTGGGGATAATGCCACTGAATGACCTTCACAATCTGATGGTAAAAGTTTGGAAGATTTATTTAAAGCTCATATTCTTTACTAGAAAATATCTCAAAGCACAAGTCCTATAGATCATGAGGTGGGAATTTTCTGGTTTGTCGCATAAGGCGTCCACAAGATATTTGCCTTGCCAGCTTTGCCACAGAGTTAGCATTGGTATTAATTGCTATTGTTTAACATTATAAAAGCAGAAGAAGAAATGAGAAAAGGAGAAGTAGTGATGGAGATGAGATTATGGAGGGGAGGAAGCTTTTCATCTTGAATTGTAGGAATCTCCTCTGGGCAAAAGTGTTTGTGGAAAGTCATTAGTGATCAGGAAGCTTTTTTCTTTTTTCCATTAGTTGTGATTCACTGAGCTATCTCTGAAAACGCATGTGTTTGGGACACCAAATCTCAGAGGAGAATTTTCATTTCATATGTTGTATAAATAAAATATAACCAAGAGTTCTTATTGCTTTAAATACCATCTCTATGCTGATGACTCTCAAATTTATGCCATCTCAGACCTTTCACTTGAATGCCAGACTTTTATACTCAATGACTTGCTTACACCTCCCTTGTATATCTAATACCATCTTCATATTTAATGACTGATTATTCTTGTTCTAAACATACTCTACCTGTGGCCTTCCCCAGGAAATTCCATCCTTCCAGTTTCCTAGGCTAAAAAAGTGGAGTCTAAATTGGATGATATCACAGCTCCCGACTAACCTATTAAATTTTTTAATTTGATTTCAAAATATATGCAGAATATTATATACTTTCCCACTAATTCTCCTACCATCCTGGTCTAAGCTTCCATCATCTCTCATTTAGATCAAACCATAAACTCTAAGAATTCTCCTTACTTCTACTCGTGTTCTGCTAAGTCCATTTTCAGCACAGCAGACAGAGGATCCTTTTAAAACTAGAGGCAAACCAGGACACTTCTCTGCTTAAAGCTGTGAAACAGTTCCATTTCAGTCAGAGAAAAGTGCAAAATCCTCACAGTGTTTTGACCTTCTATTGCCTCTTTGGCCTCTCTGGTACTTACACACTTGCTCCCTCGGTTCCAGCCACACTGGCTTCCTTGTAATTCCTTGACTACATCAGGTTGGCTTTCACATTGCAGCGTTTGCTTCAGCTATTTTCTCAGTTTAAGATACTCTTCCAGAACGGTGCTTGGCTAACAGCAGCTCCTTCTTACCACATTACTCTAATCTCTCCTCAAGGAGGGCTCCCTTATGCCATATTTAATGCAGCATTCCCTTCAGCACTCCAGTTCCTTTAGCTTGGTCTATTTTTTCCTTTTTAAATAGCATTTATCATCCTATAACATACTATTTAACTTGTCTGTTCCCACTAGAATGTAAGCTCCAAGAAGGCATGGATTTTTGTCCATTTGGTCAGGAATATGTATGAAGCCAGTTGTAGAGTGCTTTGATGATAGCAGAAACTCAGTAAATGTTTGTGGTAGTTGTTGTTATTGTTGTTGTTATTAAGTGCTTAGAATTTGACAAATCTAATCTAATCATCATCTTTGGTGACCCTAATACTAGGACCTGCTGGTTTCTATAAGAATGCTTTACTTTTGAGTTCTGTAATTACTTTGAGCAAGACTAGATTTCTATAAAGGAGATACCAGGTGGTGTAGTCGTTTAAAGCATAAGAGGTTTATTCTTTTTGGTATAACAATTTCATGTAAATGGTCAAGGTTGGCAGGGCACTGCATCTCCTCCTTTTTATTCAGGAACCCAGGTTGCTTCCAAGCTGCTCCTTGGTCATCTGATATAGTATTCATGTTCAAAATCTGAGGCAAATGTTAACATCACTGGCATCACCTGGGAGCTTGTTAGAAATGCAGAATCCTAGGCTCTATCCTACACTTAATGAATCATAATTTGAACTTGCCCCTAGGAGTTTCATATGTACATTGCAGTTTGAGAAGCATTGCCATAGAGCACTGTCGTCTACAGTTGTGACACCACCAACCTGGTATCAGATGTCAAGAAGGGAAAATAAACTTGAAGAGTGCAATCCAATGTTGTAGATTTCTGCCTGTAAATTAACGTAGCCCTTCTCCTCATGTCCAATTGACAAACAGTTTGTCACAGAGCTGCATTTAGATGGAAAGAAGGCTGGAGAATGTAGGCTGTGCTCAGGTGGCCATGAACGCAGATGCCCCTCTGTTTCTACAGAAGAAGAGAGAACAGATTTTGGTGGAGCACTAGCAGTCTCTATCCCAGGACCTGGCACCTGGAACATCCACAGAAACGTTTTTTACTCAAAATTAGAATTTACTTTGACAAATATTTATCAGCTTCCCATTATCGCCAAGTACTATTTTAGGTGGCAATGAGAAAAGAAAAACTTTGTCTTCACAGCTCATATTCTTGTGGATTATGCTATTTCAAAAAGCCCAATAGCAAGTCCAGGAGTTTTGAGTTCCCAGGCTTTGAAGAGATTGCATGAATGTTTCTTAAACTAAGGACTGTCAATTTTTTAATGATAATTTAAAAAATTTGCGTTCTAAATGTCCTACAGCACCATAAACTCCCTTTATACATCATAACTTTCATCCTCCCCAAATCTTCTTTCATTACATCTTCTGGATGTCAGGTAAATAACAAACAGAATCTCCTATACTTTCAATCTCTTATGTGAATATTTTCTTTATTTTCTTGCTTTCTTGGTTCTTCCCCCATATGCTATTTCCACTTAAGTAGGGGCTGTTTTCTCTTCCGCATCTCTCATGACAAAGGCTTGAAGATGAGATTTTGTTGGGATTGCCTTTCATTGCTACTTCCAGCTCATACCCCCTCTTTAACCCATGATTATCCTTAGCTTTTCATTTCTATTAGACTATGCCACCCACCACTTTTATTTACAAAAGTCACCTACTGCTTCTGAGGTCATTCCACCTTATTCCTTGCAGAGGTTGGCTTTTTCCTCACTGTCATTCCAACATCTTTTGGTAATTTGGTAAAAATTGATAAAATTGGTCATTTTAATACCCACATAGATGATCCTTCCAATTTGCTGACTTCTAAACTGACCCATTGACTCATTTTCTTCCAGGAATCTTGTCATTTAATCAATCTTAGCTGCTCGCTCCCATGGTCATCCTTAGACCTTGTAATTGCCAATAATTTAAAATCTTCTAAAATCTCAATTTCAACCCACTAATTTTCAACCACATCTCCATTATTTCCAGCTTATTTCCAATAGCAAATGCTAACAATCCTTGGAACCCACCGTCACACCTAAACCATTGTTCCTGCCAACTTTTTACATGACACCAGGGATGTTTCTGCCTAGGAACCTTTGCACAGTTTGTTTTTTGTGTCTTAATATTCTTCCTCCAGATATAAGCATGACTTATCCCCTTGCTTTCTTTAGTATATTATTAAAATGTGTCTTCTCAATAATGGCTTTTCTGGCTACTTCCTAGAAATGCAACTCCCACCGACATTCTGTACCTCCTATTCCTCCATCTGTGCTTAATTTTTCTCCTAAGCACTTATTCTCTAACATGTCATACAGTTTAGCTATTTATTTTGTTTCTTTTTGTATATATTCTAGAATAAAACTTATATGAGGGTAGAGACTTGTGTGTTTTTAAAAATATTTTACTGTTAAATTCCCAGTGCCCAGAATAGCACCTGGCACACAGAAAGTGCTGTCAAAAGTCCAGAAATAGGGGCTGGCCCAGTGGAGTAGCAGTTGGGTTGGCACAATCCACTTCAGCTGCCTGGGGTTTGCTGGTTCGGATCCCAGGTGTGGACGTGGGAACCACTTATCAAGTCATGTTGTGGCAGATGTCCTGCATATAAAGTAGAGGAAGATGGGCCCAGATGTCAGCTCAGGGCTAATCTTCCTCAAAAAAACAAAACATAAAAAATCCAGAAATAGCAAAATTAAAAGCATCAAATAAATAAATAATATTTGGTAAGAGTTAATTGTGTGTATATGATAGTGTGTGAACTGGGAGCTTCCAAACTCAAAGACTGATATGAAGCTCAAGGATGGCTTGATATGAAGATGCAGGATGGCTTCTAAAGTGAAAATAAGGAAGTTGTGGACCTTTATAATGATTGGTAATTACGATGGGAGTTTCCAGATGGCAGGGGATTGGTTGAAAGTGATTATCTTGTACCATTTTTAGGAAGATGACTTTTAAGTTTCTTTTATGATTGTCAGAGACATTTATAAGAAATAGCCTAAGTTAAGTTTTGCTCACATTCATGAAATAAGCTAGATTTGGTTTTGCTTACGTGGCTTAAATGGTATTGTCTGCTCAGGGGATTCTCAAGTTCTGTCTCTATTTTGTATTTAATTTTAACAATTCCCCCCTTTTTGCCATTCTCTCAGCAAGGTGAGTGTGTGACCAACTAGTACAGCATTATTCTTGGTCTCCACTGTTGATGTAGCCACACTGAAGAATTACATATGTGCAGTTTCCACTAGTTGAGTAGTCAAGATGGAGAGTCATGTAGTTGCTGTTACCAGCAGTTATATCATCATCATGGTGATGGGCAGTCAGATCATTGAATTCCTCAAGTTGTCTAATCCTGATGGATAGACTTTGATGTGAGTGGCTGTCAAAAGGCACTTAAAACCCTTGAGAGGATACAGTGCACTAGAGAGGTTAATATAATGACTATCAGGAGAAAAATAGCCAAGGACTGAAAAATTCCCCAGAGCAGATATTCCCAGAAGCCACGATTTAACCAAATAAATAACTTATATGGGTTATAATCAGATTCAGGTTTTACCTTTCTATGTCAATGTATTTTTTTTTTAGTTGTTTACTTAGGCACAACATGATGGGTTAAGCAATCACATAACTTCATGATTATTTAGGACAGGATGAACATGAGGATACTTTATTTCAGGAGGTAGTATTGCAGGTAAGGTTTTGTCTAAATTAGGTCTGTATATAATGTGAATAATCAAGAAATTTAATAAGAGGCATTTCTTTGGAAGTAAAATAAAAACAAAAGTTGATAGTTTGAGTAAATTATAAATTCAGTTTCTGTGTTTGGAGAGCAGCCAGGTGAGAAAATTCATAAATTTGATTTTGAAGTATCTTTAGATAGTGGAATGAGGATGGTAGTTTCAATCAAATTGATTTTCCTAGTTTGCAGTTTGACTGTTTGTGATGGTGTCATTCGATGTTCATTGAACTTTCTTAAGTGGCACAGACAGGAACGGCATGAAGGATGTCCATATGTGATCTCGTGTGCTGGTTTCTCTGAGGTCTATAATTAGATAAAAAAACCTCAAAGACAATTAACAGGACTAGAATCTGATAATGGATACACCACCATTTTCTCTTGAAACAATTTTTTCCATAATTATTCCATTTTTATCAAAGATATTTACAATGAAACTAATTTGTTTGTAAAATAAGTCTAGTCTTATCAAACTGGAATTATTTACATAAATGTAGCAAGAATAGTAATTCTATGCATATTCTCAAATATGACATTTCAGTGAAATCTTTGGTAGTATCCAAGGGGGCTTATCAGCACCATAAAGTCAATCTTAGTTCTGTAATATTGGCTTGTAGTAAGAAATCTCAGATTAAACCTTTAATGTCTCTTTAGGTTAAGATGGCAAGCTAAGGACTTGTCTACCTGTATCCTATTACAATAACAGATTCTTATTTAACATGTAAATACATATATAATCATGAAACATTAAAAAAAAGAGTTTCTTAAATCTGGAGGAAACAGGCAGGGAGAAGAAGATAAATATTTCAACTTTGTTTACAAAAGTATACTTTATCATCTAGATGCACGTTATAGACAGTTTCATAGAGAGGAGTAAAAAGAGTCCTTTAAATCAGGAAAACAAAACATTAAAGAACCAGCAATGCTTTAAATGAAGTCATAAAAATTATAATCATCCTCATCATTCAATATCCTGGAATTAGTTCTTATTTTGCTTAATCTTTGGTTATCAGCTTTATGAATCAATCAGCTTTCCATTAGAGTTTTAGAAATTCTTACCCAATTCAGTGTTATGATCTAAAGTTATCAGAAAACTGTATTTTAAAGTACTTGTCAGATTCTTTACCATGAATCTCTTTGAAAATGGAGCATTTTTGCCTGTAGTTGATTATAAACGATTTCAGAGAAGACTCAAGAGTAAAACAGTAACTGTCTGTGAATGATAAAAATCTTAAAATTAGCCATGGTTAAAGATCTGGTGAAAGTTCACCAAAAAAAATTTATGAAATTGAGAAGCAAATTGTTACTTTTGTAATATACAGTATTGTAAACTAATAACTGGAATTATGACTGATAACATTACACTAGAACATATATTTTTAGAAAATTTGTATAATTTTTGGAACACATTCATAAAATATCAGATGTGAATGTATTCTGAGAAGGTTAAACAATACTTTTTATTTAATGATGTTTCTCATGCAATTTAACATATAAAATAAGCCTAAACAAATTAACATTTCTCTTTTATAAGGAGAGAGAGCAAATCTTTTGAAATCTTCCCTGGGCCCTGTGGAAAATTCCAAAGTTAGTTTGAGGTCAAAAAGACGTCATTGAGCATTTGATTTGGGGAAGTTTGTTAAAAATGTCAAAAGATTTAAACACTTGATCAATTAGGATCATAGGTCACTGTGAAACAATATTTAGTTCTTTAACCAAAGCAACAATTCAAAGATTTCAAAGGCAAATATAGAAAGTTACATAGTTGTAAAAAATCTTAGCTTTTTTAAAATTGAAAAAACTCAGTTTTCCTAAGTAATCAAAGATCTGATAATGATAATGTGGAGCACAGGAAATATTTCCTAAGACACAGAATCATGTTTTCCCAGGCAGGTTACACTAAAAGTGAAGAAAACCTTTTAGATTTTTTAAAAGAGTTTGATCACTTTCTTATTTATGCTTTCTTTTTGGGGGGAAGTGGTGAGGAAGGTTGGCCCTGAGCTAACATCTGTCGCCAACCCTCCTCTTCCTTTTTTCTCCCCAAAGCCTCAGTACGTTGTTGCATATCCTAGTTGTAAGTGCTTCTGGTTCTTCTATGTGGGATGCCACCACAGCGTGGCTTGATGATGCTGTGTAGGTCCATGCCCAGGATCCAAACCTGCAAACCCTGAGTCACCAAAGCGGAGCATATGAACTTAACCACCACGCCACCAGGCTGGCCCCTAGAATTTTTATTAAAAGCAGACCAATAATCTAAGAAGTTTTGTGATTTTAACAGGAAATTAAAGTAATTTTGTGTCAGTACATCATTGAGCTCATTTAAAAATGCTTATATATAAATCTATTTAATTTTAGCCAGCTCTGACCTCATAACATAAAATATCTTTTCCATAAAACTTCTGCTACTTTCCATATCCTTTTAGATTTTTTCTTATTCTTTTTCATTTCTTATTCTGCAACAACCAATCATGTTATTTTAGAAAACATTACTCTTTTTCCTTCAGAAAAACACATCCTATACTCCTTGCATATTCTACATATAAAAATACAACCAATTTTCTTCTCATACACTGTAAACAAAGTTGTTTCCCTTCACTCTTATTGTTTCTAGTCATTCTAGTTTTACATATTTATTATAGATTTTAACTATTCATAATCTTTACTTTCCAGAGAATACTAGAAAGCAGGTAATTGTGAACTATCATATATTAGCTTTCTGTAGTAGATTAGCAAATTTACAAGTACACAATTATACAAACTTATACTTTTTAGAGATATATGTTTTTCATAGTACTATTTTTTAATATGACGAAGGATATATTTATTAATAGACCCAAATACCTTTTGTCTCTCTACAAAAAATTAAGAAGCCCAAAGTAGATAAATTATAAACTTATGTTTAGCAATCAATGTCTTAGTTTGTTATTTTATTTAGAAAAGATCTAGATATTCAATGAATATCCATTATTTAGTTTAACTTAGTATAAATTTTTATTTACATTTATTTAAATTACGTGTTTTTAGCAATTATACTTAGATTAGACATCAAATAGCTAGCTAACATCTTAAGTTATTTTTCTTGCTGACACGTTTGATAACATATAGTATGAGCTTATTTGACTAGTAAACCCAGGTAGATAGTGCTGTATGTTTGCATTACATTTATTATTGACAATTCTGAAGACATTCTTGTTTTTATTAAAACAACAAACTTAAACTAGCTTTTATTTATCAAAGATTATCCTGATCATATGAACTTGAAAACCATTTGGGTTTGATTAAATATTTCTGAGAGTTTTAGGAATACTTAATTTATATAAGTGTTTATTTTTCTTTAAGCCAATTAAATGGAACTCTTTTAAAAATCACATGTACATAATATACATAAACACATAGATACACATAAACATATAGATAGACACACAGATCTTATAGCTTTTATTTTAAAATTTTAGCCATGTCTCAGGTATAATAATACAAAACTCAAAAGAGAAGCTTGATCCAAATTGTGCTTCTGCAAGATGGACTAAGCTAAGGTTATCTGCTCAGTTGGAAAAAGTTTTTAAGATTTTTTATTTGTACACTATAAGGATTCTTTTAGAGAAGCTATTTTTGGATTCCTTTCAGTCTTTTAGAAGCTTCCACATACCAATCAAAGAATGCATTCCATTGTCCCCAAGATGTTTGAGATGTTCTTTTCAAAGGTGCTTCTTAAGGTTGACTACCTTATCTAAGTCAAAATTTCTCCAAAGTGGTCCCTAAAATTCCGAATTATCCAAAAGTTCTCCCATTTTTCCAGAAAGCACAAGATCCCGGTCCACACTTACTATACATATGACAGACAGGAGTCTTTTCTTTTTCTTTTTCTTTTTTTTTTTTTTTTTGCTGAGGAAGATTTGCCCTGAGCAAACACTTGTGCCAATCTTCCTCTGTGGGTCATCACCACAGCATAACCATCGATGGGTGGTGTAGCTCCACACCTGGGAACCAAACTCAGGCTGCCACAGTGGAGCACGTGAAACTTAACCACTAGGCAATGGGGTCAGCCCCAAGACAGTAGTTTTTAAGGGAGGAGCAGAAGGAGATTTTGACCACCTGGTTATTGGATTTTGGATTCCCTGAAACAAATAATCCATGGGAATCCTGGTAATTTTCCTGCTGCCTAAAACCCAGGGAATCATGGGTCTCTCCTCTTACAGACAGAAGGGTGACCCACCAAGAAGCTTCAACAAACAAAATACAGGTATGCATAACAATCTACATGTTGTAAACACATTGCACATGATTCATCTTCAAGGTAAATCAAAATTGAAAGAGCACAAACTATCAGCTCTCTATTGAATATAATCTCTTTTTGTTGAATTAATAAATAATAATAAAGATACATAAACAGGCTTCTGTTCCTGGATGAGATTCAATAACGTGTGGCCTAAAGTGTTGTTGTCATGAACAACTAGAAAAGCCAGAAACAATAGAGAAATCATCTGTATGAGGTACTGGAGACCTGCTGAGGTAAGCGAAACTGAAAGGGAGACAAGATCTTCAATAAAGTGAGTTGAATTCTGTGGCTGCTTTTACCCTGGGAGCATTTGTTCACTCTGGGCATAGACAAGAGGCTGAGAGTCTGGGCTTTACACCAGTGAAGTGTTCCTCCTGGGGCTTGGGTGAGGTCAGAGACAGAAGCAGAGTTTTTGGAGGAAATTTGGAGAGTATCAATCATACAGTATTTTTCCTTTAGGACGTGATCTCCAATTCTAGAGGCTGTATAAGGTGTGTTGTGGGTTGAATTATATCCCCCCCAAAAGATCTTGAAGTCCTAATCCTGAGTGGCTGTGAATGTGAATTTGTTTGGAAATAGCATCTTTGCAGGTGATTAAGTTAAGATGAGATCATTAGAATGAGCCCTAATGCAATATGACTGGTGTTCTTATTAAAAAAGGAGAAGGGGCGGAGCAAAATGGTGGGGTGAGCTGACCCGGGACTCTCTCCCCTCCAAAATACAACAAAAGATTGGAAGAACTGAATTTCGGAGAATAAACATAATGCCAGCTCGTTAGAGACCTACAGTACCAAGAAGGCAGAGATCATAAACCTAGCTTTACCCCTTCGGAGGCGCTGGAACGGTAGGAGAGAACATCGCTCCCTCCCCTGGAGTCTGCGATCGCTGCGCGCGGGTCGGGAAGGAGCGGGGCAGGGGCCGCGTGACCAGGGGATCATCCAGGACTCCTGCCGCTGATTCAGTGGAGACCCGCTGATGGGGGGGAAGCTTCCGTCCTTGGGGACCCTATAAATCAAGGGCCTTGGGAGACCAGAGAACAGAACTGATGTGAACCCAGACCAGCGCGTGTGAGTAACAGCCACTCCCCCCCAGCAAAGCCAGTGGGCGCAGCCATCTTGCCCCAAGGCAGAGAGCCAACGCCACTCTCGACCCCCATCTAGTGGCGACAGGCTGTAACTGCAACTGAATTCTACCACCATGAGAAAAAACCGCTCCTCTACCATCCAGTAATTTATAAAAGCCCCAGACCAGAAGGAAAACAATAAAAACACAGAATTAAGTCCTGAGGACTTGGAATTAGGTAAACTAAGTGATAATGAATTCAGAGCAGCTATAATCAAAAAACTCAATGAGGTAGCGAGAAAGATAGAGAAACAAGCTGAGTTCTGGAGTTACTTCACAAAAGAGATTGAAATCATAAAGAGGAATCAAACAGAATTACTTGAGATGAAAAACACAATGGAACAGATAAAACAGAATACGGATTCCCTGAATGCCCGTGTAGACAACCTACAGGAGAAAATCAGCATAATCGAGGACAGACAGGCTGAATGGCGCCAGACAGATGAAGAAAGAGAACTAAGAATTTTAAAAGATGAGGAAAATCTCCGAGAGATAATGGATTCAATGAGGAGTAAGAACATAAGGATCATAGGAATTCCCGAGAATATGGAAAAGGAAAATGGAGCAGAAAGTGTGCTTAACGAAATTATTGAAGAGAACTTCCCAAATCTAGGGATCAACGGAGAAATGTGTGTAGAGGAGGGTTTTAGATCTCCTAGATTTGTCCATGTAAAAAGACCCACGGCAAGGCACATAATAGTAAAGTTGGCACATAGGAATGATAAGGAAAGAATACTCAGGGAAGTAAGAAAAAAAAAGAGAATAACCTATAAAGGAGCCCCTATCAGACTGTCAGCCGATTTCTCTACAGAAACCCTACAAGCTAGGAGAGAATGGAGTGATATATTCAAAGCTTTAAAGGATAAAAACCTTCAGTCAAGAATACTCTATCCAGCAAGAATTTCCTTCAGATATGAGAGAGAAATGAAGTCTTTTCCAGACAAACAAAAGTTAAGGGAATTTGTAACTAAAAGCCCTCCATTACAAGAAATCCTCAAGAAGGGTCTCATACTTGAAAAAAGAAAAAAGGGAGAAAGGGGACACAAGCCACAGACTAGGGAGACTGATGGATAGAACCAGAACAGGATAGCAAATATTCAACTATAGCATTAGGGTAAAAATAAGGAAACTACCAAAACAAGGACGATCTTAGCAGTCTAACTACCAATTAATAAGACGAGTTGGAATAAAAAATGAAAATAATTATTTAGGAGGGGAAGAGCAAAGGGTCTAAATCAGTATTGGTCGAGTAAGTAAGAGACCACCAGAGAATAGACTATATTATACACGAGATTCTAAATTCAAACTTCAAGGTAGACACTAAAATAAAGTACAGAACAGAGTCACAAATCATAGATAAGGAAAAATCTAAGAAACCCAGCATAACAAATTGCAGTATTAAATGGATACTCTAAAGCACACAGGAAAAGAAACACAGGAAAACAAGATAATGAGCGACAGATTGACAGCATTAAGTCCACATGCATTAATAGTCACTCTCAATGTGAACGGATTGAACTCTCCAATAAAAAGACACAGAGTGGCAAAATGGATTAAAGAACAAGATCCAACAATTTGTTGCCTCCCGGAAACACACCTCAGCCCCAAGGACAAACACAGACTCAGGGTGAAGGGGTGGAGGACAATACTTCAAGCAAATAGCAAGGAAAAAAAGGCAGGTGTTGCAATTCTCATATCAGACCAAGTGGATTTCAAAATAAGACAGGTAAAGAGAGACACAGAGGGACAATATATAATGATCAAAGGGACACTTCATCAAGAAGAAATAACGCTTATAAATATCTATGCACCCAACACAGGAGCACCAAGATTCATAAAGCAACTATTAACAGACCTAAAGGAAGATGTTAAAAACAACACAATAATACTAGGGGACCTCAACACCCCACTCACATCAATGGACAGATCATCCAGACAGAAAATCAACAAGGAAATAGTGGAGCTGAATGAAAAACTAAAACAATTGGACTTAATAGACATATATAGATCACTCCACCCTGAAGGAGCTGAATACACATTCTTCTCAAGTGCACATGGAACATTCTCTAGGATAGACCATATGTTGGGAAACAAGACAAGCCTCTACAAATTTAAAAAAATTGAAATAATAACAAGCATCTTCTCAGATCATAGTGCTATAAGGCTAGAAATTAATTACAAGAAAAAAGCTGAGAAAGGCACAAAGATGTGGAGACTAAACACACTACTGAACAAGCAATGGATCATTGAAGAAATTAAAGAAGAAATAAAAAAATACCTGGAAACAAATGAAAATGATAGCATGCCATACCAACTCATATGGGATACAGCAAAAGCTGTATTAAGAGGAAAATTCATGGCAATACAGGCACATCTTAACAAACAAGAAAAATCCCAAATAAGCAACCTTAAAGCACACCTAACTGAACTAGAGAAAAAAGAACAAATGAAGCCCAAAGTCAGCAGAAGGAGAGAAATAATAAAAATCAGAGCAGAAATAAATACTATTGAAACGAAAAAGGCAGTAGAAAGGATCAATGAGACAAAGAGCTGGTTTTTTGAGAAGATAAATAAAATTGACAAACCACTAGCCAGACTTACAAAGAAAAAGAGGGAGAAAGCTCAAATAAACAAAATCAGAAATGAGCGAGGAGAAATAACAACAGACTCTGCAGAAATACAACAGATTATAAGAGAATACTACAAAAAACTATATGCCAACAGAATGGATAACCCAGAGGAAATGGATAAATTCTTGGACTCCTACAGTCTCCCAAAGCTCACTCAAGAAGAGGCAGACAATTTGAACAGACCAATCACAAGGAAAGAGATTGAAACAGCAATCAAAAACATCCCAAAGAATAAAACCCCAGGACCAGATGGCTTTCCTGGGGAATTCTACCAAACTTTCAGAGAGGATTTAATACCCATCCTTTTCAAGCTATTCCAAAAAATTAGGGAAGATGGAACACTTCCTAACACATTCTATGAGGCCAACATCACGCTGATCCCAAAACCTGACAAGGACACCACGAAAAAAGAGAACTACAGGCCAATATCACTGATGAACATAGATGCAAAAATTCTAAACAAAATTTTGGCAACCAGAATTCAGCAATTCATCAAAAGAATCATACATCAAGATCAGGTGGGATTCATACCAGGGACACAGGGATGGTTCAACATCCACAAATCAATCAACATGATACACCACATCAACAAACTGAGGAATAAAAACCACATGATCATCTCAATAGATGCAGAGAAGGCATTTGACAAGATCCAACAGCCATTTATGATAAAAACTCTGAACAAAATGGGCATAGAAGGAAACTACCTCAACATAATAAAGGCCATATATGACAAACCCATAGCGAACATCATACTCAATGGGCAAAAACTGAACGCCATCCCCCTGAAAACAGGAACGAGACAAGGATGCCCTCTATCACCACTCTTATTTAACATAGTACTGGAGGTCCTGGCCAGAGCAATCAGGCAAGAAAAAGGAATAAAAGGAATCCAAATAGGGAGGGAAGAAGTGAAACTCTTGCTGTTTGCAGACGACATGATCTTATATATAGAAAACCCCAAAGAATCCATTGGAAAACTGTTAGAAGTAATCAACAACTACAGCAAAGTTGCAGGGTATAAAATCAATTTGCATAAATGAGTAACATTTCTATACTCCAGTAATGAACCAACAGAAAAAGAACTCAAGAATACAATACCATTCACAATCGCAACAAAAAGAATAAAATACCTTGGGGTGAATTTAACTAAGGAAGTGAAGGACCTATATAATGAAAATTACAAGGCCTTTCTGAGAGAATTGGATGACGACATAAGGAGATGGAAAGACATTCCATGTACGTGGATTGGAAGAATAAACATAGTTAAAATGTCCATTCTACCTAAAGCAATCTACAGATTCAACGCCATCCCAATCAGAATCCCAATGACATTCTTTACAGAATTAGAACAAAGAATCCTAAAATTCATATGGGGCAACAAAAGACCCCAAATTTCTAAAGCAGTCCTGAGAAAAAAGAACAAAACGGGAGGCGTCACAATCCCTGACTTCAAAACATACTACAAAGCTACAGTAATCAAAACAGCATGGTACTGGTACAAAAACAGGTGCACAGATCAATGGAACAGAATTGAAAGCCCAGAAATAAAACCACACATCTATGGACAGCTTATCTTTGACAAAGGAGCTGAGGGCATACAATGGAGAAAAGAAAGTCTTTTTAACAAATGGTGCTGGGAAAACTGGACAGCCACATGTAAAAGAATGAAAATTGACCATTCTTTTTCACCATTCACCAAAATAAACTCAAAATGGATCAAAGACCTAAAGGTGAGACCTGAAACCATAAGCCTTCTGGAAGAAAACGTAGGCAGTACACTCTTTGACATCAGTATTAAAAGGATCTTTTTGGACACCATGCCCTCTCAGAGAAGGGAAACAATAGAAAGAATAAACAAATGGGACTTCATCAGATTAAAGAGCTTCTTCAAGGCAAATGAAAACAGGATTGAAACAAAAAAACAACCCACTAACTGGGAAAAAGTATTTGCAAGTCATATATCTGTCAGAGGCTTAATATCCTTAATATATAAAGAACTATCGCAACTCAACCACAAAACATCAAACAACCCAATCAAAAAATGGGCTGGAGACATGAACAGACATTTCTCCAAAGAAGATATACTGATGGCCAATAGGCACATGAAAAGATGCTCATCATCGCTGATCATCAGGGAAATGCAAATCAAAACTACACTAAGATATCACCTTACACCCGTTAGAATGACAAAAATATCTAAAACTAATAGCAACAACTGTTGGACAGGTTGCGGAGAAAAAGGAACCCTCATACACTGCTGGTGGGAAGGCAAACTGGTGCAGCCACTATGGAAAACAGTATGGAGATTCCTCAAAAAACTAAAAAGAGAACTACCATACGATCCAGCCATCCCACTACTGGGTATTTATCCAAAGAGCCTGAAGTCAGCAATCCCAAAAGTCCTGTGCACCCCAATGTTTATTGCAGCACTGTTTACAATAGCCAAGACGTGGAAGCAACCTAAGTGCCCATCAACAGACGAATGGATAAAGAAGATGTGGCACATATATACAATGGAATACTACTCAGCTGCAAAACAGAACAAAATCATTCCATTTGCAATAACATGGATGGACCTTGAGAGAATTATATTAAGTGAAATAAGCCAGCAAGAGAAAGATAATCTGTGTATGACTCCACTCATACGAGGAATTTAAAACTATGGACCAAGAACAGTTTAGTGGATACCAGGGGAAAGGTGGGGTGGGGGGT
The DNA here is from genome assembly GCF_041296235.1 of Equus asinus. Lineage (NCBI taxonomy): Eukaryota > Metazoa > Chordata > Mammalia > Perissodactyla > Equidae > Equus > Equus asinus. The sequence goes on from NC_091806.1 coordinate 16,472,378, forward strand.
GGGCACAAAGGGTGAAGTGGTGCTCCTACAACATGACTGACAAACATTAATGTACAATTGAAATTTCACAAGATTGTAACCTATCAATAACTCAATAAAAAAAAATTGGAAAAAAAAAAGTGCCATGGATGGTGCACAGATTGAGGGAATCAGGTGAGACTAGAAATAGGTCACTGGAGGAAGGTTTATGTACAAAAGGATTATTTACAAAAGTGTGGGTATAGGAGAACTTCAAGGCATGATGCATGGTGACGTAGAGAGAATAATGGTCCCAATGATGTCCACCTTCCAATCCCCAGAACCTATGAGCGTGCTACCTTCCCACGGCAAAGGGGACTTTGCAGGGGTGATGAAGGCAAGGGTCTTGGGATGTGAAGAGTTCCCTGGGTGATCCATGTGGCACCAATGGCATCACGAGGGGCCTAATAAGTGAAAGAGGCTGGTGGTAGGGTCATAGAGGGAGATGTGGTGACGGATAGAAACAGATATCACAGATGAGAGAAGGTGCTGGGTGGCTGGACATGAAGATGCAGGAAGTGGCCACAAGTCAAGGATTGTAGGTGGCATCCAGATGCTGGGAAGTCAAAAGGAGACTCCAGAAGGCACTAGCCATACAGACATCTTAAATTTAGCTCAGTGAGACTGATTTGGGATGTTTGTCCTCCAGAATTGCAAAATAATAAATTTGTGTTGTTTCAAGCCACCAGGTCTGTGGAAATTTCTTACAGCGGCAATAAAAAACCAATAGGTAGTAACAAGGGATCCTTACAGCCCAGTTGTCACCACCTACAGGCCTCAAGTAATCAAGAGAAGAGAGCCCAAGGAAGAGAACCATGCTGAGTCAGCCCTTGAGAGGAGCTGGGCCTCTAGCCACAGACGGAGCCAGCGCAAGGCCATCTTTTCAGGAAGTAGCCAGGAGGTTCAATGCTTGGGCTCACACTCCTGCCTCCCTCCAGTCTGTTCTTGGGCTTCCCCATTGGTGACTCCAAAGGGAGCTGGAAGGATATGAATCTGCTTGTGGCCAACACCCTACAGGTCGGCAGCAGACAGCAGGTGGAGAAGGACAGAGAGTGGATATGAAAGGACATACTGATGACACCTTAGAACAGGAGGTCATGAGCTGTCGGAAGCGAGGGACCCAAGTGCTGGATCAGAGGAAGGCACAGGCCCTTTCAACATAGGCCTAGAGTTGATGGCTTACGACAATGTAGTTCATCTTTGCCATGCATCAGAACCCTGAGAGAGACTTGCACAAAATACAAATTTTGGGGTCCCACCCAAGAGCCACTGAATCAGAGCCTGGCAAGGAGGGGCCCCAAAGGAGAAGGTCACTACCTCCCTATCTTCCTCCTTGTGCAGTCTTTCTAGGAGCCCTGTTTTGGGCATAGAACTTCATGACTGTCCAGGGTTGCATTTGGATTTAGATTGAAATCATGCTGTCTATTTTCTCATGAGCTTGTATTTTTTTTTTAAATTTTGCACTACTGTTTGGAAAAGTTTGAACTCATGCAAGGTATTAGTTTGGTGGCCATCAAATTTCTTGTCAGAACTGGAGCCATTTTATGAGTGAAAAGGGGAGCTATCCATAACATGCCAGGCACCCACCAAGCACTGCCTGAGCTGTCCAGGCTGCACTGGGATGTGTGCTCACCCTTGCCGTCCATGACCCAGAGGCAGGAGACAGGGGTCTGAGGGCAGGGGTCAGCCGCACCTTCATCACACGCACGTCCAAGCCTGGCTTTGTTCTGGCCCTGCCTGGGTCATGGGTTAAAGAGTCTGCTGTGTCTGCCGAGAGGAGGTCAATGGGAGGATGCATGGTGACCTGGGCCCCATAGGCAGGACAGTCAGCAGAGCGACAGTGACCCAGGCAGGAGACAGAGTGGTGGTCTGTACAGGAGGGTGTTGGCAGAGATGGAGAGAACAGAGGGAGTTTGAAGGAATAATCTATAGACTGCCCTATGCATTGCATGGAGAGGGTGAGGACGAGGAACAGGTCAGGAGGGGTTCCCAGGTGCCTGGGCTGTGCGAACCGGGAAGGTGGAGCTACCGACTGACTAGGGCATTCTGGAGGTAAAGCAGGTCCTCCATGGCTGGCTTCCCCAAGAGTGACCCCAAGTGTTTGGTTCCTCATGCTCCTCTGAAACAGGACATGAACTTGGGACAGGACCCATCCATGGGAGATAGGAGTGTTTCAGAGGGTAATTGGGGGCAGGTCACTTGCATAAGTTCTACCTCTGCTCTCCCAGGCTGTTTGGAGCTTCGCGTCTGTGCCTGGGCTGAAATGTGGCCAGAAATGGTGCTTCCCTCTTTATCTTTCCCACACTTTTCCCCACAATCATCTCAAGATCCTTGCTATTCTATGTCCAGTCCAAGCATGGATATCACTGGGGAGCAGGGCAGTCTCAGACCCACTCAGGAGCTGATGAACTGGGATCTGCCCTGTAACCAGATCTCCAAGTGATTCCTGTGCCCCGGAAAGTGTGTCAAGCACTGTGGATAACTCCTTTTCCCTCAGCATTCAGCTCAGGGCCACCTCCTCCAGAGACCCCTCCCTGACCTCCCACCCACCGCCCAGCCTGCTGCAGGGACAGTTAGAGAGCCGGGCACAGCGCCTGCAGTGGGTGCACACGCCACCTCCACGAGCACTTCTGGTCAGTGTGTCTTCCTCTTCCACTGGCTCTGCGCTCTGCTGGGGTCCACTGAGTGTTCCTCTTGGCATCTCCACGAGCAGCATCGTATCGGCTCCACTCAGGGAGCGGATGCATCACCCTTGGGAATCCTCACCGTGCCCTCGAGCCCCTTCCGGAGCTGCCCTTGGAGCCCCTGTTGTGGGAGCGCCTGAGGGGTGAGACCCTCTGATCCCCAGGGCCTTCAGGGATGGTCGAAACCCCATGGATGTCCAAATGGGCATGGCTACTCCCTACTCTATTCCTTCGAAAAATAGGCTTCTCACTGGGTGTACTTCATCTGTGCCCAGCTGCCTTCTTTTCGGATTCCCCTGCAGAGATTGTACAAAGGTGTCCTTAAAGTAGCGCAGGCAATACACAGGTTATCAGAAGCGTTCTCAGTCTTCCTTCGTTCCTCTTCTCAGACCCCACAACAGTCACACACACTCCTCATCTGAATGACAAACACCCCAGTGCCAGCCCCAGGGCTCCCTGCAGACTGCTGTGAGACCCCTCACCAAAACGCTGCGCCTCTCCCCTGACCCACATTCCACTGTCTCCACAGCCACAGACATCTGTGTAGAAAGCACATCACACTATGTCCCCAGCCACCCTGTCTCCCCTCCAGGTCTACACCCTTCCCTGGTGTCACTCCCCTGCACTACAGAGACATCTCTGCTGTGGGCCCTGCTCCCTGCCCACCTCCCCTCCCCCTCATCTTAGTCCCATTTCCGCTGCCCCAGAAGCCACCTCTCAGGCCTCTGTACTTCCTGTTCTGTCTGCCTGGAACATTCTGCCCATGACCTCCCAGACTAACTCCTCTTACCTTTCATCTCAGCATAAATGTCACCCACTGAGTGTTAGCCTGTCACCGCCCTTACCATCCCCCTATAGGAATCGTCTGTAGAGCACGTATTTCCCTCCTTCATCTCTTTTTCTTTATTATGTGATCTTGTCCCTTGCTAGAATGTAAGCTGCGGGTCCCCAGGCCTCATTAGACCGTTTTGTCCATCACTGCATCTTAAACACCTGGAACAGCGCAGAAGACATCACAGAAGCTCCACATGTAACAAAACAATGGATGGGAAGGAAGGCAATGAAACCCTCGCACTTCAGATTCAGCAGAGTCCAGTGTGCTGGTCACTCTCCAGATTCCTTTGGGGCCCCTTTCTGGCTGGCTCTGTGCCCAGGCTGACTCCTCTGCCTGTGCTTCCCGGGCCTCTGGGGGGCTCCCAGGCTCCAGCAGGAGGTGGGACAACAGGAGAGCAGAGGGTGGGGGCAGTCTTCCCTGTTCCCTGACAGCCCCTCATGGGCCCAGAGGACACCACTTCCCCTCCTCCCTCCAGCCCAGGGCTGGGAACAGCTTCCCTCTCGCTGGCCCCTGGGAGCCCCGCATCCCTGGCCTTTCCCTCCTCCCTGTCTCAGCTCCGGAAACGGCTGCATCTCAGTCTCTTCATCTGCACCATTGGGGTGAAGTGTTTGTAGTGGGAATTTTGTCGGCTACATCAGGCACCTCTCCTTTTCTGTGTGCAGGACTTAGGATTCTTGTGTGTACATCGCGGTAGATTGCATGATCTTTTTCTTTTATTTATTTTAAATAATTTTTCAAAATTGAATCTCTTAATTTTACATTTTCCTTAGGTACTGAAATAACAAACTATTCTACATCTTTACTGTAGTTTGTGCATGTCTGTGTGTGTGGGTGTGGGTGCATATGTGATTGCCACCAAGGGAAAACTGCATAAAATGGACTGCAAAACATTGAGAAATGTTTTGGCAAGAAACACTATCTTAAACAATACAACAAAGATTTAAAAAATTACAGAACAAAAAACAGAGTGCAAATTATCTAAAATTACCCTCTAAATTAATCTATAAATTTAGGAATAAAGCAAAACATTATGAAATGTGAACGGGAGTATGTTGAAGTCTTTTTTTTTCCCGCTTTTCCATTGGTTTTTACTAACAATCTAATTCATTCAGGCAAATATTGTCACTTCGCAGATTCCTAATAAGGGCTCAGGGCACACAGAAACAGTCTTTATTGTTTTCTACATCTCTATGTCCTACTCTAATGATGGCTTAATGAATAGTGACCTTTCATTTAAATCTAAACTCAATCCTTACACTGTCTTATTCTAGAGGGTCCAAGGACAGAGAATGCAATTGATAAGCAATGTATTAAATGAAACTTTATTTGAAAAAATATCTTACACATTAGAATGCTTTATCTACTTGAATAAGAATAATTAAGTAAGTAATAGGAGCTAAATTAAAAACAGAAAAAAATCAAAATTCCTTTGAAAAGAGAACACCCGTGCAGATGTCCTGCTGTGGCTGGGGTGCTGAAGGCCCAGCTGCTGTGGATGCTGAGTCAAATCTGCAGGTGACCCCAGGCCCCTGAGGCCTCATGGCAGGGCCATCCTCCTTCCTGGGGGGGTCCTACCGGCCCAGGGGATCCCCCACACTTCTGGGCCTCTGGGGACCGTGGGAGGAGCAGCTGGAGGAAAACTGCCTCTTGGCAAAGGCTGGAACGAGGCCTCCAACATGGCCAGCCTTTGCCTGTTGTGCTCGTTTTCTCTTCTTAGCTCCTCGAGCTTTCTCTCCGCCAACACGGCTGCCCTCCAGCTTTCTTTGGCTCTTTGCATCTGGAAGAGGTTCTCCTCGTGATAGTAGGAAGTGCACATCTTCACTTCTTGGGCCAGGTCTTCAGCCATCTTCTTGTAGAGGTTGCGAAGCTGGTACGTGGAGTTCATCTCCCAGCACACGTTGAGGAGCTTCTTGTTCAACTCGGAGCAGACCCTTTCCTCCTCAAAGAATTTTCTGTAAAGTGGCCCAACTTCTTCATCATGTAGCTCATGCAGATTTTGAAATTTGAGCTTCAGCTGCTGAATCTCACCTTCAAGCTTGGTGTTTTCGTGCTGCAAAGTTGCTTCCTCGGTTTGGAGGGAGAGGATTTCTCCTGGAAGCTCTTCCTCAATTTGCTTTTGTTGCTGCAACCATCTGGCTCTTTCCTGATGTTCCTCTTCATCAGTTGCTTTGGAGACTTTAACAGGCAGGCTCTTCAAAGCCTTTTCCAGAAGGTCGACAGTGTCCTGAAGTGCTGATGTGCTCAGGATTGTATTCATCGCTGCCAAGCACAAGGTTCGTAACAGGAGAGGACTGGCCTCCACCCGAGGGCACTGAAGGGCTTCCACGGCTCGGTTCTCAGGTCCGGTATTCTCCCCACATTTTCCACTGACTTCACCGCAGGCAGAACACCTTTCGCCTGGAGACTTCCCTCTTCTGAAAATATGTCCTGTCTTGACTATCAAAGCCACCACCACAGTACATACCAGGACCTCCCAGGGGAACGCAGGGAGACCTGGCCTCTGGCTCAAGCTTTCCGAAATCACCAGCAGAGCACCCCACAGGTGCCCCAGGATCAGCTGGAAAGCGGACGCGATGGCAGGCAGCAGGCCCTCCATGGCTGGGGAGAGCTCCGCAGCTGTGCCTCTGAGTGCCAGTGCCCTGTGGGCCACAACTGACCGCTCGGAACCCTGAGGAGTGTTCCATCTCCAAAGTAAACAGGTGGCTGGAACCAGGGTGTGTCAGTTGGTTGGGGGAGGGGAGGCCAGCCAGGGTCTAGGAAACAGACTCCTAAGTGGGCTCTGAAAGTGGAAGGGGTCTTACTTCTCCAGGCACTGGGGGAGGTGGACAGGGCTGATGGCAGCCTGGCTCTGCCAGTCGAGGCCCACCTGGCCCTACCACACCCCTCAGGGGGCAAAGCAGGGCCAGGCCATGTCCCTTTCTTGCACGAGAGCAAGTCAGGGCAGAGTGGTGGGGGCCGTCCCTGAACCAGAACCGGTCTCCCGTGTTAAAGTTCCTTTCTGCACAGGCACACCTTGAACTGCCCGCAAACCTCCCAGGATCTTCCTAGTCTGAGGCTCCCTTTCTACTCGTGCTTGGTCACTGGGGCCCACGACTGAAGGGTGTCCCCAAGGGTATGAACTAAGAGACTAGGATTCCACTCCAAACAACTCAAGAGTCATTAATGGGAAGTGGCAGTCTTAACATTTGATGGATTTTGGTTCAGTCCAAGTGTTCCTGGGTATGAGTGACTCTCTTGGGGTGACACAGTGATTAGGGCTCCTTTTCTCGTGTGACCTTGCCATTTTCACCACAAGCCTCCCAAGGTGGCCCTAAGGAGGGTCCCCTCTGCCACATGGTCTTCAGAAGTGGGCCTCTGGGGAGGGCCTGGGTCCTCTTCTGGCTCTCTTGCCATCTTTTATTTCATCACACCGCCTCACCGGGCCGGGCTCAGACCCTCTAGTCCATCCCTGGGATTCTGCCGTGAGGGGCTGCTCCGTACTCTCATTAGTCAAAGGGAAGTGAAAGAATTGTCATCTGAGTCCTATTTAAAGGTGTTGAGGGTATCAGGGCTCAAGAGCTCCATGGGACACAGAGTGGGCTTGGGGACAGTGGCCCTTCCCAGGGGATGTCAGACTCCTTTCAGGGCAACAGGAGCCAACTCTGCTACTGCAAGTGGTTGGTCTTTATAAAGGATCAAAAATGGGTCAAAGAAATGATAATATTCTCCCAAAGGCCGTGCCAGTCCCAAAGAGAGTGAAATGGACTTAAAACAGTTCTTATAAAGAGGTCCAGGATATGTTATGACATCAAACAGGAAGATGCAAAATAACATGTGGACATAGGATTGCAGAAAAAATTCTGGAGGCATAGCCCATCCACAATCCCCTATACTGGGAACATGGAAAAAGGCATGTTTATGTTTTTAGGGGGTGACAAGGTGGCACTTTGGAGGAATATGAGAAAGCTGCATTCCTTTCCTATCCCTGCTGTAGCAAATTACACTCACGCATAGCTTAATGGCAGGGGTACGTACGTCATTAGGGGATTTCATTTTTGTGCAAAAATCACAGAGTGCACTTACACAAACCTGGATGGTATCGCCCACTACACGTAAGCTCTATGGTACAGCCTATCGCTCCTGGGCTCAAACTTGCACAGCACGTTACTGGACTGAATACTGGAAGGAATCGTAACATAATCATTAAGTATTTGCACATCTAAACATATAAAAGATAAAAAATGGTGCACCTGTGTAGGGCACTGACCATGGATGGAGCTCACAGGACCGGAAGTTGCTCTGGGTGAGTCAGTGAGTGAGTGGCTAGTGGCTGTGAAGGCTAGGACATTACTGGACACCACTGTAGACCTTATGAACTCTGTACACTTAGGCTACACTAAATTTATAAAAAAATTTTCTTTCTTCAATAATAAATTAACCTTAGCGTACCATAACTTTTTTACTTTATAAACTTAAATTTCTTTAACTTTTTGCCTCTTTTGTAATAACCCTTAAAACACAAATACATTGGAGGGGTGTAAAAAATATTTTCTTTCTTTAGATCCTTACTTTTAAAGATTTTATTTTTTTCCTTTTTCTCCCCAAAGCCCCCCATTACATAGTTGTATATTCTTGGTTGTGGGTCCACCCAGTTTTGGCATGTGAGACGCTGCCTCAGCATGGTTTGATGAGCAGTGCCATGGATTCGAACCAACGAAACACTGGGCCGCCTGCAGCGGAGCGCGCAAACTTAACCACTCGGTCACGGGGCCAGCCCCTTTAGATCCTTATTTTATAAGGTTTCTTTTACTTAAAAAAATTTTTATTACAAGGTTTAAAAAACTTTTTTATTAAAACTTAAGAAACAGGGGCCGGGGCTGATGACGCAGCAGTTAAGTTCTCACATTCCACTTCAGGGGCCTGGGGTTCCCCAGTTCGGATCCCGGGTGCAGACATACACACTGCTTGTCAGGCTGTGCTGTGGCAGGCGTCCCACAAATACAGTAAAGGAAGACGTACAAAGATGTTAGCTCAGGGCTAATCTTCCTCAAAAAAAGAAAAATTAAGACACAAACACACTCATTAGCCTAGGCCCACACAGGGTCAGGATCATCAATATCACTGTCGTCCATCTCCACATCTTGTCCCACTGGAAGGTCTTCAGGGGCAATAACACGCATGGAGCTGTCATCTCCTGTGATAATAAGGCCTTCTTCTGGAACACCTCCTGAATGATCTGTCTGAGGCTCTTCTTGAGAAGGTGTCACCCTTTTCGGAAATGTGTCCACGATGCTTTGCTTGATTTGTTTTTTTTTTTTCACATCGTAGAATTGCGTGTAAGCAGATACTCCACCATAAACATTCCTCTCTATTAATAAAAACCTTTGAGTGTTGGGGCCCATGTTATCAAATGTTTAAGGAGCCTATTGAGGTCTGCAAAAGTGTCTGCGAAACCCTACCCTGCAAATTTTCTTGGAGGTTCTTCTTTTTCTTCTCTGGTAGTGTAGAGAAAAGGTTCTCTTGCTTCTTCTTCAGCCATGCATTCCTGTTTCAGGTCCAAGAACTCCTCATTCATCAATCCCTCAGGAACCACCTCTAGGAGCTCCTCAATGTCATCCTCCTCCACACCCAGGTTAAAGTTGTTTGCCGTCTCCACCTCAGCCTCATTGATTTTTGCAACCTCCTAATACTTGGCAATCCCTTGAAATTACGACTGAATGTCTTCAGCATCTTCTTTCAGATGCCAATCATACACTCCTTGGTGACATTACTCCAAGCCCAAACAAGGTTCCTGATGCAGCCATAGAATTACATAGCGGTAATTCTCCCAGAATTGCATCAGTGTCTTCACAGCATCTTCCTTAGTTGCAGTAATAGCCTGGGCAAAGGTCTTTGTCAGATTGTAGGCCTTATAACTCCCCGATCCGTTGTTTGAGTCAAAGAGGTGGTGTTTGGAGGGAGAAACACTGCTTTAATATCAGGATAAAGATCACCAAGAAAAGGAGGATGTCCAGGAACATTATCAGCAATAAGCAAAATCTTGAAAGGGATGTTATTCTCCAAATGGTACTTCTCCATTTTACTCTCATAGTAATTGAAGAGGGCCTCTTAGAAGAGCAGCTGGGTCATCCATGACTTCTCATTGCTCCTGTAGTACACTGGCCATGTGTCCTTATTGATATGCTAGAAGGCCCTGGGGTTCTCACTGTGCCAGATCACAAAGGGTTTCAATTTGTAGCCTGCAATAAGCAAGACTGTTATCCTGTCCTTAAAAGCTTTGAAACCTGGCAAACTTGCCCTCCTTATGGATGAAAGTCCTTTCAGGCATTTGTTTCCAGAATAGGGCGTTTTCATCCATATTGAATATCTGCTCTGACAAGTAATTTTCCTCCTCAATCAGCTCATCTAGAGTTTCCAAAAATTCCTCAGCTGCCTTCACATCAGCGCTCACAGACTCACCGCTCACTTTCACATTATGTGATGAATAAGGATTCTTGAATTGTTTAAGCCTCTCAGAGCTGGCAGTAAATTCAACATTGTAGTCAGGTCCAGTCTTTTCTTTCTACATCAAAAACAAACGTTTTGCTTTGGCTATGATGGTCATGGTGCTGACAGAGACTTGCTTCTCTGTCTGGTCTTTAATCCAGGGCATCAGAAGTTTCTCTGTGTCTGATGTGGGCCCTTCTCAAAGTTGTTTTAGTCTCTTTGCCTTCATGATGCAGACGCTTTAACAGCTTCTCTCACTTTGTTCTTGTTCTTCACATAGCTATGGAGGAAAGGGACATGCCTGACTGGTGAGCAACAACCTTGACTGAGTTTCAGTCTTTGTAGTACTTAGTCACTGAATTTTGTTTCCAGGCTAGTCACTCAATGTGGCTTCTTACTCGCAACATTAGCAGTGGATTTTGTATGCTTAGGGGCCATGATGAACAAAACAACACTAGATTAAAGTATAGTATAGCAAATATGTAAACCAGTAACATAGTCATTTATTATCATTATGAAATATTGTGAATTGTACATAACTCTATGTGCTATACTCTTAGACGATTGGCAGTGCAGTAGGTTTGGTTACAGCAGCATCACAACAAACATGTGAGTAATGCAATACACAATGATGTCACAATGATGTCACAATGGCTGCAACATCACTAAGTGATAGGAGTTTTTGAACTCCATTATCATCTTATGGGACCACCTTCTTTATTTACTTTTTTTATTGCAGTAACATTGGTTAATAAGATTATATAAATTTCAGGGGTGTATCATTATATTTCGATTTTTGTGTAGTTTACATCATGTTCACCACCCAAAGATCGATTACAATCCATCACCACACACATGTGCCTAGTCACCCCTTTTGCCCTCCTGCCTCCTCCCATTCCCTCTAGTAACCACCAATCCGATCTGTTTCTGTGCTTTTGTTTGTCGTTGTTTTTATCCTCTACTTATGAATGAGATCATACGGTATTTGACCTTCTCCCTCTGACTTATTTCACTTAGCATAATACCCTCAAGGTCCATCCATGCTGTCACAAATGGCTGGATTTCCTCATTTCTTATGGCTGAGTAATATTCCATTGTGTATATATACCACATCTTCTTTATCCATTCGTCCCTTGATGGGCACCTAGGTTGCTTCCAAGTCTTGGCTATTGTAAATAATGCTGTAATGAACATAGGGGTGCACGCATCTTTATAAATTCGTGTTTTCATCTTCTTTGGATAAATACCCAGCAGTGGACTAGCTGGATCGTAGGTAGTTCTATTCTTAATTTTTTGAGGAGTCTCCATACTGTTTTCCATAGTGGCTGCACCGATTTGCACTCCCACCAGCAGTGTATGAGAATTCCCTTCTCCAAATCATCTCCAACACTTGTTTCCTGTCCTGTTAATTATAGACGTCCTGACATTGTAGTTTTGATTTGCATTTCCCTGGTAGTTAATTATGTGTAACATCTTTTCATATGCCTGTTGGCCATCTATATATCTTCTTTGGAGAAATGTCTGTTGAGATCTTTTGCTCATTTTTTAATTGGGTTGGTAGGTTTTTTTGTTCTTGAAATGTGTGAATTCTTTGTATATTTTAGATATTAACCCCTTATCAGATATATGATTTGCAAACATCTTCTCCCAATTGTTAGGTTGTCTTTTCATTTTGTTGATAGAACAAAAAGAAGGATAGACAATTTGGCTCAGAAAATGGGTAGGAACCTGGGGAAGGCAGAGGTTAGAACTCCAGCTAAAGAGATGATCTTTAAGTAAGCAGTGCAGTGTGTTGCTACATCCTTGCCTTGACACTGGGCACCACTCATGAAGCCCTCACCACCACCACCCTTCTACCCCCTCACCACTCCTTCCATCAGAAAGAATTCTGAATCATTTCTTTCTTTGCCTCATTAGTTAAAGATTCAGTGGGCCTGGGGAAGCATCTGATTGGCAGAGTTCATTCTATGGCTCTGAGAAAGCAAGTATCTGGAATTTTTGGTTTTGGGGGCAGTAGATGTGGCCCTACCTTTCACCAAGACACAAGTGCCAACTGCCCAAACATAGGGTTCAGATAGTGGGCTGCACCCACCCAAGAATACAACCCCTAATACATACAGTACAAAGTGTTTTTTTCTAGAAATTGGCTTTGTTTGACAACATTATTGAAAGAAAATATGCAGCAGATATGAGTTTCAAGAAAGACTTGAAATAAGGGCAGAGAAATCTAGAACATGCAAGTAAGATTATTTAATGGCCAAGTGTACGGCCGTACTTGGCAATAGTTACACAAAGAAGGAGATAACACAAAATGGTTCTGGAGACGTCTCATCTTCCCAGAAGTTGCCATTTATATGCACAGCTGTGGATAATTCCATTTAAGTGGAATGAAGATTCTGCAATGTTCAAGAAGTGTGATTGCCATTCTCAAGGGTGTTTTTCCCCACCAATGTCTCCTACTCACTAGTCTCACTGTTATAGAGACTCTGCCTATGGGACTTCCTACTCATCACATGCAGATAATTGGTTCAAAACAAACACAATAGGTTCGTGATCTTTTACTTCAACTTTCTACGATGCAAAGGGAAAGATAAGGTCGTTTTTAGTGCCTTCATTCAGTAGGCTGGGACCTGAGGCCTGTGCTGTCAATTACTTCTACTTCATTCGTTCTCCAAAATGCCACCTTCTCTGTGAAATCTTGCTTCATTTTCTCAGACTGAGTCCATTTCTCCCTCTGACTTCCAGTAATTTGCAAATAAATTTGCTTATTAACAGCTCCTATTCTGTTGTTGATATTCCTGATTCTCATACCAGATTGTGAACTGTCAGAGCAAAAATGTCTTCTTTAGGCAGGGTTAGAGACACCCTATTCCTGGTGCCCTTATTTTCTTGTACGCTAGGACGTTGTTTCTATAGCTGACTCCCCACCAGGCTGTATGCTTCCAGGGGGTAGCAGAGCATTTGTTTTATTTCCGACTTTGTCCATGGTACTGAAATTTGAAAGAGCCAATAGGGTGGGATCATTGGTTTGTTTTCAGTGGACTTGTCATAAACAAGATGTATGCTAAATTCCATTTATTTGGTAAAATTATCATACTTTTAAAGTTCCAATGAAACTCATGTGTGTGTGTGTGTGTGTGTGTGTTTCTGTTTTTTGGAAGTTAATCCTAACACGCCAGATGAAAAAGAGTTAGCATTACATCACTTACTCTTTGAAGATGGGAAAACATAAATTTGAGGATTGAATATAAGCCTTTGATATAAGAATGCATATCATCTTCATCTGTTACTGCTCTCCTGACAAAGATCTGCATAAGTGAGAGCTAACTGAATACCACCATGTGCCTTTTTGAATTCATTTTGAATACTCTTGGCAAATGAGGCATGTTGCAAAATCCATTACCCTTTTAAATCAGCATATGCCAGAGCTAAGACACTGAACCAGGAGTCAGAAGACCTGACTTAATTTTTTTATTTGATAAATATTTGCTGAGGTATTATGCTAGCTACAAGTTTTAAAACAATCATATATTTGCTGTGTACTGTTGGCAAGTCATTCAACTACTCTGAGACTAGGTTGCCACATTTGTAGAACGGATATAGAGTATGTCCTGCCTTGTCTCATAGCATAGTTAGTGAGATTCAAATGAGACACTCTGTATATTAAAGTGATTTATATATGGCAAAGCATTTAAATAAATATAAAGTTATGGTATTTATTATGTTAGTTATAACACATATATAATATAGCTATAAATTATATTAGCACAATAAAGTTATATTTATTAACTAGCACTAAGGTTATCTCTCAAAGCCAATTCCTTACTCCCATAATTTCATAATTACAAAAATATTATAATAAATTATAACAATATCATACATTTGAATTGCCTTTAACCATTTTCAGAGTACTTTCAAATAATTCATCTTTCAACAACAAAGAAGGTGGTTTCACACATTTTCATCCACTCAGTTTTAGGGTTCTACTTTTCTACATGATAATTTCTAAACCTAGAGCTAAACTGGCTTTTAAATGGCACTTGGAGAAGGAAGAAATTTTGATTCAGTTTATTTCTACCTCACTTTCTCGAAGGATCACAATAGTGATGCATGACACCTGAGAAACATAAAGAGCTGTCAGATCAGTTTTATTTCTGGTTCTTGCAAAATGCCTGATGACAGTGGAAGTCTACAGCAGTGGGTCTCAACATTTTTGGTCCTAGGACTGCTTTATACTCTTAAAAATTATTGAGGACCCCCATGAGATTTTATGTCTGTAGGTTACATCTATTACTCTTTTTTGTATACAAAGTTAAAATGGAGAAATTTCAAAAATGTTTATTATTTCATTTAAAAATAAGAAACCCATTATGTTTTAACATAAATATTACTTTTATGAAAAATAACCATACTTCCCAAAACAGAAAAGATTAGGGAGAAGAATGACATTGTTTTACATTTTTGCAAATCTCTAATATTTGGTTTGACAGAAGACGATGGAATTCTCTAATCTTCTGTATTCTATCTGTTATCATACATTGTTTGGGTCGAAGTATACAAGGAAAATTTAGTCTTACATAGACATATAGACAGAAAAGGGAGCATCTTGCCAACCCCTGAAAGAGTTCTGGGGACCCCTAGAAATCCATCAATCACACTTAGAAAATGGGTGGTCTACAGTGCAGGGGGTTTAAATTCAGAAGCTTTGAAGTCAGACAGACTTCCTTTCTGGGTTCAAACGGGTTTAATATGTTTGGGTTGTGTGTCCTTGGGTAATTACTTAAACAATAAGCCATAGCTTCTTCCTCTGTGAAAAGAGTCTAATAACTCCAGCTTCATGGGGTTGTGGTAAAGATCAAATTTCTTGAAGTGTAGAGTGCTTGGCACAGGTCCTGGGACATAGTAAGTGTACACGAAATAGTGGCTGGCTCTGATGTATCACAGACTGTTTCCCGTACGCCTCTCAAAATAGAAGGCCTACAAGAGCCATCCCAACTCACCTGACATAAGGCCAGTCTTAGAGGGAAGGTCCTGAAATTGAAACCAGTAGGATCTAATTTTAAAATAGGCTATCCTATTTTCACTTATACAGGATTTATTCCCAGTCAGTACTCCCATACAGTTATGGGTGTTTATAACACGATAGCCCAAACTTAAAGCTGTGGTAGATTTGAACAGAATCGTTTAATAATCTTCACATAAAAAAATTCCCTGTATTGTTCTCAATGAGAAACAGACCAAACTAATATGCTGAGACAATAGTCGATTACTGTATATTTAATTTTATAAGGTGATAGTAGATATACTGAATATACTAAAAACAGTTTCTGAAAGCCTAGAAAGTAGGAAAGGAGGTTTTTAAAATTTGCTTTTATTTTTGTTTATAAATTAATTTTAATTACACTTACTAAGCAACCATTCAGTATAAAGATTTGGATTCTATGCAGAATCCAAAATGAATAGCATTTCTGCCTAATATGTGCATTTTTGGTTTGTTTCTACTTGCTAATAGCTTCATTTATCAAAAAATCAATTTCAGGCTTGCCATATCTCTAGTATGTATTTTTTAAATGTAAAGACATTTACTTCTGAACTTTGCATCTTTTCTACTATCCAAGAGAGAACACCAATAATCACCAAGGGTCTGAAGCTAGCAATAAAGCCTAGGAATAACTAAACAAGTTCTTTTGTACATGATTTGATATATGAAACTATCACAGAAATGTCAGTGGGACAGCCCCTTCTTAGACTGGCAGATTTTGTAAACTGACCTCACTTAACTCAGCTTCTTGCCTTGTTTTCCTGGACTCAGAATATTCAGTCCAACCTAATTCTTCTTCATGGTCATTTAATGGTTTTAATTTCTCAATTTATAGGTCAAAAGGAAGCCCTAATAATAATAATAGCATGAACTTGCTCACATTTATTACATACTTACTTTGTGCCTTACAGAGTTCTAAATATCTTACATGTACTTAATCATTTAATCTTCAAAATAACCCTATATTATTATTCTCGTTTTATAGATGAGAGAACTGACCCAGAGAGCATAAGTCAATAATGCTCATGTCAGAAAAATAGAATGCTCTGTAAATATTTAAATCAAAGGATACCGAAGAATTGGTTTTACAGGTAATGGAAGGCGTCAAAAGGGGCAGTGAGTTAAACTAGGGTTTAGCAATAGCAAGAAATTTTTGTGACTCTTAATTTGGAGGGGTGATGGAAGGAGGCAAGATTTCCAGAGCTCAGGGAACTACCTCACTGAGAGGACCCTGAACCAGCATAGGCCAGTCTGGTGAGAGCTGGAACCACCAAAGAGATACATATGGATCCTCGATTCACAATGGGATTACATCCCAATAAACCCATCGTTAAGTTCAAAGTATCATAAGTCGAAAATGCATTTAATACACCTAACCTACTGAACATCATAGTTTAGCCTAGCCTAGCTTAAACATGCTCAGCACACTTACATTAGCCTACGGTTGGGCAAAGCCATCTAACACAAAGCCTATTTTATAATGAAGTGTTGAATATCTCGTGTAATTTATTGAATATTGTACTGAAAGTGAAAAATAGAACGGTTGTCTGGGTGCAGGATGGTTGCAAGTGGATTGGTTGTTCACTCTCGTGATCGCGGGGCTGCCTGGGAGCTGTGGCTCGCTGCCACTGCCCAGCATCATGAGAGAGTATCATACGGCAAATCGCTAGCTTGGGAAAAGATCAAAATTCAAAATTTGAAGTACGATTTCTACTGAATGCATATCACTTTCACATGATCATGAAGTCAAAAAATGGTAAATCAGGGATGTGCCCTGTGGCCGAGTGGTTAAGTTTGTGTGCTCTGCTGCAGCGGCCCAGGGTTTCGCTGGTTCGAATCCGGGGCACGGATATGGCACCGCTCATCAGGCCATGCTGAGGCGACATCCCACATTAGAGGGACCTACAACTAAGAATATACACCCATGTACTGGGGGCCTTTGGGGAGAAAAAGGAAAAAGTAAAATGAAGTCTTCTTCTAAAAGATGGTAAATCAAACCATTGTAAGTCAGGGACCATCTGTATAGCCCAAGGAGATGCCACTCAAGGGGAGGAGGAGAAGGAGAAAGCAAATAGCCTGGCATCTCCCTTTGTCTAATCCCCCAATCCCCAACCTATGCCTCTCATTGGCCAAATCCATTCTGAAGCCAGCTGATCTGAGAGCATGTGACATGCAGGGATAGTCAGTTTCTGATGTGTGGGTTTCTCTGTCCATGTATGTCTTAGGGTAATTTCAGGGAAACATGTGCTTACCACTATAGAAGGGGAAGAAAGGTAAGAAATGAGGAAGGGTCTGGGGACTTTAAACCATTTTCAGTGTCAGAGTATGCCTTGGGGCACGTTCAAGGTGAGGGGAGCAAACGATCCAAGAAATCTCTTCTTTTGTGCTCTTGCTTGACAAAGTGTAGCTTTTTCTCTATGTAGCCCTTGCTTTCAAAGAAATCCTTATAAAGAAATAGTTCACATTAGATTAGATTCCTTTTTCGATTCACAGAACTCTTTCCCCCAAACTATTCCAATTGAAAGTGTCAATATTAGCAGAAAATGTGGAGATACTATCCTTTAACACGTTAATGCATCTCTTACGAACCTAAGAGGTTATGGGACGGGGCAGGAAAAAAGACAGTTGATGGCATTTAGGTATGAAGTGGAGGATTAAGTAAAGCAGACTGAACATCACTGTCGTGGGCTGAATTGTTTCCCCTCAAAATTCCTATGTTGAAATCTCAATGCCTAGAACCTCAGGATATAACCGTATTTGGAGAGAAGGTCTTTAAAAAGGTAAGTTAAAATGAAGCTGTTAGAGTGGGCACTAATGCAATCTGCCTGGTGTCCTCGTAAGAAGAAGAGACCCCAGGCCAGTGTGTACAGACAGTCAAACATCTATGAAGGGGCAGCAAGAGGGTGGCATCTGCAAGCCTAGGAGAGAGGACACGGGAGAAAACAACCCTGCTGGTACCTTGGTCTTTGACTTCCAGCCTCCAGACCCATGAGAAATTACATTTCTGTTGTCAACACCACCTAGCCTGCGCTAGTAAGCTAATCAACTGACCGAAGAAGCGACATCTGGAGACTCAGTGTGTGAGGCACCACTGATGACTGGAGATGCTAATAATGATATCCTTTATCATATAAAACAATATGGCTGCCAGGACCACAAAGCTGTTCCAGTTGGAATGAAAAGCTAGAGTTAGACATGCACTGTAAAAGCATAAATAAACTTGTTTTCTCTCCTTCATGGCTGCCCATTTAATTCAATCTGCATTGTACTGTGCATGTATTAGGCAGATAGTTCTCTTACAGGTTCTAATCTATGAACACCTTGTCACTGAATGACATCTCTATCACAATGGTGACATCACAGCAACTTCCTCTTTGAATGATTGCTTATGGTTCCCTTATTGGTGGAAATAAAATTATCCCAGAATGTCAATATACATAAAGAAGGAAAATAATTCTGGTCCTCCTCAAAGTAGATTTAAAAACCACTCTTTTGTCATGGAAATTGTTCCAATCTACACCATGAATTGAATGTTTCTCTCTTATTTATGTCTCACAAATGTGCTTTAGCAACATGTTAGACTTTTGGTGTCCAGAAATGGATTTTTCAAAACTTTCTAAATAAAAAGAAATGAATAGCCAAGATAGAAGAATACCAGTTTCCTTGGTTCACATACAAGGCACACACTGAATATTCTTAGAAACATCACTTTGATCCAAAATAGAAAAATAGACTTGGTGTTAAGAACTATATTTTTAATTTTATATGAGATCTATCACTTTACCTGTTTACTTGAGTGTCAACAACCTAGAATAATGCAACAGTTTAGGAATTATTAAGTAATGTCCTGAGAATAAGTGATTCCAACAGCCATACATATTAAGACTGACTCAGGAGCAGCAAAACTGACATTGCTGTCTGGCAATTAGGATATCTGGCAATGGGTCTTATGTACAATTTTATCTTAAATTCCCATCCTCAATTCATTCCAATTGTACACGTTCTAAAAAATATTGTCTACAAGGAAACTTGAAGTTTTCTCCTCGAAGTTTTACAAAAGAACAGTTAATATTAAAAAATAAAAATAAGTAGAAAATCATTAGAAGCAACCTGGGAAGGTATATCACTGCGGGCAAGTATGACTACACGATAAAGAGCTTTATTTGATGATTATGTAGTGAGCGTTGATAGGTAGTTTTTTTCATGGAACTAAAAAATTTAACTCAGAGGAACATTTATTGCCAAATTCTTGAAACTAAACTTTAGCATCTGGCAATATTTTTTTAAACCACACTACTAGATTTTTACGTTACATTTAACTTTCTTAAATTCAAATGTCATGAACTGGATAGATCTTTTTGTTAAACCTAAAATACAGAGAAACGTGAAGCGATATGTTGGAAAGAACTTTGGGCTATAAATGAGAAAAACTGGACTCTGGTATGCTCCCTTTGACAAGTCGCCCTCTTTGGGTCTCAGTGCTCTCATAAAAATTTGTGCATTCTATCACGAGTGTTGCATTATTCCTAAAATTCTGGGTTTCCAACCATTTCACAACTTTACAAATTCTTCTAGCAAAGGCATAAGGTATCGATAAAATAAAATTTGCAATTTGTTAAAATCAAATGAAAAAGGTCTTAAAAGGTGGTTGAAGATATCTAGGGTACACAGCAAAGACGGCCGTAAAGCGCACAGATTTGTTACAAAGCCTTGAGTTACAATGACCCATGAAGACTAAATAAAGCCAGACAATATTTCAATGATCATTTTCTTAGCTTGGTTTTCTTGTCATCAGATTAAAAAATATACCTGGATTAGCATATGTGATATTGTATTTGTAACAATGTGCACTGATTATTCCGCCCCTCCCACAGCCGCACCCTCACCTCCTATCCCCGGACTAGCTGTGAAACTCGAGATATTTTTGAGGTCGGAGATTGGTTTCTTAAGGTTAGGTTTTCTCTATAATTCCATATAGAGTCAAATATTCCATGCGGGGTGGTTAACTGATAATTGGCAACTGGGAATTAGAATTCTGTACCATCTAGGCAGTGAAACTTTGTAATGTTGCCTGTTGTATAGACCATATTTCACTTGTATCAAATCTCCGGGAAATAAATCTTATTTCCCCAGAGCCTACTAGTGACTGGCACATGTTTGAATGAAAGAAGTAGACGGAGAATGTCAATATTCATTTATGTAATAATTAGTTAAGGAAAAAAGTACGTTTCAGCGTAAGAACTTCGGACAGCCCTTTGCATAAATCGCACTTGACTTTTCCTGTCAGGCAAGTTGATGGCTTGTGAAATTCCTAGAAAAGCGAGGGGAGAGGACTCAGAGACGAGCCGGCGTTCCGGACCCAGCGCGGTCTGGGGACCTTACTGGGCCTGAAGGGAAACATTTTGTCGCGGAGGAGTTCGGAAAGCCAGCGATCCCACAAGTCCTGGGCACGGGGAAGAAGCCGCCCTCCAGCCTCGGGTTGGAGCTTCGCCAAGTCAAGCGCAGGCGTCGCGCAACCTGCCGCAGGGGGGGGTCCGAGGCCGGACCCGCGGGGCTCGCCCTCGCCCCATCGCTGGAGCGCCGGAGCCACGAGCGGGGGGCGGAGCCGCGAGCGGGGGGCGGGGCTCCGAGGCGGCCCCGCCCCGCCTCCCCGCCCCGCGGGTCACAATGTAGGGTTAGGGCGGCCGGCGGGCGGGCTCGGCGGGGCTCGGCGGGGCTCAGCGGGGCGGGGCGGGGCGGGGCGGGGCGGGGCTCGGCGGGGCTCGGCGGGGCGGGGCTCGGCGGGGCGGGGCGGGCGGGGCGGGGCGGGGCGGGCGGGGCTCGGCGGGGCTCGGCGGGGCGGGGCGGGGCGGGGCGCGGCTCGGCGCGGCTCGGCGGGGGCCGGGCCGGCGGTTGGGAGGGAGCAGGAGTCGCGGCGGCAGGAGGACAGCGCCGTTCCGGCCGGCCGCTCCCTGCGTCCCCTCTCCCTGCCCCGCAGTGGCCCGCGAGCCGCCGGCGAAGGAGCGCGCGCCTGACGCGGCCCGCCCTGCTCGCTCCCCGCCGGCGTCCGCCGTCCGTCCGCTCCTGGCCCGGGCCGCGGCCAGCGAGCCGCTCTGAGGCGGGCCGCGCGGAGTCGTGGGGCCGCCGCCGTGGCCCTCGCTGTCGGCGCCTCGCCGCCCGCCCGCGGCGCCCGCGCACGCCGGCCGCCATCGTCTTCGCGCCTGGCTGGCGGGGGCGCTGTCCTGCCCGGCCGTCCGCGCCGCGCATTGGAGCTCGGCGGAGCGCGGCAGCCAGGGCCGGCGGAGGCGCGAGAAGCCGGCCGCCGGCGCCGCGGGGGCCATGACCGTGGAGCAGAACGTGCTGCAGCAGAGCGCGGCGCAGAAGGTGAGGCGGCCCCGGCCCCGGCCCCGCCGCCAGGTCCTCCTCCCCGCGCCCCCCGCCCCGCCGCCTTTGGGGCGTCGTTCCCAGGGCGGGCTGCGTGTGGGAAGCGGGGTGCACTTAGCGGGCTTCCATCCGCTCCCTTCTGGCCGATTGTTTTCCTGGAGCAGACGGTGCCGGGTCTTTATTGGGAGCGACCCTTACATTCCTACACTCCTCTATGTGGCTGCTTAATTAAACTTTCTCCTCCTCCTTCCTTTTTAAAAAAATAGAATAGCCACTGGTCATCCCTGATGAGCACGGTTTGTGTTTTGAAGGTGGGAGCCTTCTGGGCCTGCTCTTTGCAAAAGGGTCTCCAGCAGGACCGAATTGCCTGCCTGGCGGGGCAGGTCCGTTTACCAGGTGACTCTCTGTGGAAGTAGAGGGTTCGGTTGGTTCCTTTTCCTCTTTCTGTTTCTTTTTCCCGTTTTCCCCCCCTTGAGTATAGAAACTGTCCTTAAGAAGGGAAACCTTTCTGGCCATGTTTACTCCAGGAATCTTTTGTCCCCTGGGTTTGACCTTGTTCCATCGTTTACCCTTTGCTCTTGACTCAGCCACTCATTCAAATGGTCACTCACCTAAGTTAAAAAAAAAATCTGTTTTTGAAGCTTCAAATCTTTTATAGTGAGTAATGAGAAATGCTCATTTTGTTCTGGATTTTGCTTTCAGGATGTCAAGTGCACTATCATGGCTTGCACCATATCCTGAAGAGTAGTTGGCTATGACTTATTTGTCTTTTGGGTGAAAAGCATTTTGGGCAAAAGGATAACATTGCTTTAGTCGTGTTGGGGTTACGGGGGTAACTGGAGTCTATTGTGAGCAGCTCCCGAAGCCATGTTGGTTTATCAGGGTGAGTAACGAGCGCCCCACCCTGTTGTAGTTTTGGCATAGTTATCTCCTACCTGTGCTTGGTTTTCGAATAGGGTCTGCTGTCCTAAAATGGACTGTGTATATACTCACAGCCTGCTAACTTTCTGCGTTGAGATTATTTTTAGAATTTTATGGTAGTACTTGAGGTAATTGAAGATGCTCAAGAATTTTGGAAAGCAAGGATAGTGCATTGTTATTTTAGGCACTTTGGGAAAGTTGATTTTGGAGCTCTTGTGTGTTAGTTAACTGTTACTGGTTAAATTTAGAAGATTATTGCAGGCTGCAGTTTATTTACAGGGAAATAATTTTGGATTTAATATTGGGAGTTAGAACAGTTTATCTGCTAATCCCCTCTATTCTACTTTGAATACCTTAAACTTTAGTTTTTGATGTTGAGTATGTGATAAAGTGTTAATACTTAAAGCAGGATCTCGTGGTCATATGTATACTAAGCAATATTTAATAGATTTGGTATCATTTTTGTTTATAGTTGTCTTCAGTGTTGAGTATTTATTCCACACAGCCAATTTGTTTCAAAGTGGGAAAAGTAGCTCATATTTTTCACATCTCTTAAATGTGAACAGTGGAAAGAAGTTTGTGAGTTTTTTAAATTGGTTTTGACTAGAGTACTTCTTTAACATAGAATCAGATAATGCAGATCTGCCTGCTTCAGAAGTTTAGGCATAAAATTGTAGGATCGAGAATCAAATTACTGAAAGTGGTCTTGGCCATCAAGTTTAATGAACTCCTCCTTACACAAAGGCAGTAGTTGTTAATCCAAAGTATTACCATTGTGCTGCTATTTTCAGTGTGTGTGTCAGATCATCTCACTGGTATTGGGGAAATTTTTTTGGTGAGGAGGATTGGCCCCGAGCTAACATCTGTTGCCAGTCTTCCTTCTTTTGCTTGAGGAAGATTGTCGCTGAGCTAACATCTGTGCCAGTCTTTCTCTGTCATGTGAGATGCCACCACAGTGTGCCTGACCACCGGTGCTAGGTCGCCGACCACATAGGAACCTGCAAACGCCTGGCCACAGAAGGAAGTGGAGCCGGAACTTAACCACTACCCCATGGGGCCAGCCCGAGGGGGGAAATATTTTTGGAGCAGTATAATGCATGTATTTTTATACTTCCATCAAGGTATTCATGTGTTTTTTAAAAAGAAACAATATATTTGTTTGCTTTCCATATTAACATAGTATTATATTTTTACTCATATTGGAACTATTTAAAAAATATTTGTATGGGTATAAATACTTTAAGCCATCTACTTCAAATAAGTTGGTAGATTTAAATCCACCAAGCTAGTAACTAGGAAGTGGACTTGAGCTAGTAACTAGGAAGTAAACTTCAAACTTTAGAAGAAACAAAAGTGAAACTCTCTGTTTTCACTTAGAAACTTTATGAATTGTCAGTCAAATGAGGTAACTAGTGCATATTGCATAACCAAAATTGAGCCTATTTTCTGCTCTCCTCAAAATACTTGTGTGTGTGTATGTATGTGTACAACATTAGTTTCATGTGAATAGCTGTGTTCTGGGGATTGGAACGCTTCCCTATATTTTCAAGATTCTTTTTTTTTCCTTCCAGAAGGATGACTCTTTCATAAAATAATATAATAATCCTTTATTTAAAAAAAGCGTGCCACAGAACTTTCATAGATCCCTTTTCACCTGCAAGGTAGCTTGTCACAGTATATTTGTAAGGAGAGGGGCTGTCTTTTCCTCTGATGTGTTCTTTGCGTGATGGCTGAAGTTTGGCCGTGGCCGGGCGTTGTGACATGTAATAAAACTGCAGAGAGCTGCTTTTCTGAGGTTTAAAGGAGACAAGTGAGGTGGAGTTGGGGGGAGATTAGCTGCAGTTAAATCCTGTCAGAATTTTGGTCTTGAACATGTCTTCAGCCTTTGAGCTTAATATTTACCTAAGTGCAGGATCTTTAGATCTCAGAAATTTGATACCTAGATTCAGGTCCCAAAGAGGATTCTTGAGGGCAGCAATAGATGGCTTTGTCCCAGGGACCAAATTAATTTATAGCGTGAAGTGAGCTGGATACCATTTACATTAAATGTATCTTTCTGAGTTGAATAAAATATAAAGTTCCTAAGGGCAGGTATTTTGCCTGTTTTGTTTCACCCTGGTTCCTTGCACATAGTACGTTTCAGTAAATATTTGATGAGTGAAGCAGTGTGTGAATGTTTTCTAAGAAGAATGAGAAGTGCAGTAGTTATTTTAGTTCCCTAACTGAATCTCAGATTTAAGATTATTGAGAAACAGTGAAAGCTCAAGACTGCGGACAACTGTTGGAATTTAGGCAGTGTAGTGAAAAGATGGTTGGATCTGTATCACCTTTCTGTGACCTTGGACAAGTCATTAAATGCCTCTGAATCTTCTTTTAAAGCCTTAAAGTTAGTGTGATTAGACATTAGCAACTTTTTTAGATCTGCGTGTTCGGTGGAGCTAAGCATGCATTTATTCCAGACAGGGACTTTAAAAAAAAATAGTAGGGGATGGCAGCAGAAGGAATTTTATGGATCAACAATTTTCAGTTAATTATGGGGGGGGGAGGGAGGGGTTAGGTGGGCAGGATTAACCAATCACAGATTAACCAAATTAAGAGTTTAAAACAAAACTTGAAAAATAATACAAACTGGATTCAGAGTAAATTTCTTAGTTAAAATAATGGAGTATTTTCTAATTGAGGTTATCATCTAAAGTTATAGAAATAAAGTAGAGCCTTTCAAGGGACAGTTAACATTTTGTAAATTGCTGTAAACATTATATACAACTGACATTCCGTAGTACTAAATAGTTGGTTATCTTGTTATCAGCATATGCCTTCGTTTGGGCAGAGAGATGGGGAGCCAGCTGCTTATTCCCACCTATTCCTTCCCTTTCTCACCTCATTTTGATTTGTATACTAACATTGTATGCAGCTGCCTTAATGAATTCTTATCAGATCTGATAAATATTCTGTGAGTTTTCTTTACTTTTCTGTGTATACAGTCCATATCATTTGTGAATAATTATCGTTCTGACCTCTTCCTTGTCAATATTCAGATTTATTTTTTCATTTACTATTTTATTGCTTTAGCTAAGATTGCAGAATACTACTAGGGTTGATGTTAGTGTCTGTATGTATTGTTTCATTATGATATGGAAATTTCCCTATAGTCCTAAGTTTTAAAAATATTTTGAAATCAGATTTAGATGTTGACTCTTTATCAAATGTCTTCTTTTGCTGTTGCAACGACTGATGTGGTGTTTTATGTGTCAATAAGAACAACAATTATAATAGATAGCATTTATGGAATATTTACTATGTACTATGTTAAGGAATTGTAATAAGAGCAACAATTGTAATAGATAACGTTTATGGGATATTGACTATGTACGATGTTAAGGAATTGTGCTGAGAGTTTTTTAGACTGTTTTTCATTTCATCTTCCTAACTGCCTTATTAGGTGAGCACTACTTTTTCCCTTCATATTGTGATTGAGGAAACAGTACTAGAGAAGCTAAGAACTAAAGCAACATTTCACTGCTGGTGTGTGTGAAGGGTGGGATTTAACTCAGGGCTGTGAGACTCTCGAGCCCCCCATTATGATGGATTGCATTCTGGTAAAATCTCATGTAGTCGTGATGCCTCCAAATTCAATATACTAAATTTTAATCTGGAATTTAATATCTGTATTCTTAAATGAGATTGGTTACACGGTTTGCTTTTGTGTAAGTGGGTAACAAGGTAAAATTAACTCATAAAATTATTAGAAAGCTTTTTGTGTTTTCCTATGTTTTTGGAATTGTTTAATGTAGGATTGGGTTAAACCATTCAAAATTGGGGACATTTAAGCATTTTTTGTCATTCAGTCTAAGTACTTGCTACTTTGAAAGGTTGATGAATATGACTATATCAGGCTGACTTTTTAGAGCAAATTTTAGATGAACTTTCCAAATTTTATCTTTTTTTTAGGTTTTCTACCTCTTCCAGTGTCAATTTTAAAATTGTTTTTTAGATGTGGATTTTATTTCATTTAGCTTTCTCTCCATATAGGTATGTATATGGATCTGATGTTTTCTCTTAAATCTGTGGGTATATAGATAGATCTCTTTCTCATTCCTGTTAGTTTTGTTCTCTTCTCAGTGGTGTTTGCCAGAAGTTGATCTATTTTATTGGTCTTTGCAAAATTCAGCTCTTTGTTTCATTTATAACTTTTGTCTTCTAATTTACTTTTATTTTTCTTTAGTAATTCCACCTTTCTACTCTTTTTGATGGTTATTATTCTTTTTATACTTATATTCAACGTTTAGTGAATTTCCAAGCATGTTTAATGAAAAACATTTTGGGCTGTGGATTTTCATCAGTTTTGTTTTGAATTTGAATTTATTTTTTGTTCACTCTTTAAAAGATTTTTTTTGGTTTACTTTCCAAGATGTTGCATTTTTAAAATTGTTAACTTTTAGTTTCCATATACTGTGTTTAGAGAACATGATTTATAATAGTTTTAGAAATTTATTCAGATTTTCTTGGGGCCAGCACCGGGGGCGTAGTGGTAAGTTTGTGCGCTCTGCTTTGGTGGCCCAGCGTTCGTGGGTTTGGATCCTGGGCATGGACCTGCACACTGCTCATCAAGCCAGCCTGTGGCAGTGTCCCACATACAAAATAGAGAAAGATGGGCACAGATGTTAGCTCAGGGCCAATCTTCCTCACACACACAGAAAAAGATTTTCTTATGTACATGAGGTTTTAAGGAGCATATGAAAAGGATGGGTATTCTTTGAAAGTTGTAGAGTTTGGGGCCAGCCCCGTGGCCTAGTGGTTGAGTTCGAGAGCTCTGCTTCAGCAGCCCAGGGTTTTGCCAGTTTGAATCCTAGGTGCGGACATGGCATTGCTTGTCGAGCCTTGCTGGGGTGGCATCCCACATGTCACAACTAGAAAGACCCAAAACTACAAATACACAACTATGTACTGGGGGACTTTGGGAGAAAAAGGAAAAATAAAAGTAAAATCTTAAAAGAAAAAGTTATAGAGTTCTTTATTTGTATATTAAATGAACACAGTGTGATTTGAATATTTCATGTTTTTTTCCTTTATCTCTTAAATTCTGAGGGATGTGATATCTCTACTTTTAATATAATTTCATCAAATTCTCTTTGTATTTCTAATGGATCTAATCCAAACTTGTGTGTCTTTGCTGGTGTTTTAGTAGAATTTCATCATTTACATATATGGTGATAATTGATAAATTTTTTTATTGTCATCTGAGTTTCTGTTTATTAGTCTTGTTTTCCCTACTCAGTTTTTTTTTTTTTTTAAAGATTGGCACCTGAGCTAACAACTGTTGCCAGTCTTCTTTTTTTTCCCCCCTGCTTTTTCTCCCCAAATCCCCCCAGTGCATAGTTGTCTATTTTAGTTATGGGTCCTTCTAGTTGTGGCATGTGGGACACCGCCTCAGCATGGCCTGACGAGCGATGCCATGTCTGTGCCCAGGGTCTGAACCAGCCTGCTCAGTTTTCATGGATTGATCAGATTTTCCTTGTGTCACCTCCCTTACCCTTTCTTTTTTACAGCCTGTCATGATTTGGAAATCGCTTTCTCATTTCTGCTCTTTTAATTTTAAACAAATATATCTAAACGTATTTTTCTGGTAGAGTCAAAAATTGATAATTAGCTTTCCCTCCTTCCCTCTACTCTCAATAAGATAAAACTTTTTAGCTTATTTTTATTTACAGCATTCCTGATTTTGTTGGGATAATATTGAATGTGATTCTGAATGGTGACTTCTTAAAAAAACAATTCTTTTGTTGAGGTCATATTGGCTTACAACATAGTGTAAATTTCAGGTACACATCACTGTGTTTCTGTTTCTGTATAGACTGCATTGTGTTCACTGCCAACAGTCCAGTTTTTATCCATCACCATGTGTACATGTCCCTTTCCCCCTTTGGCCCTCCTCCCACCCCCTTCTCCTCTGGTAACCACTCATCTGTTCTCTAAATGATGACATTTTAAATTTCTTAGGGTGTACCTTGTGTCAAAAATATTACTTAATTGTGTTACACATTAGCAGTTAATTTTTAAAAATTATTTTAACTATATGTTTTTCTGTATAGTATAATACTGTTTCATGTTACTCTTTGTTTTTATTGTTGTTGACTCTTTGTGGAAGCTTGTATCATTTCCCCTTTGGTTTTGGAATCCAGAAATTTCACTGTGTGTGTGTGTGTGTGTGTGTGTGTGTGTGTGTGTGTGTGGTGTGTTTATCTTTTTAACAGTTCTGCCTAGGATTTTTGATCTGAAAATGTTAGTGTTCTTCTCAGTAAAATTATTGCTTCTACTGTATTCTTTTTTTTCCTTCTATAACTGCATTATTTGATTAGATACCATTCATGTCTTTTCCTTGCTTCAAATTTTATTTTATGATTTCTTTCTCTCCCTTTTTGTCCTATATGCTCAGATAACTTTTCAGTTTGATCATCTATGCTAGTTCTATGTTTACTGCCTCCATAGGTGGTCAGATCTTTTGGGGGTTTGTTTTAATAGTATACATTTTTAGTTGGTTCTAAAGTGCATAATAATAATAGAATTATAAACATTGGTTCATAATAGCTGTCCATGAAAATGTTTATGAAATTTCTTATCAATTTTTAATAATAAACGCACATGAACCCCCTACTTAAAACAAAAGCTGCAACTTTGAAGGTAATCTATATCTAATCATAGTCCCCTTATCCCATCCCTCTCTTTTAATTTGAGATTGTAATCATGTTGAATCCTGCGTTCATTCTCCCTTTGGTTTCTTTTTACTGCATCTCTATATGAGTTCTTGAAGGTATACATTTTTAATTTTAGTTGTTTTAACTTTAGGAACGTTTTTCTACCTCTATATGTAAAAGATATTCACCTCTGTTTTCTACTAAGAAGTTTAAAGATATGTTTGCAACACTTAAACCTTATTCCATCTTTACTTAATTTTTGTACTTGGTGTGAGATAGGGATCCAGTTTAATTTTTGTTATGTATATGATTTATTGTTGTTAGTCGTAGCTTATTGAAAAGTTACTGCTCTCCCTCAATGAACTGACATGCCATCTCTGTCATATAGAGAAGCTTTATGTAAAGTGTTCTTTTTTCCCCGTTGTCTCAGTTTTGTTTCATCATCCATTTTGTGAATAGCATCCTGTCTTCATTGCTGTAGCTTCATAATGATCTCTACTACTGGAAAAGTAAGTGGGCTCCTCCTCTTCCAAGGTTTCATGGCACTTCATTCTTCCTTGGAAATTTTAGAATAATCTTACCAAGTTCTCTGAAAAACTCTTGTTGGAGTTTTTTATTAATTCCATTGAATCTTAGACCAATTTGGGATCATTAACATCTCTACAATATTGAGTCTTCCTATTTGTGAACAGAGTATACTTTTTCCTTTGTTTAGATCTTTCTTCATTTCTGTTATTCAGTTTTAATTTTAACTGTAAAATTCTAACACATCATTTGTCCTAATAGTTGCTAATTTCTTATAACAATTATATGTAGCGTTTTAAAATATTTGTTATTGGTTACTGGTGTGTACAGATGCAACTGGCTTTTGTATGTTGCTCTTATATCAAGCCACCTTGCTAAATTTTTCTATTTTAACACTTTTCCAGAGATGATTTTGGATTTTCTCTGTAAAAGATCATACTGTGAGTAAATCATGAGAGTTTTATTTATTTCCAATTTTTATGCTTGTAATTTCATTTTTTTCTTGTTGTGCTAGATGACACGTCTAAGAAGTAATAATACTGACTAGAAGCAGTAATAGTAGATATTGTCTTATTGCTGATTTTAAAGGACAGTTCCTTACTTTGGTACCTAAGGCATTTCTAAAGTATTTACACGTGTTAGTTGCAGAAACTCGTATGTTATAAAGAGGGTTCTATTTCTAAAGAACTAAAAGATATTGTAGTATTTTCAATTCTGATGCTTGCACATACTTTTTCCTTTGAGTGCTGGTGACTCTTGTGAAAATTTTCGCTCTAGGCATCCTGGTGTGGAAATAGCTGGTTTGTCAGCCATTTCTCTGTCATCCTAGGGCCTCTAAAGTCAGGCATTGCATTTCTTTTTTATCATGGGCAGTCCTTTCTCTCTTTTCCCAGCGACCACTTCACAATCGTTCATTTCTGCCCTGATATGCTTAGTCTAAGAGTGGTTACAAGAGTCTTTCCCCTGACACTACACACACACTTACTCTCTAATGTCACAGAACTACCATTTTTACTGAAACCCAAGTGGGTTCCTTCCTGGCGAGTTGAATCAGACCCCCACCAGAAGCAGTTGTCACACAAAGTAGGGCATGTTTGCAGCAAAGAGGAGGCCACGCAGAATCATTTCCAAAGTCATGGCATCCCCAACAAAGGGAAGCAGGGGCCTTTTATTTTGGATGGGAATGAATATTCAAAACAGAGAGGTGGGTATTCGCTTGCGCAGGCTCAGTTGGAAAACATGCTTCCACATACACTGCAGGTTAAGGCAGTAAGGCCTAAGCTCCTCCCAGAGCAGATATTTTAGCATTAAAAATGAGGCAAAGGTCATAGGTCTCTCCCTTGTGCTGGGGCTCAGTCTGCTTCAGGTTGGTTGGTGATTGCATCTCTTAACAGTTAAATGCTTCTGACCCCACCGTTGAGTTCCTTGGAGCAGTGAGTCCCTGACACCATGAGCACTGACTTGCAGCAGTGGCCTGCCTTTTTCCTGCAAATATAAGTGATGAGTATGGTGACATAGCTCATAATAATTGTTGATTTGTGTTATACAGGCATGCCTCATTTTACTGTGCTCTGCCTTATTGTACCTCACAAATATTGCAGGGGGTTTTTTCTTTTTCTTTTTTTCTTTTTTTTTTTTTTTGGTGAGGAAGATTGGCCCTGAACTAACATTCTGTTGCCAGTCTTCTCTTTTTGCTTGAGGAAGATTGTCGCTGAGCTAACATCTGTGCCAGTCTTCCTCTGTTTTGTATGTGGGATGCCGCCACAGCATGGCTTGATGAGCGATGTGCAGGTCTGTGCTTGGGATCCGAACCCGTGAACCCTGGGCCGCAGAGCAGAGTGTGCGTACTTAACCACTATGCCACTGGGTTGGCCCTCAAATACTGTATTTTTTACAAGACCCTCAACCAGCAAAAATATTATGACTCATTGAAGGCTCAGATAATGGTTAGCATTTTTAGCAATAAAATATTTTTTATTTAAGATATGTACATTGTGTTTTTAGACATAATGCTCTTGTACACTTAATAGACTACAGTATACTGTAAACATAACTTTGATAGTCACTGGGAAACCAAAAAGTTCGTGTGACTTGCTTTATTGCAGTATTTGCTTGTTGCAGTGGTCTGGATCCAGACCCACAATATCTTTGAGGTATGCCTGTTTATGAAAGACCAAATCTGGCCTCTGAAAGCCAGTTTTGGAATGTCACTATGCAGTGTGGGTAAGTAGATGATGTGAAAGTTGAATTTATGAAATGACCTCTTGCGTTTATTTTGGCAAACTTGTGTAAGTAATTTTTCTAAGTTTTCTCTCTCTTTTTTCCTCCTTGACTATTTTAATACAGTTTATCTGCTTTGTTTATAGTCTTGGTCTTTCGAGCCACTCAATATTTTAAAACGTACGTTTTCCTTGTTTCCTTAGCCTTGTTCAAACAGGTGTAGATCAGAGCTTATTCTTACAGTGTGATTTGTGGACTATCTTCATTTCCTCTAGTGCTTGCTAAAACTGTAGAATTCTGTGCCTCACCCCAGACCTGTTGTTTCAAGACTCTGATGGTTGGACTACTTTCTTAACAAGAATCAGTGATTCTTCTGCACTTAAAGTTTGAGGAGCACTAGTTGAAAGTATTCTTGAAGATGAGAGTGCCTTAGCACTTGTGTGAATTGATTGCAGAGGTTGAATTATTACAGTACACCCAATTGAACACGCAAGCAGAGTCTCTTTGAACACATTGGCTTTCTTACATTTCGAGTGTTTGTCCCCATGAGTGTACTTCCACTGACCTGCTTTTCTGTTGTAAGGGAAATGCCGCCTCCATCAGGCTATCATGGCCACCATCTCTTGGAAACCCAAAGCTTCAGGTGCCCAGGGGACACTGGAACCCTGAACCCAAATAGGGCAAAGTTAGTTGTCTTTTTATTCATTGAATCATATGTCAGGGAGTTGGGAAGCTATTGTACATGCTAAGGTTGCAGTCTCCCTGTTTCTTTTCTTTTTGGGGTCTGTGTGTGTGAATCATTTTTGAAAGATTTTTTTGTGTGTGAGAAACATAGCATATGAGAACTTATGTATACCTCAGAGATACGTAATAAGATTACTGCCCTTTGTACCACCTTAGATGTGAAATAGAACATCTTATTGTTACAGAAGTTTTCTTTGTGCCTCATCCGAACTGTCCCTTCCTTCCACATCCCTCTAGCTGCTATCTTGACTTTTCCAGGTTGATGTTACCATAGTGTAATTTAGAAAATATAAAATGAAAACACCCATTTAAACTGTTTTAATTAGATGAATTTTGGCATATGGAACATTTTTGACACTCCAGAAGATTTTCTTGCATCACTTTTCCCATTTAGTATCCCCACCCTCCCTTTCCAGATAACCACTTATTGGATTTCTATCACAGTAGATCGCTTTTGGCTGTTTTAGGTCTTCACATAAACGGAATCATAAAAATTCCTTTCTTTTTTTTTTTTGCATTTGACATTTCTGCTCAGGAAACTGTTTTTGAGATTCAGCCATGTTATTGCATGTGTTAGTAGTTTGTTCCTTTTTATTGCTGAGTAATATTTTATTATATGAATATTTTGAAACTTGTGTAAATATGTACCTATTGGTGAACTTTTGAGTTGTTTCCAGTTTGTGGCTTTTATGAATAATATTGCCACGTGTATGTGTGTAAGCAAGTCTTGAGTAGACATATTTGCATTTCTCTTGGGCAAATACATAGCAGTGGAATTGTTGTAAAATATTGCTAAATGGTTATTTAAAGTGGTGGTATCACTGTCCATTCCCATCAGCAATGTATGAGAGTTCTGGTTGGTCAACATTTTTGGCAGCACTTGATATTGTCAACTTTTATGTTTTAGCCATCTTAGCGAGTATATAGTGGTACCTCATTGTGATATTAATTTGTATTTCTTTAATGGCTCATGGTTTTAAAGTCTTTTCAGGTGCTTATTGGCCATTTTTGGATGATTTTTAAATATTGCTTCTCATACATTTTCCAGTTTTATGTTCTTAAAGGATTAGCAATAACAATAGCTAGTTGTTCTTCCAAGTCTGAAAATGGGAAAAAAGTTGAAGATATTGCTAGAGTTAAAACATTTTAGGAGCAAGTACTGATATGCTCTCGAAACAAAATGAAATTGCACAGTTTTTTCTTCATTTTATTTTTTTAAACTAATACGTGATAAAAAGGCTCACTGCTGAAGAAGGAAGTCCTTTCTCTTCTTCATACCTCAAACTAGCATTGAGTTAATCTCTTAGATAGTTAATTGTGCACATAAGAGAAATCTCTATGATGTATACTTTGTTCACAGGGTACAAAATACTTTCACACTGTAGTTGGTTTGGAAGTTTGGAAAGGGCCTGGAGGACCAATGGCAGGTGGGAGGAACTGTGGAGAGGTAAGCAATTGGGCAAAGAAAGACTTTTCTTACAGTTTCTGGTCCATGTGAGAATCAGAAAGAAGAGGAGCTCGTTTTGAACTGGAAAGGAAAACGCTTCCTGTTTGCTGGGTTTTTATTGGTGCTGTTCAGCCTGGAAGTGGGTGGGGTGGGCGAGCTACGCTAGGCCTGAGGGCAGGATTGACTTCCAGCTGAGAGCTAAGTCCTCAGAGAAGCAGGAAGGATGTAGAGGAGTAGGGAGAGAGGGACCAGGAATGAAGAACCATTAGTGGCCAGGATCTGTTACTATGGTAACAGTAACGTGAGAACCACTCACATATACACAAGTTGGTGTGTTATAATTCATGCCAGAATACATGCAAGATCAAATGTTTGATTTCTTTGAGGTGGAGCTACAGAAGCGAGTTTGGGCTGGAGGTGTGGGGCTTGCTGTGTCCTCCACTGAAGCATCTGAGCTGGTCTGCGTTTCTCATCAAGTAGGCCCCACTCTTCCCATTAGGCCTTACAGAAAGCCTCTGGGGCAGAACAAGGCCAAGGAAGAGGATTGAAAGGAAACCAGAAGTGATACCACACCTCTCAATCTCAAGTTCGCGTGCCCGATGCACAGCAAGCCAAACACTGAGACATTGCTGTTTGTAGATGGAGACAGATTTTATTCGAATTGGCCAAAATGAGAAGGTGGGAAAGCCCCTGGACAATCTGACTTCCGCAATTCCATGGCTGCTGAGTGCATTCTCCTTCTTCTACAAAACAAACTCACAAATCTTCGAGACCCCTGAGTCACCCCCTCCAGTTAAACAGGAAACAGCAAATTGGTTTAATATCTACCGTGACCCTCAGGTACCCAGCTTCGGCCCAGTCCACTGCCTCAGGTTTAAAATTCCCAGTTTTTGGAGGGCGGAACAGCTCTCTGCACAGGCCTCCTGGGGTCAGTGGACACTCTTTGTGCCTATTCTGGTCACATCATTCAGGTTCTCAGAACTGACTTTTGGGCTTCTTCCCCAGTAGAGCGGGGACTTCCAGTCAGTGATAAGACTGCAGAACTAACAGAACTGACAGTATTTCCGTCCTTGCTGCTGGTGTCAGAGGGAAGGCTCACTGCGTCTGCGCTGTGGGGCTGTGGCTGGATAGATGAAGGTGGCGTAGCTCAGGCTGGAGTCAGCTTTGTGGTTTCTGTGATGTTTGCTGGCTAGGGGCCCAGGCTTCTGGGGACGTGGGGATCAGAGTAGCCCGCCAAGGGCTGGGGTCCCGTGCGAGGAGGTGTGGTGCTAGGGCCCTGTGAACATTGATGTTGCCATTAGCTTACTTGGCCATCTTGGGGGTTGCCTCAGGCAAATTCTAAACTCAGGGTCTGCAGTTTTTGGATGGAAGTGAATGCCCTTCTGTGCATTCTTGGCTGTGCCTGTGGTGCTCAGGGACCCTTCATACCCCTTGCACTGCTGGAAGAGAGGGTAGAGCTCTCTGGGTTTAACGTGCGAAGGGAGGGGCTGACTAACAGTGCCTCTGTTCCTCCTCTTCCGCCTGTCTTAGGGCCTCAGGGGGCTTTCTGTGGGGGCGAGGGGGAGCGAGGGTGGGAGGTGGTCAGGGAGTGTGGCCGGGAGGTACTGGGAACCTGCTGCCTTTGTCTTTTCCTTACTGACCGTTGTTATATCTTCTATAGATATAGCTTGTTATTGAGTTGCAGGGATTTATATATTCTGAATATGTCGTTATAAATTATAAATATATTTTTTCTCAGCATGTAGGTTCTTTTCATTTTCTTATTAGTTTCTATGAAGTCAAGTTTTTTAACACTGGTGAAGTTCATTGTACCACTTTTTTTTTTTTACGGTTAATGCTTTCACAAATTTTTGAAAGTTAATTTGCAAAAACTTTTTTCCTGTGTTTTCTTCTAAAATGTTTTATCATTTTAGTTTTTACATTTACGTCTGTAATTTATGTGGAGTCTGTTTTTGTGTGTGCTCTGAGGTTGGAAGAGTTCAGGTTTATATGAAATAAATGACCCTTGTGTTATAGTTCATCTTTACTCCTGGATGCACCAGAACTTAACCATCCTACTGTTGGTAAACTATTTGGTTATCTTTTTATGTGTTCATGGACCTTTGAGATTTTTTGTGTGAAATTTACGTTTGTTTCTCTTGTTTGTTTTTTCTTTTGGGTGGTTTTACCTTTTCCTTTTTGATTTGAAGGAGTTCTTTAGTCTACAGATAATTTTTATTTTCTACTTAGCTATTTTGAAAATATCTTTTCCCATTTTCAGGGTGTCTTTTTACTCCCTTTATGCTATTCTTTCATGAATAGAAGTTCATTTCAATTTAGTCTCATATGTGATTAGTTTTCTTTATTATTTGAACTTCCATACTCTTTCAGTAAGATGGTCTCTCTCTCTCTCTCTTTTTTTTTTTTTGGTGAGGAAGATTGGCCCTGAGCTAACAAATGTTGCCAATCTTCCTCTTTTTGCTTGAGGAAGATTGTTGCTGAGCTAACGTCTGTGCCAATCTTCTGTTTTGTCTGTGGAATGCTGCCACAGCCTGGCTTGATGAATGGGGTGTAGGTCCCTGCTTGGGATTCGAACCACTGAACTGCAGGCCACCAAAGCAGAGTGCTGAACTTAACCACTATGCCACCTGGTGGCCCCAAGATACTCTCTTTTATTGTCCTCTAGTCTTTTTCTTGTTTTGCCTTCAGTATTTGTCTTATTCCACTTGGATTTGAAGTTTGGGCATATTGTTTGCATAGGTGTCCAAATTCATGATTGGAGAACCAGCAACTGTATTGAAAAATTTCTCCTCCTCCTCATTAATGCTCCACCTGATGACAATATTTTTTATCCTTGAATTGGGACTTTTTAAAATAGGTCTCAGGGACTCTCCCTTGAATTAAAGTATTTTTCATTATAGTTTTACTGAAGTGTGCGTAAACGTAAACGAGGCATAAATTTATTATGTTTTATTATATAGCTCTTATGCACCAAGACCAAAACCCAACTAATAACTTAGATATAACCAAAACTAAAAAATTAGTAAAATTTGGAAGAATAAGGTTAACTTTTTTTAACAGAATGGTAGTGTTTTACAGAAGCTAATTTGGCACTTCCAACTTCAGCCAAGGAAATTAATATATGTGCATCAGGATATTCTTGTAATAGTTATTGTTAAAGTTTGGGAGTAGATTTTATTGCCATTGTCATCCACTTTACGTCTTTGACCCTGGTACTCAGTTGACAGCCATTGTCTTAAAGTGGGGTTCTCAGCCTTTTTGTTGTAGTTTTCACAGATGTGCCTTCAGGTTTGATCATAGTTTAAAACTTTTTTTAATTTTTTGCTATACCTCAGTATAGTAGTCCCATTTTATCCGCAGTTTTGCTTTCCATTGTTTCAGTTATCCACGGTCAACCGTGGTCCAAAAGTATTAAGTGGAAAATTCCAGAAATAGACAATTCATGTTTTAAATTGTTCATCATTCTGAATAGCCTGATGAAGTCTCACTCCATTTCACCTGAGATGTGAGTCATTCCTTTGTCCAGCGTATCCACACCGTATATGCTACCCACCTCTAGTCACTTAGTAGCTGTAGGTTATCAGATTGATGGTTGTGGTATCACAGTGCTTGTTTTCAAGTAACCATGATTTTACTTAATAATGGCCCCAAAGCGCAAGAGTAGTGAGAATGCAATTCAGATATGCCAAAGGGAAGCTTTAAGTGGAAAGGTAAAAGTTCTCAACTTAATCAAGAAAAGAAAAAAATCTTATGCTGAGGTTGTTAAGATCTTGGGTGACTTTTATTATGCCATATTGTTACAATTGTTCTATTTTATTATTATTGTTAATCTCTTACTGTGCCTAATTTATAAATTAAGCT
Organism: Equus asinus; assembly: GCF_041296235.1. Classification (NCBI taxonomy): domain Eukaryota; kingdom Metazoa; phylum Chordata; class Mammalia; order Perissodactyla; family Equidae; genus Equus; species Equus asinus. Next base: position 16,510,197 of record NC_091806.1, read on the forward strand.
TTATTATAGGTATGTATGTATAGAAAAAAACCAGTATATATATTATTTGCTACTCTCTGTGGTTTCAGGCATCCACTGGGGGTCTTGGAACGTATATCTCACAGGTAAGGGGAGACTACTGTAAATGTGCTGTAATTATTGCTGTATCTCTCAAGCAGAATGTTGAACTGAACAGGTTGTGTGGTTTAGTGTAGAGTGGGATACAGATGATCCTCAACTTACTATGTTTCTACTTAGGATTTTTCGACTTTCATTGGTGTGAAATTGATAATGCATTCAGTAGAAACTGTACTTTGAATTTTGAATTTTGATCTTTTCCCAGGCTAGCGGTATGTGGTACACTCCTCTGTTGTGACGTTGGGCAGCGGCAGCGAGCCACAGCTCCCAGTCAGCCATGCGATCACGAGGCTGATAACACTTACAACAGTCCTGAACCCATAAACCATTATGTGTTTCACTTTCAGTACGATACTCAATAAATTACAGGAGATATTCAACACTTTGTTATTAAACAGGATTTGTGTTAGAGGATTTTGCCCAACTGTACACTAATGTGTACTATTTAGTCCTTTTTTCTGGTCACTGTTACAAGGCTCCTGTAACTCTTGAAATTTACTGTCTTTTGTATGCTAATGAGAAAACTTCTGGTTGGAGGACAAGATAGCTTCAGGAGAGGGGCCGGACCTCAGAAAAACCAACCACTGTGATTAGAGGGTTAGAACTTTCAGCCAGTTCCCCAGTCCAGGGAGGGGAGAGGGGCTGGAGAGTGAGTTCAGTCACCAGTGGCCAATAATTTCAATCAATTGTGCCTACATAATGAAATCTCTGGTGCTTTATATACTTTTAATAAGTACATAGTAAATGAGAGTTCTAGGATAGAACTTTGCATGTATGGTTAACTTTTTTCCTCTGTATGGACTTAGCTTATAGTGCAGTGAAACAATATTTTTTGCATGTAGAGTTTCTACTTATGATGCATTCTTTTGTCTACTAGTTAATAGGGATGGGGATTCTCTTAGGGGCATGGACATTATGTGGATGTTAGATTGGTTGAAGGGTTGAGGTGGCAGGTGGGGTATGAACTCTGAGGTGAGGAAGGATGGAAACAAACATTTACTGAGGACCAACTATGTCCATTGCTCTTTGCTACCTGTTTGCCGTAAAGCATCTCATTTCTTTACTTTTCTTCCTTTTTCTTTTTTTTGGATTATGTGAATGCTTAAAGATTGTTTGTAGCTCTGGGATTCTGTAAAAAGGTAGGAAAGCGTTTTTTAAATTCAGAAATTCTGGCATTTCTAAGTCTAAATGTAAATAGTGAAGTATGAAAAAGCACATCTTGGGGCTGGCTCCGTGGCCGAGTGGTTAAGTTTGGGTGCTCCGCTGTGGCAGCCCAGGGTTCAGATCCTGGGCGCGGACATGGCACCGCTCGTCAGGCCACGTTGAGGCGCCGTCCCACATCCCACAACTAGAAGGACATGCAACTAAGATATACAACTATGTACGGGGGGTTTGGGAAGATAAAGCAAAGCAGGAAAAAAAAAAAAAGAAGATTGGCAACAGTTGTTAGCTCAGGTGCCAATCTTAAAAAAAAAAACAAAAACTACCTGCTTCATTTATATAAAAAAAAGAGCACATCTTCAGATTTTTACACCCAGAGGGATATATGATTAATTTACTTTAACACTGACGTGCTGTTAACCCAAAAAGGTTGAGATAAACCTTGGCTCTGTGCCAGTAGGAAGTACAAGGTACCCCATCCATTCATGAGATAGCTCTTTGGGGTATTTGCAGTGGAGAATTTCAATAATATTGTCCTGTACACTCACCTTCAAGCAGGATTGACAGGACCAGAACTAAGAAAGGAAGCCTTCTGGGAAATTCTAGATAGACTGTAGGAGAGTGTAGAAAGTTTGTTTAGTAAGTGGGCCTGATTTAGGTATGCCTCTTGTTCCTGTCTCCAGTAATTAGTACCTCTTTCTTGTGGATGAGTTCAAGCCCTGTGATCTGACTTAGTCCACTTACCCTCTGTAAACTCTGCTATGTTCATTTATTCAGTCAATATTTATTGAGTGCCTACCACGTGCCAGCACTGGTACTAGTTGCCAGGACTACAGTGATGAGTGAAATAGACAGACTGTGCTCCTTTTGGACTTAGAATCTGGTGATTAACCGTAGTATATTATTATAATGTGGTGAGTGCCAGGAGAACCTCTAACCTTAGCAGAAGGCAACTGAATATACACAGATCTTTGAATTAGGAAGCAGAGTGGTATTTTGTAGACCCTGAATAAAAGTTAGAGGGAAGAGGAAGATGGGAAAGTAGTGCAAGGTGAGGCTAGAGAGAGCCGCAGCCTGCAGACAGCCCGTTAGGCCATGATAAGGATTGTACTGCAGGAAAATTCTCAGAGAGTTCACGGAATATTACATGTGAAGGGAAATGAAAGATCATGTTGTCCTCCTTAAAATGAGAGATAAAAATAAAAGACAAGGCTCGGGAAATAAAAGTTTTTTGTTTTTGTTTTTTGCTTATAGCTTTTAGCTGGCCAGGGGCAGGTTTGGGGCTTACGAAGAGCTATTTGAAGGACACGTGTACTAGGAATTATCTGTCAACGAAGTTTGGGGATTTCTTGTTATGGTGAGATAATACCAACTAGGGCAGTTTAGTGTTATCAGGTAGACGCAGAAGGTATTTGTGGAAACAGATGTGCGTATGGTCATGTACTTTAAAGGCAGTGGTGTTATTAATCCTTTCATTGATAGGTAACTTTGACCTGCTTACCACTCAGTGCCGGAAATACTTTAGTCTTTAGTGTATATGATTCGAAGTTTAAGAATGCCTTGGGATTGTCTATCTCATTGGGGTTTTTTCTTTTTTCTAAGAGAATTTGAAAGTTTTTTTTAGAGGTCATTCTAAGAGTTGCCTTTTTTTCCCCTGAAGAGGGAGACCTTTGACTTTGTTTCTTTTGCGCTAAACCAAGTTTTATTTATATTTGGAAATGCAGTTAAAGGAACCAATGACTGACTTATGAGGCATTCACCCCTTAACACAGAAAGCTTTCCTGCCTTCTAGTCAGCAGTGCGCCAGTCTTCTCGTACCGCTATCTAAGTGTTTTACATCAACATGGTAGGAGATTTTTCCACCGCTTACATTTTTTACTGCATCTTTAATCTTCAAACTCAGGTACTGTAGAGGAGAGAAAATATGGGAAGGACATGGGCTGTGGGATTTGAAAACCCCGTTTTCATTGCTGTCTCTGCACTTGTTCATCTCTTGAAGCCCGTTAGCTATAAAATGAGAGGAACTTCCTAGAGGGTGTGTGTGCATGTGCACATTTGCATGTGTCAAATGAGATTATATGCTGGGAACACTTAAAGCAGAGTCTGGCATACAGCAAGAGCATAATTGCTTATCTTTTTCCTTGGCCTAAACCAGTGATCCCCTTTTTTTGATCTTCAAAAAGTTATACCGATGTTAAATATTCTGTAGTCTTTACTGAAACAGATTTAAAACAGACCCAACATTAAGTAGGGTCAACTGAGGGAGGAGAGAATTTCAATGAAACCCTCTGATCTTTAATTTATATTGAAATTACTGATGTCTCCTTCTCCCTGGAGTGTATACTACTGTCTTTTCCACAGAGTAGGCACTTAAGGCTGTCATCATGTAGTAAAAATTACTTTGAAGAAGGAATCTGAAGGTCTGTAGGTAGTCTTGGCTTGTTCCTTATTGATTTTTGTGGTATTTGCAAGCCACTGAATCTCTTTGAACATTGTGCCTGCCCTTCTTGGTTGAGCAGTGTGTTAAACAACAAAAAATTCAGCTCAGGGGGCTGGCCTGGTGGTGCAGCAGTTAAGTTCACGTGCTCGGCTTCGGCGGCCTGGGGTTTGCTGGTTTGGATCCTGGGCACAGACCTACACACCGCTTGCTCATCAAACCGTGCTGTGGCAGGCATCCCACATATAAAGTAGAGGAAGATGGACGCAGGTGTTAGCTCAGGGCCAGTCTTCCTCAGCAAAAAACAGGAGGATTGGTGGTAGATGTTAGCTCAGGGCTAATCTTCCTCAAAAAAGAAAACAAGGAAAAGAAATTCAGCTCAGTCGATTTAAAAAGTCAAATTGACTTTATTGAGCAATTTATTATTGGGCCATAGTTCTTAGCCATAAAATAAACAGGTGTGCCAGAAGGTGGCATGCTTGACTCTTTAGAATTTAAAGATCCCGTTAGCTAAGACTTTGGGTTTTTTGGAGCCAAATTAATGTGTAAAAAGAGTGTGCTGCTGGGTTGAGGATTGTGTGTGTTTTACAGTATACCTCGTTGCATGGAAGTTTTCTTGAGGTTGGCAGGTGGCCTGGTGTCAATCTAACCTGTTCCGTGACCACCTTGTCCTGACAGGAGTCTTTGAGTTAGGTGATGAACTCTCTAACAGCCTTTAAATACTTGATCTGTGCCCATGATTTTTGTGATTTTTTGACTTCAGAGATTCCCGTTAGCCTTTGTCTACATGAAACAAGACAGACAGGTGCACCTTAATGTTTCGGCAGTAACCAAGAGATGTTACTGTTCCTGGCTAAGAAAAGGCCCTGTGTGCAAAACCAGCAGTTCCCAACATTGGAACCTGAGACTGGGGAACGACTGAACCAACAGACCTCAACAAATGGGGACTGTGGACTGATTCCAAAAAAATGGGGAAGTGCACTTGCTGCTAGCAGTTCCCACCGTGGAATCTGGGGAAGGATCCCAAACAAATGGGGAACTGCAGACTAAACCACCAGCAGTTCCCAACACGGAATCTGGAAACATAACCAAGGGCTAGAGTTTCCAATCAAATAGGGCATTGTGGTCCAAACTGCTAGCAGCTCCCAACGTGGAACTAGTGATTGTAGACAAATGGGGAACTAACTGGAAAGCCAGTTAGATTGGGAGCTCAGTGCAAAGAGAGCCGAGCTCAGAACCCAGAGGGAACTTACCCACAGCCCTTGGAAATGGTGAGAAAGACAGTGAACTCAAAAACGGGTTTGCAACTACCATGCCTGTGTTTCTTGTTGTCCCTGCATGCCACTGGAAGTCTCCTTTAGTTCTGCTGCTGCCACCAAATCTTCTAAACAACAAAAAATTCAACTGAGTAAATTTGAAAGAGCAAATTGGCTTTATTGAACGATTCATGAATCAGGCAGCATCCTGTCTACCAAATAGAAAGGAGCTCCATAGAGTTGGAAAAGAAATGATTTTAAAGGCAGAGAGGGAGGGGACAAAAGGCAATTATTACCAAAGAATGCATTGTTTTAGGCAAGGTTGCCCTCCTAAGGGGAATGGAAGTGGTCTGTCAGTGGATAACCCACTAGGGCTGACCAGGAAATTCTGTGTTGACTGGTCCAAGGTTACATTCCTGGGGAGTTGAAACTGCAAATTAGGTTAGGTATTAAGTCTTGGTTTTCTGACTGTGGGGCCTTAACATTAGTGACTCCATTTTGGCCCTGCTGTCTCCTTATTTATTTATTTAGGAAGATTGGCCCTGAGCTGACATCTGTTGCCAACTTTCATTTTTTCCCCAAAGCCCCAGTAGTACACAGTTGTATATCCTAGTTGTAAGTGACTCGAGCTCTTCTGTGTGGGTTGCTGCCACAACATGGCTTGATGAGCCATGCTAAGTCCGTGCCCAGAATCTGAAGCTGCGAACCCGAGGCCGCTGAAGCAGAGCAAGTGAAATTAACCATTCGGCCACAAGGCTGGCCCCTGCTGCCTTCTTTTTAACAAGTGTGACTATGTTGCACCCACCTCCTTATGCTTATTAGATATGAAATCTGTACAAGGAAGACCTCAGAGCTCAGAAGAGGAGCTCTAGACATGCAAGTGGGTTGGATCCACCTTGGATCCCAAATTGCTAGTCAAGGAGGAGAGAATCATATGCAGGACATTTTCAGTTGAGGATCAGGGTGTATCACAGACCAGAAGTTTGGTAAATAGGAAAATGCAAACCTTGAAAGAAAGACCAGGGTCTTAATCACAACAGAAATAACAGCAATAAAAACATATGATTACGGGAAATGAAGGTGCAGGTTTTCAAAGACAGGAAAAGCACAGCTGTAAGATGCCAATAACAAAGGGGAAAACCTTACAAATGAGGTGGTTTTTCTGCCATAAACTGAGAATTTTTCTCATAGGTCACCTCTTTCGATTTCTCTCCCATTTCTTGGTAACTTAGCTGAGAAAGTTCTTTCACCTTCTCTCCTTCCTGCTCAGCCTTCTTTGGCACCTTAATCCTTTTCTCTTCATTGTTTCATTTTCAGTCAAAATTCATGCGGTCATAAAACTATGCTAGAGATACATCTGGATTATTTTTTTTCCTAGGTTTTAGCTGACTTAATCGTGAAAGATGGTAAACTACCAAACCATAACAAAATTTCAAAGATGTTGCTTTTCTTGATAAAATACTCAGTGTTCTTATTGCACTCTGTATCGGTCAACTAACATCATAAGAGCTCACTCCAAAAGTTGGTGACATACCAAAATATTATCATCACGTTCACAGATTTGTGGGTTGATTGGAGTGGCTCTTCTCTACAAGCGCCTCATTCTTCTGGGGCAAGTGGGCTTCCCAGGTCATGTTCTTCTTAAGGAAGAAGATGAAGAGGGCAAGCCCAACCATGTAAGCACATTTCATGTTTGCTTGCATGCTGTCTGCTATTATGTCATTGGTCAAAGTGTGTCACATGGTCAAGCTCCTCAATGCAGCAAGGAAATATATGGTATCTCTAGTGAGAGAAAGGGAAAAGTTGCAAAAGGTGTGAGAGCAGAGATGGGAGAATTGGGAGTCTAACACAGGCGCTGTAATGTTTTCTGGGTTTTACATTTGTATTTACATTTCATCTTGTCATTAATGTATATGTATACTATTTTGTATCCTACCACTTCAGCTTAATGCGATTTTGTAAAGATAACCTTCTATATAGATTCACTACTTAAAAATATACAGTTGTTTGGATTTGTCCATCTGTATCAAAATCTTTTGAGATGCTTATTAAAAATACAGATTTATTAGCCTTAACTCACACCCTCCTGGAATCACAGTCTCTGGGGTGGGGCCGGGGAATCATCATTATTAGAAAACTCATCAGGTCATTCTTCTGTACATTAAAGTTTAGAATGTCTTCCTTAGTGGAAGGACATTTGCATCTTTTTTCATTTTTCTAGCCTTATAAATAATAGCCAGCGACGTTTGTACAAATGAGTAGTTTCTTTGGGGTATTCAATAGTCTTTCCCGATGCACGATTGAATAATTCGCAGTTGAGGAAAATAATGGTCTGTGTAAAGGATGGAGTTTGGAGTGCTGGTGGTGGTGAAATTGCAAACAGGCTTATAAAATCTTTCAAGTATTTTATGTTCACTAAAATAAAGCCTTGAATTAGATAAGGAGAATTTCTGTAAAATTTTTATACATCTTTAATTTGTAATGTTGGGTATTATGTAACTTAGTCATGGTTCTGTTGCTTAGTTATTGTTAACTTTTTAAAAGAAAGTAGAAAAGTTGACAAGTTTAAAAAGAATTTTATTTTTCTTGTTTTTCAGCCCTGGAAATTTGGCAATTTGGTTCTTTTATTCAACTATTTTGATTCTTCTTGGCATTTATATGACCTTGTTTATGTACTTTATTATCTATTTTATTGTTAGATAGTCTTGGTTATCTCAACTCTTTAATAAGATTTTTATGGAAATGAAAATTCATTGATGGCATGGCAGATAGTGCCAATGCCTATGCAATATACGTTCTTTCTTTTCCCTAACAAACAGAGCCTTGATTTCATGTTCAGAGTGGCTTTTTGCGTTGCTGAAAAATACATTTCCCAACCGCTTTTGCACTTATGAGTGGCCAGGAGGCTTTGTTCTGTTCAGTGAGGCATTAAGTGGAAGTCGCCAGAAAGGGCTTGATAAAGAAGGCAGAATCATTTGGCAGACACCTTTTGTCCTTTGCCCTTCCCTTTGTCCTACCTAGAACTTGGACAGGATGCTGGAGGAGGAGACATGGAGTGACAGACACTTGCTGAATGTCATATATAGGAATGTTTAGTGGGAAGACAGAAGGAGCTTAGATCTTTGATATCTTGTGGGCTGTCCTTATCAGATCTGGACTGCCCACCTCCAGTCTAATTATATTAGGAAAAGACACTGCAGTATGTTGAAGCTACTATTTAGATGGGACTCTGTTACATGTAGCTGAATATAATTTGTAACTTATATGTGTGGCTTTTGTAAAAGATATCTCGACTACGTTCTCTCAAACCTGACTTTCAAATTGCTTTTATTTATTTATTTTTTTCATTTCATTTTGTAATTTCTTTTGGACCCTTCACTTCTGAATGTATATACATTATGCATGTTTAAATTGTCAAGCATGTTTTGAAACGCACATTTTACAATCCTGACATCAACAAATCTGTATGCATAACATTTTAAAACTTTATATTTTGAAGTAATTTCAAATTTAAAGTTGTGAAATTAGTACAGAGAACTTCCCATAACTTTTTTCCTGAACCATTTGAGAGTAAGTTGCAGACATCATGTCCCTTTACCCCCTGAAATACTTCAGGGTGTATTTCCTAAGAAAAAAGATATTTTCTTAAATAACTGTAGTGCATTATCAAATTCAGGAATTTAATATTAATAAAATATCATTACTAAGCAGTCCACATTCGTCTTTCTCCAGTTGTCCGAATAATATCCTGTATTGCGTTTAGTTTGAGATGTAATGTGGTCTCCTGCAGTACATTTGGTTACCATGCCTTTTTGGTCCCCTTTAATCTGGAAACTTGTCCTTTGTCTTCATGATATAGACATTTTGAAGATAACACAATAATTATTTTGCGAAATGTTCCTCAGTTTGGATGTCTTATACTTCCTCAAGATTCGATTCAGGTTATGGTTTTTGGCAGGAAAACCACAGGTGATATTGTCTTCTTGGTGTATTGTATCATATCATATCAAGAGGCACACGCTGTCAGTCCCATTATTGGTAATATTAGCTCTGATCACTTGGTTGAGTTGGTATCTGTTAGATTTCTTCAGTATAAATTTACTTTTTCTCCCTTTATAATTTGTAGGAAGAATTTGAAACTGTGTAACTATACTGTTTCTCATTAAACTTTCACCCCATAAAATTCTTACTGAGATGACTGTAAAACATTTTCAAGAAAGATTTCTGCAGATCCTTTCATTCTAGTGACGACTTGTCTTCCAGATCATATCCCTTGAGCTTGCATTATGTCGTGGTGCTGTCTTACAGTTTTTGGGAACTTGTTTTGAGAAATACAGAGATGTAGGGAGGAACATGGTTCTTAATTAGGGAAGTTCAGGGAAGGGTTTGGTAGTGGGATGCTATCCCCCCAATAGAGTGTAATAGATTATATGGTACATAGACCAGTAGACTGTAAACAGATCTGAAGCAACTGGGGGCAAATGATCAATTCTGTTTAGGATCTTTTATGACGGATGGGAGGATGAGATGGTCCTCTTTTTCCTCAGACAGATCGTAGGATGCCAGTGATATAATATACTCACCTAGTGCATGGCCTGCCAAAAGCGTGTCTTTTTCACATATCCCAGGGGCCTGGATGCTGGCTGTCCATAGGGACAGGGAGAGATTACCAGAGCTGCCTCGATCTCCATCACTGGTCCCATGCCCTAGTTAAAGTAAGCCAATGGATACTTGTTTCCTTAGTTTCTCAGGGTTAGCCTCGTGCTAACCACTCCTTTTCTTGTTGGGTGGCATAAATGAGGTGGTGAAGAATGGACCAGAAATTGTTAATTCAGTAAGACTTCTTCTTGGGAAGTAATGTAGAAGTTCCCTTTTGGAAACATGAAAATGGAATAAGGGCTCCCCACAGCATGGTTCCTTCTTCCTAAAAGAATGAAATTTGTTCAGTCTCTCTCAAGTTTGTTTGTTTTTTCTTTTTGAAGAAGATTAGCCCTGAGCTGACATCTGCTCCCAATCCTCTTTTTGCTGAGGAAGACTGGCCCTGAGCTAACATCTGTGCCCATCTTCCTCCACTTTATATGCGGGACGCCTACCACAGCATGGCTTGACAAGTAGTGCTATGTCTGCACATGGGGTCCAAGCCAGTAAACCCCGGGCCGCCAAAGCAGAGTGTAGGAACTGAACTGCTGTGCCACCAGGCCTGCCCCTGTTTTTGTTTTTCTTTTTTACTCTAGTTTATTTTGTTTTCTGTTTGTTTGCCCAAAGGTCATTTATTTTCTTGTCCTTGTATATTTTCAGATTTCAGAGTGTAATGATTTTGGTTTTTCCTCTCTTCTAGCACCAGCAGACATTTTTGAATCAGCTGAGAGAAATTACTGGGATCAACGATGCCCAGATACTACAGCAAGCTTGGAAGGTATGGCCTCTGTTTTATGACCTACAGTTGTGTTACACCCTCATCTCTACTGCCTGCCATATTTGAAAGTTGAGTTTTTTAGTTATACTGTGTGGTAGTAGTAGAGATATAGGAAAGAACTTGTATAAAGTAAGAGCCTTAGCTAACATATACTGCAATTTTGAGCATGTTAGCTTTCAGCAACCTAATGTTCCAAGATACCTTGGAGTGACAGATGACTTCTCTCCATAGGAAACACTTTTCATGCAAAATAGGGGGATGTGAATCCAAATGCTAATGGCTGGTTTTACTCAAGAACCATGATTTTAGAGTTTAAATAGGGGCAGAGGGTGCGGGAGAGTAGAGAGAGGAGGAGGAGGGAGAAATAGAAAATTAATAGAGAGTCAAAAGCTTACATTTTTTCCTTCCAAGAAGGAGAAATAGAAACTGGCTAACATTCAAGTAATTTACCTTAAGAACATTCAACATCAAACTTTTGAGTATATGCAACAGATAAGATGCATCATTTTGTTGTATCTTATGAAGTACCCTCATTTCCACACAGAGGCACTCACATGAGTTAAATCACGTGGGTATGCACATGGAAAAGATCAAGCGAGTGAAAGATGTTCAAGAACTATATATATATATAGCTACAAAGGCTAGCAGTGAGAGCCTTTTTGCCACTGTAGGCATACACACAGCTTCAATCCTTTGGAATTTGCTCCATGAGACAAAATTATGTAATTTTTGATGTTGACACAAAAGTTCTTCATTTGTGTCTGGAAGCAATTTATCTTTTAGGTGAGTGTAATCATAATCCTCATAATAGTAGTGATAACAACAAGCACTTAGTAAGCACTTACAGTACTAGGTGCTATTCCTAATAACTCCATGGGGTATTATTTTCATCCCTTTTTAAAAGATAAGGAAACAGAGGTTAAAGTGACTTGATCAAGATCACACAGCTGGTATGTGGAGGAGTTTGAAATAGAAACCAAGCGGCCTGATCCCAGAGCATCACACTTAATTTCTGCTTTCACTAGAGGCTTTGCTTCGTTTTGGCCTCATCAGGACAGTGATGAAGCAGTACTGTTTAGAGCATTAATGCAGGGTTTATGAAGCCACTGTAAGCATTTAGGGAGGAAACAAATGTGTTGTATGTCAGTTTATATGATGATGTTTAGATGATTGCCAGTCCTTTCTTTTTTTTTTTTAAAGATTTTATTTTTCCTTTTTCTCCCCAAAGCCCCCCGGTACATAGTTGTGTATTTTTAGTTGTGGGTCCATCTAGTTGTGGCATGTGGGATGCTGCCTCAGCATGGCTTGATGAGCGGTGCCATGTCTGCGCCCAGGATCCGAACCAGCAAAACCCTGGGCTGCCAAAGTGGAGCACGCGAACTCAACCACTCGACCGGCCCCACTAGTCCTTTCTTTATTGTGATAAATATGACTAAATCATGTCTATTTTCAGAATGTACTTTTTCCATTCTGTGTCAGTGAGTGTGACACTACACTCGGTACCTTGTCAGGGCACTTTTCTTTTTCTTGACTTGGGAAACATGTAGAATATGTTTAAATAAATGTAAAGAATTAATCCAATTACTTCTTGTCCACATTTCCTTTGAGGTAAGCTGTGTGACCTTAGTTTTTTTTTTAACTTTCATTTCAGTTCTCAGTAGCTGGAAGTGAAAACAGTGTACTTAAACCTTAACTGTTGCCCGGTATAAATTTGTAAGAGGTTTATTAATGAGTTGAGTCTCTCAGTAAAATACTGATATGGAGTCTACTTTTGGGAACCACATGTCGTTGATTGATTTCAGCACTTTTATTTATTTTGAGCATCTATTTTTAGCTTCGCAAAGTAAGTGACCTTCGCGTTGTGTAAGTCCCTGTTGTAGTCAGCTAATTATTATATGAGGTAGTCTGTGAAGAGTACTTGGCACATGTTTTGGCACATATTACTGCTCAGTAAATCTTAGCCATTGTTATTACAAGTTGTTTTACTATAGTTTACTTATCTAACTATGGGATATGTTATACCTGTATTTTGGATGAGTCATTTGAGAATCTTACAGTGGTTGTGACAGATAACAAAGGTGAAAGCAGTGGTGCTTTTCCAACTGTACTCTTACTTTATCTCTTCAGCAGCTCCTAGAGTTGGAGTCGAGGTGGGTTGGGGACTTCATTCTTCTAGTTGTTCACTCCTCAAATCTTGGAATCATTCTAATCTTTCTCCTTCTATCACCCGCTACATTTAAGATGATAGCAAATAATAGACTCTCTGCCCTTTCTCTCCTATAGTCTCCACACACAGCCAGAATGATCCTTTTAAAATGTAAGTCATACCAGGTCATTTCTAGGCAGAACCCTCGACTGGCTTCCTATTACACTCCTCTCGTATCCTAAAATTCTTAAGGCCTACACAGTCTTAATGTGTTCTGGCCTTGTGTCACAGAGATAACTTCATTATTAATACCTGGATTTCCTAATGTTGTTTCAACTAGCTGTCATAGAGCTAGTGTTATATTTATTGTTAACTGGACAGAAAATATAGAGATATAACTGGGCAGGTCTCTTATTATTTTACTGTTTCAAAAATTCTTAGTTTTTTAGCAGCTACTTCCTTCTAAATTAACTTTAGAATTTTGTCCAGGTATGCTTTTGATGAGAACTACATAAAATTTATATTTAATTTGGGCAGGATTGTTATCTTGACAGTATTATTTCTGTCTAGGAGTTCTTTGTGTTTCTCCATACTGTCAAGCTTCAGAACATTTTGCTATTTTCTTCCTATAAGTCTTTGACATTTCCTTGTTAAGTTTGCCTTTAGGTATGTGTTCAGCACCCATTTTAAAGGGAATACCTTTTTTTGTTCTTATTTGCAGAAGCACTGTTTTAAATATTCATTTTTCATCCTTGTGTATGGCAAGTTCCAGAAAACATGTTTTAGTTTGTTCATTTGTTTAGAAGTACAAGTTTGTGATTGGCTTTTGTTAAGCAGATATGAAAGTAATGGAAAACTGAGAAATTAGTTATAGAGTTGATTTTTATGTTACATTAGTAGTTTTAATTAATAGAGAAAGGAATTACCATTGATATGGTGTTCTTTGTTTATGATGAATTTATACTATAAAATCAGAATCACACAGAATGATTTTGAATCTGAAAATGATTTTTGCTTTGAGAATTAGTTGTTATGGAAAAGCTTACATAAATCATGTGAGAATGTACAGAGTTATTCCAAAATATTTGATGTTCTGTTCTGGATCTTTGAAAGATAGCAATGGAAACTTGGAGTTGGCAGTGGCTTTCCTCACTGCGAAGAATGCCAAGACCCCTCAGCAGGAGGAGACAACTTACTACCAAACCGTGCTTCCTGGCAGTGATAGATACATCAGTGTGGGAAGCCAAGCAGATGCGAGTAAGTTTACTTCTTTCTTAATATTTTGACAGGAATGTAATGAAAAATTTTCCTTGGGGATATATTAATTTTGTTGAAGCAGAGGTAAAGGACAAAAGAAAAGACTACTTTAACCTTGGTTCTTCTTAGTGTATTTGAAAGGAGCATGTTTTAATTAGCTGCATTATATTTTTTTCCAGATTGTATTTCATTGGTATATCCTTTCATAGAGCACCTCATGGAGTATTCATTGTTTTGAAATATGGAACAGCTACAGTGTTACTCATTAAAGAAACAAAAATTTCTAGAATTTTAAATGGGCAAAATCATTTGTTTTATGGATTTTAAGTGTTGGTAGAGGCTTAGTATTATTTTTGAAGATAAAGTAGTATTTTTAATTACTGATAGCTTTACCATTTAGTAGAATTTCCCTTCTTTCAATCCCTGCCCCTCCCCAAAATAAGCACACATACATGCGCACACACAGGTCCATATGGAAAATTTTATGGACTAATTTTTATTCATAACATGAATACTTTGTGCTTATATAGCACTGAGTTTTTCAAAATACATTCAGTTACCTCCATATCTCATTGTGGTGTAACTGTATTGTATAAAATGTAGGTATTTATTTTTATGCATTCTCAATTAGAGAAGTTTGATTACTAACTTGTATTGGAAGAGAATTTCTGATTTTGTTTATAGACTTTCTCAAAGTTAGGAAATAACCAGGAAGAACCCATTCACATAGATGTTTATAGCTATTAATTGGCATTAAATACTGTTTAATGTTGGTTGATGTCAAGTTTTCAGGATAATCTTAGTATTTTTGCTCTACAAATGATCTTATGTCGGCTAAGCCTGGAATACTTCTACTTCACACAGATAATAGGTGATAATCGGGAGAAGTTTTATGTGTGTAAGACAGACCCAGTTGCTGTGTCCAAGTTGAAGACACACTGTGGCTTGACTCCTGTCTGCATCTCTGACTTCGTTTTCTACTGTTTTGTTCTTTTCTCTTTACACTGTGATGACGCAGAATGGCTTGAAGTTCTCATCCACCCAGTGCTATTTAATTTCTTTTGTCTTTATGCTTGCTTTTCCTTCGAAGGAATCCCTTCTAGCCTTTATCCCCAGCCTAATTTCTTCTGGCGTTGTAGGATTTAGCTCAGGAGCTAATGGCTCTAGGATGTTTCCCCTGGCCTCTAGTATGGACCAAGTGCTTTTCCAGCCCCCAGAGCATACCTGTGTCTTAATGAGTACTGTGTTATTTTAAAATTATTTGCTTGTGCCTTTCTTGCTTACCAAACATGAAGCCTAACAGGGCAAGAGACTATTGATGTTCCCATCATCATATTAGAATGTCATAGTTTCTCAAAAAGTGTTTGTTGAGTTCTTTTTGATAATATGTGTAAAAACGCCATCCCCAGAGGCCCACCTCTGAAGACAATTTGGTGGACTGGACCCTCCTCAGGGCCACCTTGGGAAGCTTATACTGAAGATGGCAGGGCCACATGAGGAAAGGAGCCCTGGTCACTGTGTCACCCCAGGAGAGTCACTTCCACCCAGGAACACTTGGATTGAATGAGGACATATTGTCTCAACCAAAATCCATAAAATGTTAAGATTGCCAGTTCATATTGATGACTCTTGAGTTGTTTGGATTGGAATCCTGGTCTCTTAGTTCATACCTTTAGGGACACCCTTCAGTCTTTGCCCTTGCTTGTCCCCAGTGAGCAACCAGAAGGACAGAGGGAGCCTCAGACTAGGAAGATTGGGGAGCTGTGTGGGCAGTCCCAGGCGTCCCTGCACAGAAGGAAACTTGAAAACAGGAGGAGAGTGGGCCTCACCCAGGGATGGCCCCCATCACTTGCTCTTGTGCACAGAAAGGGACGTGGCCTGGCCCTGCTTTGTCCCCTAGGTGTGCTGTAGGGCCAGGTGGGCCTAGACTGGCAGAGCCAGGCTGCCATCAGCCCTGTCCACCTCCCCCAGTGCCTGGAGAAGTGAGACCCCTTCCACTTTCAGAGCTCACTTAGGGGTCTGTTTCCTAGACCCTGGCTGGCCTCCCCTCCCCCAACCAACTGACACACCCTGGTTCCAGCCACCTGTTTACTTTGGAGATGGAACACTCCTCAGGGTTCCGAGCGGTCAGTTGTGGCCCACAGGGCACTGGCACTCAGAGGCACAGCTGCGGAGCTCTCCCCAGCCATGGAGGGCCTGCTGCCTGCCATCGCGTCCGCTTTCCAGCTGATCTTGGGGCACCTGTGGGGTGCTCTGCTGGTGATTTCGGACAGCTTGAGCCAGGGTCCAGGTCTCCCTGCATTCCCCTGGGAGATCCTGGTATGTACTGTGGTGGTGGCTTTGATAGTCAAGACAGGACATATTTTCAGAAGAGGGAAGTCTCCAGGCGAAAGGTGTTCTGCCTGCGCTGAAGTCAGTGGAGAATGTGGGGAGAATACCGGACCTGAGAACCGAGCCGTGGAAGCCCTTCAGTGCCCTCAGGTGGAGGCCAGTCCTCTCCCGTTACGAACCTTGTGCTTGGCAGCGATGAATACAATCCTGAGCACATCAGCACTTCAGGACACTGTCGACCTTCTGGAAAAGGCTTTGAAGAGCCTGCCTGTTAAAGTCTCCAGAGCAACTGATGAAGAGGAACATCAGGAAAGAGCCAGATGGTTGCAGCAACAAAAGCAAATTGAGGAAGAGCTTCCAGGAGAAATCCTCTCCCTGCAAACCGAGGAAGCAACTTTGCAGCACGAAAACACCAAGCTTGAAGGTGAGATTCAGCAGCTGAAGCTCAAACTTCAAATTCTGCATGAGCTACATGATGAAGAAGTTGGGCCGCTTTACAGAAAATTCTTTGAGGAGGAAAGGGTCTGCTCCGAGTTGAACAAGAAGCTCCTCAACGTGTGCTGGGAGATGAACTCCACGTACCAGCTTCGCAACCTCTACAAGAAGATGGCTGAAGACCTGGCCCAAGAAGTGAAGACGTGCACTTCCTACTATCACAAGGAGAACCTCTTCCAGATGCAAAGAGCCAAAGAAAGCGGGAGGGCAGCCGTGTTGGCGGAGAGAAAGCTCGAGGAGCTAAGAAGAGAAAACGAGCACAACAGGCAAAGGCTGGCCATGTTGGAGGCCTCGTTCCAGCCTTTGCCAAGAGGCAGTTTTCCTCCAGCTGCTCCTCCCATGGTCCCCAGAGGCCCAGAAGTGTGGGGGATCCCCTGGGCCGGTAGGACCCCCCCAGGAAGGAGGATGCCCCTGCCATGAGGCCTCAGGGGCCTGGGGTCACCTGCAGATTTGACTCAGCATCCACAGCAGCTGGGCCTTCAGCACCCCAGCCACAGCAGGACATCTGCACGGGTGTTCTCTTTTCAAAGGAATTTTGATTTTTTTCTGTTTTTAATTTAGCTCCTATTACTTACTTAATTATTCTTATTCAAGTAGATAAAGCATTCTAATGTGTAAGATATTTTTTTAAATAAAGTTTCATTTAATACATTGCTTATCAATTGCATTCTCTGTCCTTGGACCCTCTAGAATAAGACAGTATAAGGATTGAGTTTAGATTTAAATGAAAGGTCACTATTCATTAAGCCATCATTAGAGTAGGACATAGAGATGTAGAAAACAATAAAGACTGTTTCTGTGTGCCCTGAGCCCTTATTAGGAATCTGCGAAGTGACAATATTTGCCTGAATGAATTAGATTGTTAGTAAAAACCAATGGAAAAGTGGGGAAAAAAAAGACTTCAACATACTCCCGTTCACATTTCATAATGTTTTGCTTTATTCCTAAATTTATAGATTAATTTAGAGGGTAATTTTAGATAATTTGCACTCTGTTTTTTGTTCTGTAATTTTTTAAATCTTTGTTGTATTGTTTAAGATAGTGTTTCTTGCCAAAACATTTTTCAATGTTTTGTAGTCCATTTTATGCAGTTTTCCCTTGGTGGCAATCACATATGCACCCACACCCACACACACAGACATGCACAAACTACAGTACAGATGTAGAATACTTTGCTATTTCAGTACCTAAGGAAAATGTAAAATTAAGAGATTCAATTTTGAAAAATTATTTAAAATAAATAAAAGAAAAAGATCATGCAATCCACCGTGATGTACACAAAAGAATCCTAAGTCCTGCACACAGAAAAGGAGAGGTGCCTGATGTAGCCGACAAAATTCCCACTACAAACACTTCACCCCAATGGTGCAGATGAAGAGACTGAGATGCAGCCATTTCCGGAGCTGAGACAGAGGGGAGGGAAGGGCCAGGGATGTGGGGCTCCCAGGGGCCAGCGAGAGGGAAGCTGTTCCCAGCCCTGGGCTGGAGGGAGGAGGGGAAGTGGTGTCCTCTGGGCCCATGAGGGGCTGTCAGGGGAACAGGGAAAACTGCCCCTGCCCTCTGTCCTCCTGTCGTCCCACCTCCTGCTGAAGCCTAGGAGCCTCCCAGAGACCTGGGCAGTGCAGGCAGAGGAGTCAGCCCGGGCACAGAGCCGGCCAGAGAGGGGCCCCGAAGGAATCTGGAGAGTGACCAGCACACTGGACTCTGCTGAATCCGAAGTGCGAGGGTGTTATTGCCTTCCTTCCCATCCATTCATTGTTACACTTGGAGCTTCTGTGATGTCTTCTGCGCTGTTCCAGGTGTTGGGGATGCAGCGATGCATGAAAGAAAACAGCCCGATGAGGACTGGGGGCCCCAGAGCTTACATTCTACTGAGGGGCAAGGTTAGATCATAAAGAGCAAGAGACGAAGGAGGGAAATACGTGCTCTACAGACGATTCCTATAGGGGGATGGTAAGGGCAGTGACAGGCTAATACTCAGTGGGTGACATTTATGCTGAGATGAAAGGTAATAGGAATTAGCCTGGGAGGTCATGGGCAGAATGTTCCAGGCAGACAGAACAGGAAGTATAGAGACCTGAGAGGTGGCTTCTGGGGCAGCGGAAATAGGACTGAGATGAGGGGGAGGGAAGGTGGGCAGGGAGCAGGGCCCACTGCATAGATGTCTCTGTAGTGCAGGGGAGTGACACCAGGGAAGGGTGTAGACCTGGAGGGGAGACAGAGGGTGGATGGGGGTATACTGTGATGTGCTATCTACATAGATCTCTGTGGCTTCGAGACAGTGGAATGTGGGGTGGGGGAAGAGGGGGCAGCGTTTTGGTGAGGGGCCTCACAGGGGTCTGCAGGGAGCCCTGGGGCTGGCACTGGGGTGGTCATCACAGAGGTGGAGGAGCAGGACTGATGGGGCTGTGTTTGACTGTTGTGGGGTCTGAGAAGAGGAATGAAGGAGGACTCAGAAGTTTTATGATCACACGTATATTATCTGCGGTACTTTAAGAAAATCATAGTAAAATCTTTGCAGGGAAATCCGGAAAAAAAATCAGCTGTGTGTGGATGTAGTACACTGAGTGAAAAGCTTTTTTCGAAGGAATAGAGAGGGGAGTAGTCATGTCCATTTGGACGTCCATGAGGTTTCGACCATCCATGAAGGCCCTGGGGATCAGAGGCTCTCACCTCTTAGGCGCTCCTACAACAGGGGCTCCCAGGGCAGCTCCAGGAGGGGCTCGAGGGCAGGGTGAGAGTTCCCAAGGTTGATGCGTCCACTGCCTTAGTGGAGCCGATATGATGCTACTCGTGGAGATGCCAAGATGAACACTCAATGGACTGCAGCAGAGCGCAGAGCCAGTGGAAGAGAAAGACTCACGGACTATAAATGCTCATGGAGGTGGCGTGTGCACCCGCTGCTGGCGCTGTGCCCGGCTCTCGAACTGTCCCTGCAACAGGTTGGGTGTTGGGTGGGAGGTCAGGGAGGGTCTCTGGAGGACGTGGTCCTGAGCTGAATGCTGAAGGAGAAGGAGGAGTTATCCACGGTGCTTTACACACTTTCAGGGGCATATGAATCACTTGAAGATCTCGTTACAAAGCAGATCGTAATTCATAAGGTCCTGGGTGGGCCCGAGTCCCTGCACTGCTCCCAAGTGATGTCCATGCTGGGAATCCACATAGAATAACAAGGATCTTGAGATGAATGAGAGGAAAAGTGTAGGGAAGATAAAGAGGACAGTGCCATTTCTGGTCAGGGTTCTGCGCAGACACAGACAGGAAGGTACAAACAGCCTGGCAGAGCAGATGTACAACTTCTGCAGGAAATCTGCTCCCAATTATCCTCTCAAACGCTGCTAACTACATGGACGGATCCCGTCCCAAGTACACGACCTGTTTCAGAGGAGCATGAGGAACCACAGACTTGGGGTCGCTCTTGGGGAAGCCAGCCACGGAAGACTTGCTTTAGCTTCAGAATGCTCTAGTCAGTCCACAGCCCCCCACGTCCCCTCGCTTTCAGCCCAGACCTGGAAACCCCTCTTGACGTGTCCTTTTTCCTCACCGTCTACATCCAATGCATCAGGCAGTCCATAGATATTTCCCTCAAACTCCCTCTGTTCTCTTCTCTCCATCTCTGCCACCACCCTCCAGTATAAACCACCACTCTCTCTCTTCCCTGGGTCACTGTCACTCTGCTGACCGTCCTTCCTACTGGGCCCAGGTCACCGTGCTTCCTCCCATCGACCTCCTCTCGGCAGACACAGCAGACTCTTTAACCCATGACCTGGGCAGGGCCAGAACAAAGCCAGGCTTGGACGTGTCTGACCAAGGTGGGGCTGACTCCTGCTCTCACCCCCATGTCTCCTGCCTCTGGGTCACAGATGGCAAGGGTGGGCTCACATCCCACTGCTGTCTGGACAGCTCTGTTGGTGCTTGTTTTGTCCCTGGCATGTTATGGATAGCTCCCCTTTACACTCATAAAATGGCTCCAGTTACGACAAGAAATTAGATAGTCACAAAACTAATACCTTGCACGAGTTCAAACTTTTCCAAATAGTAGTGCAACATTTTAAAAAGTATATAAGCTCATGAGAAAAATAGACAACATGATTTCAATCCAAATCTAAATGCAGCCTCGGACAGTTGAAGAATCATCACTATTTTGTCAATTTAGCCAGAGTGAGGACATCACGTTTTTGGTTCAGATGATTTCACATTCCTTCTTCCAGGCCAAATAGAAGCCATCTTTGTTTTGAGAAGCTCACAGTAAGAACTGAATGATATCAGGCATAACATAACACCAAATATGTTGGATTCAAGTCAAGGCCTTTCCAACTTATTGAGGAACCAGAAGGGACTGCTCTTGAAAATCTTTTTGCAAGAGTCCAAGTAATGTAGATTTCAAAGATTGAAATCATCTTGTGAATTATAGATAAATAACGCCTATGTTTGTTCGACTCAGTTACAAGCACGTTTTGTGGGGAAGTAAGAGATTGAGTCACAAGGTAGAAGGTAAAGACATGAAGTTGCTATACCCAGAAAAGGGCTCCTAGAAAGACAACACAAAGAGAAAGACAGCACAGTAGTGATCTCCTGGTGCTGGGGCTCCTCCCTGCCAGGCTCTGATTCAGTGGCTCTTGGGTGGGGCCCAGACATCTGTATTTTAAATATATTAAATATGAATTAGTATCCTGGTTAGAAGCACAGCACATTTTATTGATAAAGAAACCACAACAGCAAGCAATCTGCTCAGTATGACAATTAATTGAGATAAACCAGAAACTCCATTTCTCTACCATTTCTTTCAAGTGGAATATAAAATTACTTAGTGGATATTTTTCAAGAGCTACACACACATACACACCCACGGTGAAAAGATGCTCAACATCATTAGCTATCAGGGAAATGCAAATCAAAACTACAATGAGGTATCACCTCACTCCCGTCAGAATGGCTATAATTAACAAGACAGGAAACAACAAATGTTGGAGAGGATGTGGAGAGATGGGAACCCTCCTACATTGCTGATGGGAGTGCAAACTGGTGCAGCCACTATGGAAAGCAGTATGGAGTATCCTCAGAAAATTAAGGATAGATCTACCATATGATCCAGCTATTCCACTGCTGGGTATTTATCCACAGAACTTGAAAACACAAAGGCATAAAGATACTTGCACCCCTGTGTTCATTGCGGCATTATACACAATAGCCAAGACTTGGAAGCAACCTAGGTGCCCATCAAGGGACGAATGGATAAAGAAGACGTGGTATTTATACACGATGGAATACTACTCAGCCATAAGAAATGACGAAATCCAGCCATTTGTGACAACATGGGTGGACCTTGAGGGTATTATGCTGAGTGCAATAAGTCAGAGGGAGAAAGTCAAATACCATATGATCTCACTCATAAGTAGAAGATAAAAATGACAAAAAGAAAAACCACATAGCATTGGAGATTGGACTGGTGGTTACCATTGGGGAAGCGGGGAAGGGGGAGGGCAAAAGGGGTGATTAGGCTCACATGTGAGGAGATGCACTATAATTAGTGTTCGGGTGGTGAACATGATGTAATGTATCCAGAATTTGAAATATGATGTACATCCGAAAAAAATAAAAATTAAAGAAAAAAAAGAATTCACTAATTTGGATAGTGTGTCCATAAAGTTGCTTTGAGATTATTGAGGAAAACTGTTGTAGAAATATAATGTGGTGATTTCATTATAATAATGTTAGTATCAAACTGGGAAAAAGTAGCCGATGAATAACAATAATTCTTTTCCAGTTAACAAATTTGTATCATATTTTATCAAGTTCTAAGAAGTACAGCTGCCTTTTGGAGATAGTCTTGATCCAGCATTTAAATTTGGCAGTGTCATAATAGTGTTTCATAGTTTAAAACTGAGAAAGTAAGGAGATGTCATGCATTTAGCAGATTCTTTAAATTATTATGCTATATTGCTGATAAGAAATGAAATCTTTCATGTATTTTTAATTCTTGAAAGGAGTGGTAAAACGTGGGAAGAAAAGATGTATATTCAGACACAGGCCTCCTTTGAAAACACTACCTGCGCGCTGAAGGAATGTGGAGTATTGGAGTGATCAGAGTCTGAGGAAGTTTTCAAGGCAATGTTCTAGATACAAAAACTCTTTTTGAACATTTTCTTAACTTTATGTGAAATATATTTTTATTTGAAAGTTGACCATGGCTTAACTAATTCTTCAAATATGGCAGGAGTTTTTATTTTTTTTAATTGCTTGTTTTCTTTTTTAAGTAAAAAGTCTATTACAGACAGGACTATAGCATAGACAGAGCCTGGCTAATTTTAAGTGTGTCATCTATTGGTTGTAGTAGTGACAAAACATCTGTATTTTGACGTGAAAGTCTTTAATGCTAAATACATATGATTACTTGTATAAGCTAGAATATAACTGTTTATGACTGGGCGTCTCTTTTAGAAGGAATAAAATACATGTGTTTTTAATGACTAGAAAAATTTAGCTTTTAAACTAAAATATCCCATAGAAGTTACATTTGGGGCTTGTGGGGAAATTTTCATTTATTCATACCTGGGTACATCAGAAGATAAAGTAAATTATGTCACTTGATTTGAAGAACATATATTTTTGAACCTTCACTTAATATTCAAGAAGTTGTTACATTTTCACTAGTTAGTAGGACAATGATTGGCCTTTAGTGCATTTTCACCTTCCATTTTTGAGAGAAGAAAAAGAAACATTTCAAGGAAAGCTTGTATTCTGTATCATAGAGAATTAAGAAGTGGTGTACCTGGTGTTTGATATTGTTTTGGTAACATTCTATACTGTAATTTAATACTCTGTTGAATTCTGGGAAAAAGCCCAAATCATTTAGAGTATTAACAACACTTTTAGGTACTTTTTTTCATTACTTGGATTTCCTGTCCAGATTGGATATTGTGAATTGTCAGATGAGTGCCTCCCACCTCCAGCTTAAATTGGAAATAAAATTGTGTTGGAGTTTGGCAGTAAAAAATGCAAATGCAAGGAGGCAGCAATGCAGGATACTAAGATATCGTAGGTGAACTTAATAGTCAGAGGAGAGATTCTTTGAAGTTTTTGTGTGATGGCAAACTCTGTCATAGACATGACCATACCAGGCTTTTGCCCACTTGAAATTAAATAGTAATATTCTTTCTTTCATGATCATTAAATTCTTTTGAACTTTTTTAAAACAGGAAAGAAACAGTATATGCCCACCAGAACGAGATGTGCTACAATTGAGCAATCAAAGAATGGATCAAAAGATAAGAGGGATTTGGGTAGGTAATTTTAGCACAGAAAATAATGCCACATATTGGCTTAAGTTTTAGAGAAGTTGATATAACACATTGGAGTAAGTGTTAAGTGTTACCAATTTAGAATCGGTTTATTTGGTAAGGATTGCATAGAAAGTGAGAAAAATGTTGAAGTTCTGTCCTAGAACTCTGCTCGTAGTTATGTTGCTTGGCCAGCCTCAAAGTGATCTAAAGGACAAGTGACAGATCCAGGTCTAGTGCTCTCATCTCTGCTGAGGGCAGATCACGTATGTTCAGCAGTTTAGGAGTTTATTAACTGAACCCTGGTATTTTTCCCACCCCCCACATTTGTTAAACAAGTAACTTCAGATAGAAAAAAATTAATGCCATGAAAGTTAAATCTCTTTTTCCGTAGAGATTTCTAATGTAGAAAACTGTTTTGATGATTCACTGAAAGTTAAGGTTAAGCTTAAAAATGAGATTCTACAATGCTCTGAAAGTTACTTGTAAATGATTGCATGCAATTAGGCTTACGTTCTATTACAATGTTCTGTAGAATGACTTGTATAACTTTGTGAGTTTTCTTTAATTTTAGGGAAGAATGGTAGCCATGGACCTTTGTACTTTTTGTTGACTCATATAGAATGTTAACTTTAATTTTTTTTCACAATTTTAGTTTGAAAACATAGTAAAGTTGATGACAGAATTCCCAAATGGCTCCTTTGCTATTCACTTTGCCTTCTTACCAATGCTGCCATTATAATTTTAGCAGGAATTATTAAAAACAGAACAAGACCATTTGGAGCTGAGCTGTTCAACATAGTTGCCAACGGGCACATGTGACAACTTAGATTTAAATATAAATTAAAATTAAATAATATTAAAATTCAGTTCCTATGTTGCACTAGACACATTTTAAATGCTCAGTAGTAGGCAGATGTGGCTAGTGGTCACCCTACTGGACAGCGCAGATAATAGTACATTTCCATCATCATAGAAAGTTCTAGTGGAGAGCACTGTTGTAGAGAACCTGAGTTCCGCAGTAAGAAGATTAGAAAAGTAGGAACATCTTAAGAGAGCTGACTGAGGGCAGAGGAGAATGGGAGAGTCAGGTAGGAAACACAATTTACATTATTTATGTCTTCTTGATTTTAAGTATTCTTTTAACGTGATACCTTATTCTATTTGTCCTTTGACTTACTAGAAAAAATTTTATATGGATAAAGCCTATGTTCTTAAGTCTTCTAGTTAGTGCCACTATGAAGATGACTCACTAATTTTTATCTCTATTCCATAGTCTAGATATCAACCTTTATTTGCTTAACAAATATTTATTGATTGCCTAATATGTATTAGATAGGTTTTTAGGCCATTAGAAAAAACACAAAGTGTCAGTTTATATAGGGGGAAGACAGACAGTAAGCAATAAATAAATAATGTCAGGCAGTGGTAAGTTCATGAAGAACAAGAGAGCAAGGTCAAGGGACAGATGGTGACAGGGTTGCGGTTGTAGGTCAGGCATGGGATATGCTATTTTAGATAGAGGATCCGTCAGGGAATGTTTCTTGGATGAGGTCACATTTATACAGATACCTGAGTGAAGTGAGGGAGGGAAGCTCGTGGATGTCTGAGGGAAATGCATCCCAGGCTGGGGCCTCCAGGCAGGAGTATATTTGGCTCAGGAGATGAATAGGGAGGACGTCACTGTGGCTGAAGCAGAATGAGTGAGGGCGAGAATGGTAGTATTCTCCCTTCTCAGCTCCTGCTGACCATCCCTGTGTTCGTATTTGCCTTTCTCTCTTAAGGGCATCCCCATCCTTCTGGGGACCCAGTGATTTTATTTTGTATTAAAGGTTTAGTTTTTTTTACTGCTCTTCATAATCTCCCAAGTCAGCCATTTAGTCTGCAGTTCTATGAGTTTTTGTCTGCGTACTTTTCCTTTAGTTGCTCCTGCCCTGATACATATTCTTACTACAACTCTTCTCCAACTGTTGTTCAACACTTAACCTCCTCACTCCCAAAACAGAGTTCTTTCTGCTCATATCATTCCCCTGCCTAGAGATCTTCGCTGGTGGTAAATATAAATGTGGTTATATAAAAAAGTGTTTCACCTATGCCTGGGCTTATGTAAATAAGGAAAGCAAGGAAAATCACTTTCTTCTAAAGTCAAAATCTCTGCATATATTGTAGTTCAATTAGATTATGGGCTAAGTGGATTTCTTTTGAACTAACTTGGAAGGCTTTTGTCATTTCATACACTGTCTTCATGGGAAAATGAGTTATGAGTTGTAAACAATGCATACAGTTAAAGTCTGCTTCATTGACCAGTTGATGATTGCCTGTATTTCAGATTTAGCAGAAAAATGTTTGGTAGTTGGTATTTAAGTTTTACTCAAATGCTAACTCTTTGGAATGTACAAGATTTTTTTAGGTTGAGTGTTATGTTTTGGTATATATACTTGTGACCTTACAGAAAAAATGTTTTAATTCGAGCAGTCTTGAACATGTTGAAGATTCCTGTTCATAGGCTTTTGTAATGTGTGATTTTCTACACTGGTATCCAACTAACACTAACATGCTTGTGCCCTTGAGTTGTGTTCACACTAATACTAGAGGGAGGGTTGGTTAAAACAAAGTTTGAGTGTTTTGCCAAGGTCCTCGCTTGGTACAGATATAAAAATATTTATAACACTTTGGTATTTGGATGGGATTTTTGCATAGGCTCAACTTTTATTTAGTTTGGCCAATTAGAAATTGTTTCCGCCAAGTTTATTCTATGTTCCTTTTTGAGTGTGAGCGTATAAGAAAATCACAGAGGGCTAGTTTTCATTGTGAAATTGATAGTTCATTACGTGTTTTTGGAAGTCATTCCCCTAACTCCAGAAAAAGAAGAAATTCAGGTTTTACCATTCTAGTGAAATAGCATTTTATTTTCTTAATATCTGGTTTTAAAATCTTATCTGTATTTAGTATGCGAGTAAGTTATAATAGTCTTTCACGATTGCTGTATTGTTCTAAAATATCTTCTGGAAAGAAGAGGATTTATGGAGTAATGGGAACATCCTGGAAAAAATTATGATAATTATAGTGAAGCTACAAATAATAAATAAACTTTCTCCACTGCTTAAAGGAAAAAGTCTCAGCTTTTCAGTTAAGGACCAATAACTTCTCGCCAACCAACCTTTCTAGCATCAAAGGCTACTATTGCTTGTTTCTTCCTCTGCCCTCACTCAATACTTCTGACACCAGATATGTGAGTTTTTACCCCACACCCGACCAATTTTCTGATACCAGCTGAGTGTCCTGCAATTCAGTTCAATTCTGACACTACCTGGAGTTGGTATCGGATCCCACAGGTTAAGGGCTCAGTTGCACACAACTGCCTCCACCTAAGATGCCAGTTACAAGTAATGGGTTCCCAGGTTACTCACACTTCTCTCTGACTGGGCTACAAATTGAGGGTTCCCATGACCCCCTCCTCAAGTTTGATAATTTGTTACAGTCGCTCACAGAACTCAGGGAAATACATTTACCTGTTTATTATATAGTAAAGAATATGATAACGGATACAGATGGATAGCCAGATGAAGAGATGCATAGGGCAAGGTCTGGAAGGGTCCTGAGTGCAGGAGCCTCTGTCTCATGGATTTGGGTACGCCACCCTCCCACCATGTGGATATGTCACTAACCTAGGAGCTCTCAGAGCCCTGTACTTCAGGGATTTCTATGGAGACTTCATCAGGTGGGCTTGATTGATTATTAATTTAATTT
The DNA here is from genome assembly GCF_041296235.1 of Equus asinus. Taxonomy (NCBI): domain Eukaryota; kingdom Metazoa; phylum Chordata; class Mammalia; order Perissodactyla; family Equidae; genus Equus; species Equus asinus. The sequence continues at coordinate 16,537,843 of NC_091806.1, forward strand.
CCAGCCTCTCTCTCCTTCCCAGAGGATGGGAGATGAGGCTCAAAGTTCCAAGCTTCTAATCATGGTTTGGTTTTTCTGGTGATCAGTGCCCACCCTGAAGCTATACAGGAGGCCACCAAGAGTCGTCTCATGAGAACAAAAGATGCTCCTATCACCCAGGAAGTTCCAAGTGATTTAGAAGCTCTGTGTCAGGATCCAGGGTCAAAGACCGAAGATGCTAGAAGCGTCTTTATGGCTTACCTTGCTCTTTGAATGGATTGTTTACCTATGCATGATTTTGTAATACTGTGCATTGGTAATTTGGAAAAGATTTCCTTCCAAATCTTGGAAGAATGTCTGCATCATAAAACAAATTAAAATTGTCAATATCACCTGATTTCACCAGAAATCCTTTAAGTATTGGGGAAATATCAAGCTCATAATGGTAGAAACAAGTTTTCCAAAATTCTGATTTTTGCTTGAAAATTCTGTGTTAATCATTGTCAACAAATGCTGTCATTCATTCTCCCTCATGTGACAGGTTCACTTTATTTTCGAGAAAACATCTGTCAAATACTCAAGTCTGCATAATCATAGTTTGTGGTTTGTCAGTTGTTCTTTCAAGTAAAAATAGTGTTCCATGAAAAAAAATCAGTTCAGTTTGCAACTCAAGCGTTGCGCTTGTGTTTTTTCTTTAGCAACAGTGTGCTTTGGATATACAGCAGAAGTACTGTGCATACTTCTTATTTGTCATGTAGAATTAAAAGAAAATTTAAATCAGTATTTGAGATTTAATAAAATTGATTTTTCCCTTTTTATCAAGGACTTAAGAGAAACTGGCTTTTTCTTTTTTGAGTAACGAGTGTGCCTATTTGTGAGTAATAACAATGAATTGCTCACACAACTTGGTGCCACTGCCTTGATTTGTGTGCTAAGATGCAGCAGTTTAATGCATTGTTGTTTCGTATCATCAGTGCCAATATGACCACGGTAGAAAAGGCAGATAAAACCTTAATATTATTATGAGAATATATTTTACTTAAAGACCTCCTTTCCCTCATAGGGCCATAGGGGATCCCTGAGGATCCATGGACTCCACTTGGAGAACTGCTGCTGTGGAGGAAAGCCCACTGGATTTAATAGAAGACTTAAATTTGAAGTCTCGCCGCCATTTTTTATTCTTATGATGATATACTTCATTTCTCACAATGTCAGTTATCTGTCTCTTGTATCAGATAGAGTTAAAAATATCTTGCCTTGTGTTTTGCTTTTGTGTTGCTTGAGTTACAATTGATAAATTATGAAAAAGCTCTAAGTTTAAGTTGTTGCTATTTCTGAGTGAGTTTCTGCCTTAGCTGGTTTGGTTTACTTGTCAGTCACGAAACAGTAAACACTCTAGATAGTTTCATAGAAGAAATTTAATCCAGAGGATTAGGTTCTTAAAGAAATCACTGGAAGCACTGGAGAGAGGATCTCTAGCTCAGCTTTCAGAAATGACTCCTGGATTCTTGTGGGACTCGCCAGCCAGGGAAGCTCTCCCTCTGCCACAATCAGGAGGGTAGTGAGTGAGTGAATCAGGAGGCTGCCTCTGGGACTCCTGGGTTCAAGAACATGCTTCTGTAGCAGCAGCCCAGAGAAGAATAAGCATCCAAGATTAGGTAACTGCCGCTGAGCTCTGCCCGGACATTGGAATGCAGAGTCTAGTTGCCGCTTCTACTCTTATCTCTTGACATCCCTGAAGCTGGAAATTGGACACTGGAATGCCACTGTGGAACAACCCACATCTCTTCAGTCATGCTGGAGAGAACAGCCAAAAGCAGCAGGAGTAGGGCTTCCCCCTCACTCTGCCTTCCAAAGCTCATGTTAGTGCATCCAGTTGGTGGAACCTAAATTTTATCCAGAACCTTAACTGCCCATGAATTGGGAAAATAGATTTGTTTGTATCTTTTAATCTTTCCAGCTTCTATAGTTGAATAAAGCATACTTGGAGGATGAGAGAATGGAGTCTGAGGGCTAATTGATCATATCCCCAAAACCTGTTTTTCTGCTGCTTGGTGATTTTCAAATTGTTTCCCTTACTTCCATTATTCTCTCTTTACTCACCTCTATTCTAGTCATTATTTAATGACCAAGGTAGTTCTCATTTTCATAAGGCCATTTCATCCCTCTCTAGTCCTGACTTCTGCTTCATCAATATTTAAGTTGTTATACCCCGGTGACACCCATGTTCAGCCGTGGTCGACCTGTACTTAGGTCTTGTAAGCCGGACTCAGAAAGCCTTTGGCCTGCTGATAGATCTAGGCATGCTCCATCGTTTCAGTTACCTTGCTATGTGTTCTACATTTTACTTGACTGAATTTTTTTGGACCCTACTTACTACATTTTTGTGAGGTTTTATTATACTTTCTAAGAACATTAAAAAAAAATCTTCCATGGCCAGTTATTATTTCTAATATTTTTAATATCCTTGTAAGCTACCCTTTGGAGAAAAAGTGTGGATAACAATAGAAATAGGCCAATATATATTATTTATTTCTTATTAAGTGTGGAATATTCTTTTCTAGCCTCTGTATGTAACCCTATAGCTAGATGGTAAAATGCAAGCATCTTATCTCCCATCACCTACTCCTTTTTGTTTGTCTCCCTTTTATAAAATTCTAGGATTACAATGAAAAAAAATTAGTTTTTAACATGTCTCAAATACAAATAAATGAAAGGAATACAAAACTTGTCCAAAATACCCAGAAGCAAAATCCCAACCACACAAAGATAAGGTAATAACAGATATGGTTTTTTCTTTCTCATCATATTGTTTTATAATCCCCTACTTGGCAACATATTATGGTTCTTACCATTGTTTAAACAATAATGTGAGTATTATTGGCATCTTTTGGGTTAAGGAAATTGATGAATATCTACTGGGAAATTGGTTAAAAAGTGTTTTTTCTGTAGGTGGTAATAGTTGTAGCCTTTATTCTTTGGAAAAAGAATACTTATAGCATCAAAACTATTTTCTTTGCTTAGTGTATTTCTTTTTGTGAAATGCAAACATTTTTAAATTAAAATTATTTAGTAAACTGAATGATTATTAAATAATTCAGATGGTAGAGAAGTGTTTGAAATAGAAAGTGAGAGATCCTTACACTTCCTCCTCCATAACCCTCTTCATCAAACTTAACCACTGTTGACAATTTGGCACATTCTTCCAGACTTTAAAACAATGTGTATATAAACGTATATATATCTACGGTCAGTTAGTTTCTGAAACATAATTTTTGAGAGCTCAGTTGTTAATTATTATACTTTGATAGACAACGTCTAGGTGGTATTGTGGATGAACTGTAACGTGTGTATATTTGGATTAACTTCCAAAAGCGTAAATGTAAATGTTTAATTATGTTAATTTCAAATTTGTTTGGTAAAGAAATTTTTTAGCAGTCTTCCTGCTTATTATATACTTTTAATCAGGGACTTCATAGTAAATATTGTTTCCTCTGTAATGAAAAATATTTATGCCCTTATTGCTTTTAGCTATATTTTACAGAGAGGAACATTGTTTCGAAGTATGTTCCATTTAAAATGTTTGTATTCTCTTCAGAAAGGATCTTATAGAGAATTATGTTGGTGCTGACTTTGGTTTGAAAGGGTATAGTGGGTGTAAAATCTCCATGATAAGAATTACCTTTCATTCTGTTTGACTTTTCATTTTGAGAAAGTTAGTTTTGCTTTTCAGATGTGATTGATCTCACTGGAGATGATAAAGATGATCTTCAGAGAGCAATTGCCTTGAGTTTGGCGGAATCAAACAGGGCGTTCAGGGAGACTGGAATGACTGATGAGGAGCAAGCCATTAGCAGGTAAAAACCTAATTTATATAAAGTGGATATAAGTTCTGTTTATAATAGAAATAATAATTGGCTTTAATTAATTTCAAGAGGCACAAAATATACTTTGTTATTCTAAATAAATTATGAATATATTTCAGTATTTTTTTTATATTTTATGTAACCAAAATTTTCATTTTCTAGTTCCAATTGCGTTTGAAGCTTAGATTTTTAGGACTTTGGAGTGGCATTATGGGCACTAAATTTAGGTGTATTTTCAATGTTTCTCTGATTTTTTTTTTTCCTCCTAATCCGTTTTGGATACATCGTCCAATTCAATTTATAGTCGTTTATAGAAGGCGTCTGCAAACATTTTCCTGTAAAAGGCCAATGGTAAATATTTTAGGCTTTGTTGACCATATGGTTTCTGTTGCAGTTACTCAGTCTGGTGTTGTAGTATAAAAGCAGTTATAGATAATACATTATTTAATGAGTGTGGCTGTGGTCCAGTAAATCCTGATTTACAAAAATAGGCTGCCAGCTGGATTTGGTCCATGGGCTGCAGTTTACCAACCTCTGATCTATAATATGGTAGTATGTTTATAGGGGTTTTTTTTTTTTTTTTAAAGAATTAGGCAAGATTCTAAGAGATGTGATAAAATGCATCTTTTGATTTAATAAGGAAAACTTTTTAGTTTAAAGCAATTTGATCTACTGAAGGATCAAATAAATAAATTTGATTTTATCACAAAAGAATGTTGACTAAAAAAAACCTTAAATTATAACTAGCTGCAGTCATGTGCTGCATAATGAAATTGTGGTCAGTGATGGACCGCATATATGATGGTGGTCCCATCAGATTAGTACCATATACCCTAGGTGTGTAGGAGGCTATACCATCTAGGTTTGTGTAAGTACTGTCTAGGATGCTCACACGATGGCGAAATCACCTAATGATGCATTTTTCAGAATGTATCCCTGTCGTTAAGTGACGCATGACTGTGTAATCTTCTAAACAACTCTTTGCAAGCAGTGATAACTCTGTCTTACTGAAGAAGAACTATATCTTTTAAGAGGTTAAATGATTTTCCAAAGGTACACAGCTAAGATGGGTCTTATGACTCCAGTGTTCTTTTCTCTGTAGCAGAGTTGTTTGGTAGCAGAATGTGCCAGCTTCCTCACATAATTTCCCTTGGCACAGTATCAATAGTATATGTCTTTCTAAGTAATCTGAGATTACTGTATTGTAGGAGTTGTCTCAAAATGCTATGTTTAGCAAAGGCACATAATTTTTATTAGTAATACTTTTTAATGTTTTTAAATGATACTTCGGAAAGTACTTTTTAAGACGTTATTTTAAGATGGAAAGACAATTAAAATTCATTATTCTCTTTCATTGCAGTTAATAGTATTTAACACCAGTAATTTTAAATGAAAGCCAAAAATACATAAACTATCTTTAGACATTTTAGTTAGGCTTATTTTGTAAAGGATTTGGAGAAATTATAAAATTAGGTTTTGTCTTAAAGAAATAGATTGGAATGAAATAATTATCTTGAATATTATAAAACTTGACAGTACTTCAGCTTTGTTGAGAAATATTTGAATCATGAAATCCATGAGTTGGATTTCATATTTAAGGGGAATGATCTATTATGTAAAAAAGAGGTTATAAAACAGAATATATACTGTGTTACAAATATTATTTTAAAGAGTGTACTTTTTATGAATTTATAGTAGTATATAAATTTTAAAAACTCTGGAAGCTTATATACCAAATGGTATCAGTAGTTTTATATTATGTGTTTTCTCATTAAAAGAACATGTACTAATTAATTAGATAATAAACAGTAGAAATAACTTAAAAGTTAAGGGATTAAAACTATTCCTAATCTGTTACTAAGTTCAATGTATATGTTATATATTGTTTTAGATACTTATCTTTGTCCAAATGGAAAAGAAAATAAGATACTGCTCTTTTTTATTCTTGGTCTTTTACATTTTAATGTACTTTTAAAATAGTATATATTTTATAAATACTTTTATTGTAGATAACCTTACAGAGATTTGGCATAGTGTAATATGCTGTAAAATTTTACATAAAATTATACTCTGTAGAAGTAAAAAGTCATATTAATTTACTGTTGCTAAATGTTATTTTTTTGTTATGTGTAAGTTTTATAATTTACAGTTAACAGTGTCAAATGCAAAATAGGCAGTTAATAAGCACATATGTAAATCACATTGTATCAGTAAAAAGGAAATGTCAGGATTCTAGCTAAACATTTAGCAAAGATGTGTTTGTTTCTATGGGTTTTATTAAGGCTTGGAAGTCTAAATTCGAAAGGGAAAATGATGCAAATTATATGTCATGCTTAAAAGTAAATTTAACTACTTGTTCGTTACCCAAGTTCATATGACAAAATCTTGCCAAAAGAAAATCCTAGAATCATCTGACTGTGGTTATATTTCAATAGATATACTTTAATATGAATTCACACAATTGTAATACTACATTATTATGTATAATTAGATGAGATAAAGCCTATTTTTTATATCTTACAATCCTGTGTTTAGGCATTCATAAATTTCATGGTAAAATTTTTTATGTTGAACATCTTGGAAGTGTAATTCTTAATATAATTACTCCTTAATGTCTGCATTGGATGTATTATATTATAGTTATCTCTTGGTTGTCATTGCTTAGATAGAGAACAAGTAGAGTATGGTTAGTTGAAATTTACTAATGAGCTACATTGGGACTGGTTTGTGTCTCTGGCATATTTCTTGTGAAAATGGCTTGCCTCGTGAAATGACTTTGAACTAGCTGGATAGAAGGTAGGGCTAGGTTCTAGTTAAAACCGTTACAAAAAACACATCTCCAACTATTTCAAGAAATATAGTAGACTAAGACACATTTTCTAGTGGAAGCAACCAGAATTTTGTGTTGTTTCTGTTGGATATAAAATATTGTAAAATTTTACTGAAATCAGGGTGAAAGCAGGAACCCAAAGAAGTAAGTTCAGCACACTGAAAGTCAGTTTTTGACATGATAATATTTGCTTGTATATAAATTGGCTTATGTGTATAAACTTCAGTTATGATATCCTTGTTGAACGTGGAAGAAATAAGTCAAAGAACATTGTGTATGGTAAGGATCTTTAATAGGAGATCTTGCCCCTTATTAAGTTGTTTGTCAAAGGGTGACATATTCACAATAAGGGTAAATCAGAAGTATCCCCGTCTTTCAGAACTCCTAGAGCACTGCAAAGATGGTTACCTTGGCTCTGAAGGGTGCTGTTGGAGGTGATGAGACTTGCCCCTGAGAAGTTGTACCATGTTTTGCAGCTAATTTGTGTCACTTCAATGGTCCAATAAATACCGACTTGGGAATTTAGTTTTAAATGGTGTTGGATTTGTGTTGTCCATAGGTCCTGGCAGAATCAAAAATGCGTTCTCTCTCTAGGAAGTTGTCTTTATCCTTGGCCTCAAAGAATCCCCTTCAGTAACTTTAGAAGTTCTGCAAGTTCCACTAGTCAAAATTACCAAGCATAATTGGAAAAAAGTCACTGTGAGAATCAGCAAAAATAATAGGCAGCAAAAATGCACTCATGTGTTTAGATATGGTGATCGATAGAACTATACTTTAGCTTTTAAAGGAGACAAGAAATGCTTGAAAATATGCCCTGACGAATTTGAAAAAGAACTGAAAATATATTCTGAAAATGAAAACCAGAATTACTGTAGTAAAAAAAAATGTACAGGACCTAGGTTTAATAGCAGATTGGATGTAGTTAAAGGACATATTAGTAGACTGGAAGATATGTGAGGAGAAATTATCCAACTTCTAAGACAGCTAAAAGGATGGAAAATATGGAGAAGAAAGTGAGTAGGTCTAACACACATTAATTGGTGTTACACACGCGGAGAGGAGAGAGTGGGTTAGGCAAAATTTAAAGAGAGAATCACTGAGAATTTTTCAGAAGTGAAAAGATAACCTGTAATTTCATGAGGCCCAACAAATCGCAGTCAGGAAAATTAAAAGAAACCGTTACGCAGATTCATTATAGTGTTAGTCCAGAGCACTTAAGACTGAGAAAATCTTGGGCCAGCCCTGGTGGCCTAGGGGCTAATTTTGGTGTGCTCCTCTGTGGCGGCCTGAGTTCAGTTCCCAGCTGTGAACCTACATCACTCCTCTGTCAGTGGCCATGCTGTGGTGGAGGCTTACATACAAAAAGAAGAAGATTGGCGACAGACTTTAGCCCAGGGTGAATCTTCCACAGCAGAAAAGAAGGAAAAAAGGAAAAGACTAAGAAAATCTTAAAAGTTTTCAGAGAAGAAAGGTGGAATTATCCTAAAGTTAGTGACAAATGAAACAAATTGACGCAGCAATAAGACGCATGAAAATAATAAAATGGTTTTCAAAAATGAATGGAAAGAAAATAACTGCCAGAATTTTATACTCTGAAACTGTGTGGGGTAGTCTCACCAAGGCACTTTTCTTTGTGACTAAGGTTTCAAGGGCAGTTCTGAAAGACAAAGATTATTACTATCCCTCCTGTTTCCATGTTTCCTACACCCCTAGACGTGGGGTGCTTCTATTGCCTCCCCTGCCACAAAATCTGTGTGTCCCAGTAATTTTACCTTTTTTCCCAGTAATTTCCTACTTGTACCTGACTTTTCCTCCAGAAGGGCAGGTACAAGAGGAACAAAGACATTTTTATAAAATTAACATGGACTCGTTGTGCCTCCCACTTTGCCACTGTAGGGGAACTAGGTGAGCAGTGTACTCAACCAAATAGTGGTTATCTTTGCATTCTAAGACCACTCAGTTCAACACAGAAATCCAGGTATCTGAACTGGAGTTAAGTCTGGGAGCCTCCTGGAGGGTTTACCAACCAGGACGGCCTAGAGTTGCCCTTTGGAGAAAGAAAAGAGCATCATATCCAGGAATGGTTAGGGTAGAATTCTGAATTTTTAAGTTGGTCTCCATAACTCCTCTCATTTTCATTCTGATCATTACCTGGGAAGCAGCTGTGAGGGGGAGCTTCCCTAAGAATATGTGTGGAACAGGAGTAAGTGAGGGAGGCAATTACAGCCTTTTTAAAGTTGATTTATGAGGAGAATTCTAATGCTCAACAATACCAGTTGTCTGGATGATAGGGAGCATAGGAGGTCCATTGACTGCTTTGACTATCATTCCTTTTTGAGTGTTTTTTATGGTAAGAGGTACACCAGTGTCAGATTACAAGTGGTCTGGAATGGTTGAAAATATGAAGCATATTAGTTCTAAGGGCCAGAGTTGCCTGATCAGACTGGAACAGCACGAGTGTCACTTGAAAAAGTGTCAACAACACTGAAGTACCACTGATAGTCCTAAGAAGGATTGGGGCAGGAGGGGGCTGTTCAAAGGTTTGATATAGTCAGTCTGCCAGGAGTGGGCAGCCACACCCCATGCAATGTGGCCTCCTTCACCATGAGAGAAACAGGTCAACTTTTGGCAGGAGTCACATGTCTGACATGCAGTGGTAGCTTCTATGTTAGAAACAGAGAGTCCCTTAAATGGTACTTAGTATATGATTGTGGACATGTTGCTGTGGTGGATGTGATGATAGATTGAAGCAATGGTGGCGATCTGGGTAGTGCAAGCTCGAAAGTCATCTCATTAGAGAACAGGCACCGCTGTATATCCATCACAATGGCTAAAGTTAAAAAGACTGACAATACCAAGTGTTGAGCATGTAGAGCAACTGGAACTGTCATAGACTGTTGGTAGGAATGAATAATGGCATAACCACTTTGGGAAACTGGGAATTTCTAATGAATTTCAACACATACTGTGCTAGGACTTAGCATTTCCACTCCTAGGTGTGGACCCTTGAGAAAGGAGTGTAGAGTAGCTTTATTCATAATAACTAAAAACTGAGCGACCAAATATAAGAACAGAATAGTAAACAATGGGTGGTATATTCACACAATGGAATAGTAAGCAATATAATGGAAAACATTTTCCTGGTACTGGCAAAAATGTGGAGGAATCCTCAAAGCAAAATGCTGAGTGAAAGAAACTTGACATAAAAGAGTAACTGCTGTGTGATTCCGTTTACGTGATGTTTAAGGACGGGCAGAACTAGTTTATGGTGATAGAAGTCAGGATGGTGATTATTGAGGGATGGAGAAGACGGCACTGTTGGCTGAAAAAGGGCATGAGAGGCTTTGCTGGAATAATGGAAATTTTCTATATTTTCGTCTGTGGTGGTCACATGGGTGTATGAGCTGTCCATTTAAGATTTCTATATCTTATTATATGTAAATTATCCCTAAAGTACTCCTACCAAGAAAAAAAGAATATTTAGCTATGTTGATTAATAATCAATATAAAAAAATTATATTTCTATGCATAAGAAAGAATGAGAAAGTGAAATTTTAAAAGCTACCATTTAAAACACATAAAACTATTAAAGACCAGGAATAAATCTAATAAGAAATGTGCAAATACTCCAAGAAAATTGTTAAATATCATTGAGACACATTAATGAATATGTAATGATTGGAAATATAGTCTATTTCACAAATTGGAGGACCGAACGTTGTAAAACTGATCAGTTCTCCTTAAATTGACTTAGAGTTTAGTGTGATCTAATCAAAATACCAATAGGTTTTTTTTTTTTCTTTTAAGACTGGCACCTGTGCCAACATCTGTTGCCAATCTTTTTTTCCTTCCCCCAAAACCTCTAGTGCATGGTTGTATATTCTAGTTGTGGCATGTGGGACACCGTCTCAGCATGGCCTGATGAGTGGTGCCGTGTCCTTGCCCAGGATCCGAACTGGCGAAACCCTGGGCTGCTAAAGTGGAGCGCGGGAACTTAACCGCTCAGCCCCAGGCCAGGTCCCGCAATAGGTTTTTTTGAAGGCAGTCAACAAGATGATTCCCTCCACTCTCTTTCTCTCCTTCTCTCCCTCACTTCCTGCTTTTTTCTTTTCTTTTTGGATGATCTATACAGCTTAAATGATAATGCTTGTTTTCCAGTGAGTATGCTGCTTCCCCAAAATGGACTTAGATAATCTAAAGTGGAATGTTTTCAAGATTACTGCTATAATTCGGTTTAAATAACAGTACAAAACAAAGTAAAACAAGCAAACCCTCCCCCCCCCCCAATCACTGCAATAAAATTTCACTGGGAAGGTGAACATTTACCCTAAGTTCTCTGAACATTCAGTATGGGAGAAAAAGAGACACAAAACATTTTGTCGTCTTTTTCTATTGCTGAATGCCATGGTCATGACCAGTGTTGGGAAGATAAGAAAGCAGGTGATGTGTAGGGGGTTTGGTTTTTGATTGTGGCTTTTGGGGTTGCCTCTCTGGGCATTTTGTTATGAGCTGTTTCTGAGCTCTCTGAGATTTGCATTGTTTTTTGTTTTTCCTTTTTTTCTCTCTCTCTCCTGGCAGCTTTAATGCCTAGAATATAGTTCTTGCATACTCTTTACTAGTTTAAAGCCTGGCTGGTATCACTGGCTTTAGTCTGGTGAGTCCAGGGAAGGGACCCTTATGTAGAAATTGGCGTTATAGAAAGTTTATGTTCATTAAACCAGTACTGGACTATAGAAGGGGTCAAGGGCTTGGGAATAGAGTAATATTTAGCTGGAGATGGGCTTTAGCTAAAAAATAAGAGAGGTATAGCATCATCTAACATCTTAATCATCCATTTACTTTAAACACTCGTTTAGCCCCTATATTTATCATGTAAGCTCTAGCGAAGAAACAGATGTGTGTTTCTACCCTCCACATGCTAATGGGAGAGACTGAGTAATTAATAAATATTTTTGGTGCAGTGTAATAGATGTGTTTGTAAAGTCCTTCATGATCCTGGAGGAGGCGGTAGGAGGAAACCCACTGAAGCATGTTGTAAGTCCCTGGTGATACAAAACTGAATGAGTTGTAAGCTCTAAATCAAGGAGATCACAAAGTCATGGCATTCTTTCATCCACTGTCTTTTAGTACCATAATTTCACCATATGGTGTGGCTAAGGAATTTATAATAAACCTATTTCTTGAACACCTATACTTTTGTGATAATGAATGATATTTACCATATGACAGAATTGAGTTATATGAATAATTATATATATGTACACATAATACACACAAAATATAATTTAGGAAATGGATATTCTTTTATTTTTGTATCTTAGGTAACTTTGAGCAGCAATGAGCATGTATCTCTTGAGTCCTAATCAAACAGTTATTACAGTTTGTACCTAATTTTACCTCTGTAAAAAAGGGTACATAGGAATGCTGGGGAGATGGTATCTTCAATTTATATCCTTGACCTTCTTTCCCTTCCCACTTGCTTTGAGGAATAGTATAACAAACAGTACAGGCAAGCTACTTGGTCCTAGGAAGTACATTTGAGGCCATACGTTCTCCCAGTCCTACGGGGAGAGATTAGGCAAGGGAACCAAAAAGTTGACGTAAGTTAGCTCATGCCATTAATGTAATGTTTAACGTACAAATTTGTGTGTAAACATACAAATCAAGAGGTGTATTTTCTGTGTAGGAGGGGGCAGAAAAGGAGGGTGAGGGAATTGATTGCATCAAAACATTAAAAAAAACCTTCCTGGATTTTAGTAATCTTAACCAGATCTAGAATAAGAAGAATATCATTATCTCAGGGCAGTCTGGATTGTAGATTTGGGTTGGGTCGTTGACATTTGTGGGCAATATGAGACCTAGTTTAAGTCAATCTGGTCTTGAGGCTGAATTTCCTTTTGTTATTACTTCGTGTGACTCATATATGCATTTTAATTTTTGCAGATTGGGTGTATTTTGTAGAAATTAGGTATTCTCATGTTTTTCATAACAAATGTCTATGTGACCCATTGCCTGGTCGTTATGATGGATGTGATCTGGTCTGTTGACATTATTAAGGGTTCATTTCTTAGTGGTATTTTATTATAATAGTAGGTTAAAAATATGTAATGGTAGAGGTTTATCCACCAGGAGATTCAGGATTGAGTGTAGTTTTCCTAGACTTTTGACCAGTTTATACTTTTACAGTATGTTGTAGAATCCTCCTTTTAAATGGTGATTGTACATGCCCGCAGGTGCTGGTCAATTGCCGGATGCCTCTTCTCTCTCTTGTGTATGACCTCTGGCACTAATTCTTCTTTCCTGTTTGTGGTATTGTTGCTTCTTCCCCCAGAACTCATTGCTTGTTTTTGTTCATTCATCTTGAATTGCCAAGATACAAATAAGATCCCTTTATTTAAACTTCTAAATGTACATGTGCATTACAAAAGGAACAAAACTTTCAAATGAAAACACTCCCGTTTGTGAAAGTCAATAAGAAATTAAATATACCTTTCTATATACAGCAGTCTTTGTGTTACATATACGTTTTGCATACTGTTAACTTTTCTCTTTTGAGCATAACCTAGTTGCTTTGTACATAATCCACTGTATTATTGCTATTGTTTTGTATTATCCTGAACTGTGCAGTTGAACAGTAGGAAGCCTCTCAAGTTGGCTCTGACTTTTTATCTTCCCTTAGGTTCTTGAAAACTTGCTTTCTGGCCACAGTGGGATGTTCTAGATAAATTCTGATTTTCTTCTGACCCAATTTATCTACCTAAATACCTTCCAAGAAATTCTGGTATACTTTAGTAGTAAATAGTTTAAGAGAAAAAGCCCAGGGGTGGAGGGCGCATGTGAGAGTTAGTTTTGGGGCAGAGAATACTGCTGCTAATGATGGATCACACTTAAAAGTGACAGAGGTGTAACCTGTTTATTTTTAAGTATATAAGGTTACTTTGACCTTTACATTTTAACAACTGTTGTTGTTACTTACTTTCTTTTAGTATGTGGTTTCGTTGTGTCCCAAAGAAAGACTTTATTCTATTTTCACATAAGTTATTTTAAGTAATGATGATTTGGAGTCCTATTACATTGTGTCTAATGTCATGTTGCAAATACTGCAGTGAGAGCTAATACAACAATTCACTTTTTCCCCATCATTAAGAAACATAGCTATATTATTTTGACATTGATCTAGTCGGGCAAAATCTTGAGCATAAAGATGATGTAGCATGAATGAGATTATCTCAGGAAGCCAAAAAATTGGAAAAACTCATTCTTGCTGAGGTTTTTGTAATTAACATAAAATGGGTTAAGACACCTGAATATTACTTAAGGCTTATTTAGAACACTAAGTAACACATGTCTTGAGCAGGCAGTTTTCCAGCATGTAATTTCTTGCTTAAGAGCAAGAAAAACGTCATTGAGCAAAGTAGCATTACTCTTGCTGCGTTTAGATATATTTAAGATATTCTGTAGGCTGAGTTTATTTTCAGGAGGTTAGCCTTTTATTATTCTGACGTGTAGATATTTGTTTCACTAGATTTTTCGCTAGGCAAACTTTTGGGTGAAGAAGTGAACACTAAGTATTCTCTGCCTTTATTTAACTGTCATAGAGTCATAGATATCTAGAACTGAAAAGAATCCCAGAGTTTACGTTATTTAACATTTTTTATAGGCAAGGAAATTAATGGTCAGAGGAGTAAAAGTGTAGTTTGCCCAGTTTTTGATGTTTTCTTGATGACTCAAAGTAATTGTTATAAAAACGAGTCATTATGTTATATTTTAAATATATACTTTAATAAAGTGATTACTCAGAAAACTTGTCTAGGTGCTATATTCCTGGTACTAAACTTGTAATTGGTTGACATAATTTAACATACTTTCTATATTATGTAACATTGTCTTTTTGTGTTTGAAATTTCATTTTTCTGAGGAAAACTGCATGTCTCTTGATCTGTTGGCATTGCCGCTGCTATATTCTTAAAGAAAGCTAACCTCTACTTGAGTAAAGTTGGCATTAAATATTACTTCCTCAAATACGTTATCCAGAGCTTAAGTAATTAAAATAGTTAGTTTGTGATATGCTATTTCCTAGGGTACGGCACTAGATTAATACTTTATTTTTTTTTTTCATCATTTTCTCCCCATGGCTTAAGAGTTCTTGAAGCCAGCATAGCGGAAAATAAAGCCTGTTTGAAGAGGACACCTACGGAGGTTTGGAGGGATTCTCGAAACCCTTACGATAGAAAAAGGCAGGACAAAGCTCCTGTTGGACTAAAGAATGTGGGTAATACTTGCTGGTTTAGTGCTGTTATTCAGGTAAGGGTCTTTTTGCAGATCTGATTTGGTGGGCACGATAGCAATAGAAACTGGCTTGGGGTTGTGTTTCTTTTAAGTTGTATACTTGAAACATAACTGCAGGCTAAGTTTTAATATGCCTTTCTATCTAATAAACTAGTTTGGGGATTGCAGTATTCCCCACCCCACTCTGTTCCTTCTCCCGGTATGGAGTTTTAACACTAGAGTACTATCTGTGCTTTATTTGAAATTATTTTGAATTAATTTCTCCTCTTTCCCGGCTAAGAATTGTTGTCAGAATGTAAAGAAAATATTTTTGTATGTCTTGCAAATTAAGGGAAGGATGTAACCAAGATGTGAAATTAGAACTGCTTTTTTTGTGATTAGATTTATTTGTATATAATGGAAAGTGTTATTCATAGAATTATAGTCATTTAAATACTATTTTTAATACAAGGAAGCATTTCATTTGAGGAGGGTATAGATTGGCAGATAATTCTCAATGTATAGGTGAAAATGATGTAAAGAATAAATATTGATGAATCAAGAATAACACATGTTCCTTCTAACTTGGGAAGCCCTTAATGGAATGTTTTTTGAGCCCCTTATTCTAAAATGAAAAATCTTTGTATGCATAGATATCTGTCCTCTTCTCAATTTTAACTAATTTTCTTTTCTTTTTTTTCTTACTCTTTTATGTGATGACTATTGTCATAATTCTTTACCATTCTCAGTTAGACATTAATAATGTTATTAGATTGCAAAACCTTAACAATCTCCTTAATCTATGAATAATAACCCTTTAGGAAAATTAATATTTATGTTTATTTTGCTAATACAGTAGAATTGTAGCTTATTAATTAGTGTTCCTGATGAGTACTTTTTAAATCATTAAGATGTAGGGGCCGGCCCAGTGGCACAATGGTTAAGCGCGCATGTTCTGCTTCTCGGCGGCCCAGGCTTCGCCGGTTTGGATCCCGGGTGCAGACATGGCACCACTTGGCAAAAGCCATGCTGTGGTAGGCGTCCCACATGTAAAGTAGAAGAAGATGGGCATGGATGTCAGCCTTCCTCAGCAAAAAGAGAAGGATTGGCAGTAGTTAGCTCAGGGCTAACCTTCCTCAAAATCAATCAATCAATCAATCAATCAATAATAAAATCATTGGATGTCTATGCCACTTCTTTTTATATTAAAAATATCTCTTCATTTGTAGTTTTCCAAACCTGTATGTATGACAGTGTAAATTTTCATGTGATATTAAAGCAGCTAACTTGGTTATGTAGTTCATTTTCTATAAGGTTAATTGTGTTCTGTAGGATATTAATTTGTAATTTTACCATTTTTTCCACTTCAGTGTAATAAATTTCAACCTTTTCCCCCACTTTTTTTGCTTCTGGCACATGATACCATGCAATTTGAATTCCTTTAGCTTTCTGGATTTATGCCTCACTCTTCAATATACTATGGTAAACACTAGTTAGCATGTAGTATGTATGTATATTTCTTTTCCAAGCTATTGAAATATTAAGGAATACCTGGATTAACCTAAATCTGTAATAATAGCTTTGTTCCTAGGCTTGATTACACATGAATTATTCACTTACATCCCAACAATATCTAACATTTTCTTTGCTATCTTAGAGTCTCTTCGATCTTCCTGATAGGCTATCTTGCTTTACTTTACTTGCACTATTAGTAAGGGGTTTTACATTTCACTGTCCAATCTAAATTTTATAATTTAGACATCATTTTAAAATATGAAGCTCACTATGAAGGCTGTGATCTGAGTGTTCATGAATATGCTTCGCTGCCTCTATTTGGACAAGTGGATGCTATCTCTGCGCTATTATGGCCAATAAGTGAGGCTCATTGATTAGACGCTTCTCTTAGAAAACTTTAAGAAGAAAGAAAGTACTTGGAAATAATCAATATTTGTTTGTTAGAAGAGGAGTTCTTTATTTTTCCACAGCGTATTGTAAGAGGCCTGTTTGAAATGATAACTAAATTACTAATAATAGGTATGGGGATCATAACCTATCATTTTCATAGGTTAAACTCCTCTCATATCTTAATTCAAATTTGAATCAGTTGTTTATCTATTTCTATCTTAAGTGTTATTTGCTGACCTTAGATTTTGCTTTACATTTCAAATTTTTGGTGTTTTTTGGTAGAGAGCAGAATGAACTAGAAAAATCGCTTGTTTTCAAAATTTGAAGTAATTTTACTAATTTTTAAGTTTTATCTTAGATTAGTGGCTACTTAACTGGTAGCATGGCTTTACCACACTCCTAACATAGGCAAGTATAAGGTTTTCGGAATTACTTATTTTTTCTTTTGGAGAGATTTAGACACCTAGGAGAAGTAACCTCTAACCTTAAAAAATTTGAGTTATAGTGAATTATTAAGATATTGACTTGGGGATTTGGAAAAAAATGTTAAGCGTCAAATTTTGGAAAATTGTGGACGGGAAAAAATTTGTCTGAAGATCACTTCGTGGTTTTTTTTTTTTCCTTACTATAATTATTCTAAGTAGTTTTTTATTTTCATCTCTAGTAATAAAAACTTTTTGTTTTTTCATTTTCTGACATTATTCCTTAATTCCATAGACATAATCTGAGCTATAACAGTTTATCATCATAATTGGAACTTCTCACTTATGAAAGAAAAGTTGGGCAGGAAGTCTGTATTAGTGTTGGAAGTGTTTTATTATATTTTCCAAAGTGAGTTGGAGCTTGTTCAAACTGTGACGTAAATGTACTGTAAAGTTTCAATTACAAAATTTCTCAGGGATGGAATTTACTTAGTTGGCAGGACTTGTAGGAAGCAACTGGGATTCTTTTCCTTCTAAGTATATCTACCAATTATAGAAGGTTACTGAGATTATAAACTGCTAACTTTGGAGTAGGTAGTGGGAGTAGGCTACAAAAGGTAGAGCTTTATTGTACTTGTTCTTTTAGCTATTGGGACCGATAATTTGGGAGAAAAGTGGTAGAGTATCAGAAAGGGATTATAAGAGGCAAAGAGAAGATTTTACAGAGAATAGCTTAAATAGTCTTTTGGATGCTAGCAATATTAGCCTGACTGTCTTTAGATTGAGCATCGACCCCTTATCTAGTCAGGACTGTTTTAATCCTGTTCAAATGAATTTTTATGTAAAAAGCACTAAGTGGGGCTACTTTCTCCACTAGGGTATCCGTGAGTGAGGTAGTTATTTAGAGGTATGTATTCTCCTCTCTCTCTAGTTTGGAGTGTAATCCGTAGATTCTCAGGATGATCCTTAGCACCTTTCCTATTTGGATGCTTCTGAGATGCTCAGAAGTAAGGTGCTCATGCTTCTCAGTTTGCCTGGTACAGTCCAGTTTATTCCTCTTGTAGATCCACTAGTGCCTATTAATTAGTCATAAAGCCCTCTTTCATCCTTGGATAATGAAGGATATGGTCACCCTACTCATAAATCATGTAACTACAGGTTGACTAAAATACAAGCATCCTGAGGGCAGAGAACATATCTTCTAGGTTATTGTTCTATACCAGTATACAGTACAGTGTCTGACACATTGGAGGAGCCTTTTAAGTAATTATTGAATGAGTGAGTGAATGAACCAAAAAGGACCATATATTATTTATGGTGGAATTGAAGACTTTAATTGCTTCTATCACCCTAATGCTGTATGGGATTGAAAAGATGTGGCAAGTTTTCAAAAAATCTCAAGATATCATTTAACATGTTTATTCACATTACTTGCTCTTATCTCTTTAATCTTCATCAAAGAACGTAAGTACATAGTTCAAACAGAAAACCAAAACCCCATAGCAATAAAAGGCTTACAGTGAAAAACAACAGTAATCAGCCTCAATCCTCCCTATATCATACTCCTTAAAGGCAACTACAGCCACTTCTAGCTGTTTCTCCTATCTCATTTTTCTAAATGACATGCCTTCCTGCTGAGAAGAATGAGGATTTAGCTCTTTCATTTCAGCTACCTAGAATTGCCTTTCCTTTCATCTCCCAACATAACTTATATTACAAGTTAAAAATAGTCAGTAGTGTTGATGTTTTCTGTGACTTTACATATTACACTGATTTACTACGACTACCCCTTTGAAATCTTTTGTTTTCCTGGAATTGTCAATTGCCATTATTTTTCCTTTCTGTTTTCTATATACTTGTTCTTAAAACTTTCTATATGCTCCAACATCTCTGTTATGGTCTTATCAATAATATGTTTTATTTGCTCGAACATATTAGATCCATTTTTAGGGGGGTTGGGGGAGTACTTTCCCACAGAAGATTGCCCTGCCTCAAATCCAGACTGGATTGTGATTCTTTTTGTTTTAAGCACTGTTGCTGGCTTTCCAGAAGCAGGTCTAGAGAAAGGGGATCCGGGAAGGGTCGATTGGGGCTCAGTTGGCGAGTTTTTACTTAATCCTCCTGTTTGTAGCCCAGAATCTCATGCCCTCTCCTACCATGGCACACACTGCGACTGATTTTCCTGAACCTCAGTCACTTAAGTTCAGTTATATCCAAAGACTAAACTTTCTGTATGCCACGCACGGAGGGAGTAGTTGTCTGATCTTCTGGGTCTGGGAAGGACAGAGGGACTTAATTGCTCTGTATCCAGACTTTCATCTTGTAATCAGGCCATCTACGTTTAGTCCCTACCTTACCTTGAAACTTACGTGGTACCATTTCATTTTTTTTTTAAATCTACCAAGGAGAATTTATCTTGCTTCTCCTTGGTATCCTCCATTACAGACAGTTGATGTCTTCCTTTGCTCTCTTGTCCTTATTCTTTTTGTTTTCCACAAATTGTTTGAATTCTCATCTCTCATAGCTCTCTGCTGTTAGCAGGAGTTTAGGCAAAGTCCATTTCGGCAAGTGCTCTTCAGAATTCACATTTTAGCTTTAGACTGAATGAAAGGATACTTGTTTTCAGTGTGCATCAATCATAAACACAATTTAGGCAGTAGTGATATTTACCCTTTCCCACCCCTTTTGGAGGAATATGTTGACCACTACTATTATGACTGTGATTTAGAGTACAGAGTGTTTTGGACTTAAAAAAGTTAATCTCTATGATTTGTGTGATGGTCACAAGTTCTACTTCGGGTGATAACTTGTTAGGTTGTTCTAGACCAGCTTCTTGATGATATTTTCCTGGACTGCAAAACAAAACAAAACAAAAACAAAAACAGCTTTTTGAAGACATCGCATAACCCTAAAGCAGTGAGTAATTTTGAGGCTAAGCTTTGAGAAAACAAGAGGTTCAGAGAGTAAGCTTCACATTTTGGGCTGATTTTATTCTCGAGGCAATTCCAGAAATAGTTGCTGAATGGCTGGGAAACTAAGCAAAGTTTTGCACAGATTTAGAGCCCTAGTAAACACCTCAGACTTTCAGTTAGAATTATAAAGGGCTGGAACCTAGGATTAACTGAGACCCGAAAATAAAGCGTGCTTTATGGTTTCTGAATTCCACCTTCATCTCAGAATTGATTGGATGAAATTGATCTTGGATTGCAAATGGCCTCACTCTTGCTTTCTGCCAGAAGCAAATGTAAATTCTTTTGGAAGATAATATCATCATTGAATTTTCTCCAGTTCATCGTGTATAATGTCTAGCACTCACATCAGCTGTAATCAGTCATATCAGCAAATAAGATGTGTCTAAAAATTAATAGAAAATAATGGGCAATAGAAATATGCCTACAGGAAAACCTGAAAATTGAATTGATATAATAACTATTAATATGCTCAAGGAATTAAAAACCAGAATGAGGATTTTTTTCTTGTTTTTTTTTTTTATTTTATTGAGGTCTAACTGGCTTTTAACATTGTGTAAATTTCCGGTTTTCCATTATTATATTTCAGTTTTTGTATAGATTGCATTGTGCTCACCACCAATAGTCTAGTTTTTATCCATCACCATTCACATGTGCCCCTTTACCCATTTTGCCTGCCCCCTATCCGCTTTTCCTCTGGTAACTGCTAATCTGTTCTCCTTATCTATGTGTGTGTTTGTTTCAGATTGAGAATTTTGATAGAAAACTAAAAACTATTAAAAAAATAAAAATTTTAGAACTGAAAAATATAACAAAGTCACAAAATCAATGGATGAATTATAGCAGCATATTAGAAACAGCTGAAGAGAGAATTAGTCAGCTAGACAGTTGGTCTGAAGAACATTTTCAGATTAAAGCCATGAAATGCAGATAAGAGCATATAAGAGATTTTGAACATGGTGAATAGTACTAACATAGTGTATTTGTGGTTCAAGGGAGAGTAAAAAGAGAATAGGGCAAAAGTAATATTTGAAGAAATGACTGAGAGTGTTCAAAACCTAATGAAAGAGATTGAGCTACAGATTCAGGAAGGAATAGGAATCAAGTAGTATGGACATAAAGAATACTGTGACAAGGCATATCATAATAAAACGGAACAAACTATAGACAAAGAGAAAATCCTAAAAGTAGCCAGTTGGAAAAGATATATATCACCTCTATGAAGGAGCAAAAATAAATCTAACAGCTGACTTCCCAACAGAAATGCGATCTTTAAAGTGCTGGAAATACTAACTGGCCATATAGAATTCTAGAACTAGCAAAAATATACAAAAATGAAGTAAGAACAATTTTGATTTTAGCAGATGGTGAAATAATTCACCACCAGCAGACCTACACCAGATGAAATTCTACTGGGTGTTCAGGAAGCAGGAAAATGTTCTCCAGCGGGAACTCAGAGCACAGAAATAGGACTGGGATTCTCCTCATTTGTCCATATTCTCTTTCCAATTTAAATTCCTCATAAGAACAGCCCATACGTTGCCCCCCTTACTTATATCTCATTTCTTCAGTACTTATTACTGCTGTTCTTCTCCCATTCTACTGAAAAGATGGTTTTCTAATTGACAAATCCAAAGGTTGTTTTTCCTGCCCTTACTTTACTGGAATGTGGCAACCTTTGAGAGTAATGCTCATCTTGTCCTTCTTAAAATTTGCCGGTATTCTTTGATGTGCTTCAGAATCTTCTGTGGTACTTTGTGTCTTTGTTGAGAGGCCCCTGGCACAGGTTCCTTTTAAAGCTCCACTGTTATTCTGATACACAGCTATATGTGAAAGCCCTTGGTTTCTCTACTCCTTTTTCTTCTGTGATCTCATACTCTCCATTTCCCTTACTATTCTTATTTTGTCTTTCTCATCGTTCCTCTGGCTTTTAAATGATTCTTTTTCCCTAGGGTTCTGAGCTTGGTCTACTATTATTGTATTCACATTTTTTCTGATTTATAATGTCTATACTCATTGTTTTAACTTGTAATCACAAGATTGTGATCAGGGCAGAGACTTAATATATTTTATTCTCTTTTGCCTGTCTTCCTTGTGTCTGGCCATGTAGTGAGTGCTCCATAAATATTTGCTAAATGAATAAATAAATGAATTATCTCATGTTCATATTGTTGCATTAAGAAATACTTCCAGATCGCAAGATAACCAAAATATTTTCCTACAGTTCCTGTTATCAGCTTTATGGTTTTACCTTTCATATTTAGGCCTTTAATCCACATCTATATCTATATATCTATATCTGACTCTATTTCTTATATATACTAGGCCAATTTTCCAAACACCCACCTACTAAACAAAACTTTGTTTTTATTTGTAGTGCCACCTTTATCTATGTGTTAGTCAAGTTGGCTAACCCATCTTTACTAAGATTTAATACATCATTGCCTCCTGTCCAGTGATTTTCAAACTTTATCAACTGTGATTCTCAGAAAGGAAGACAGTCTACGTTGTAAAACACTTTACATGTACACATGTATATAAAATATATACAAGAAAAATTTTACAAACAGTATCCTGTGGTGAATTTACAGTGTATGATATGTTCTGATGTTTTCCATTGCATTTTACTTCATGTTTTAAACATGTTCATCGTGATAACATTAATGGATTATAAGTTATAGTTTAAAAAACAGCTCCAGGAAACCTTCCCACGGACGTCTTTCATATGCTCTCATTATGCTCTGTATGATCTGAATTAGAGTATCTTGGAATCATATTTCTATTGTTATAATTATATGTGTGTCTCCTTCTAGGTTGTGTGTCTCCTTGAGCACAGAGATAATATGTAATTTCTTTGCTCTGCTATCACTGAGCATCTGATTTATTTATTTATAAATAAATTTGTTTATTTTAAATGAATTAGAATTATTTACAAAATAAATTATTTATCATTATATTATAACAGATAATATAATAAATAATATAATAATATATTATAATATAATATACAATATATTATTATTAAATAAATTTAAATTATTATAAGTTTATTTGTGCTATATCCTTGTAGAATTGATACGTCTAGATAACTCATAGTGAACATAACGTGTCTGAAAAGTTGTAGACTTTACATTTGTTTATCTTCTATTTTGAGGAAACTGTTAAGCACGTAGTAATATAAGGAAAGCTTTAGTAATATAATATGGTGTGGGGTTTTATTTTTGCATTGTCCATGTATACTTTTCTGCTTTGCAACACAATAAATATTGTTAATGATCAAGAATAGTATGTTAAGGTATAAGAAATTTGACTTTTTCTTGGGGAGAAAATAGTCTTATGCTAATTGCATCTGTTCTGTGTATAAGCAGTATAATTGTCAAAAACAAATCTCTAAGACCCGTCATATTTTTATGGTTTTGTTAATAGAATTTTCCCTTAGTTATCTTAAATTGTTGTTCTTTTTCAGTCATTATTCAATCTTTTGGACTTTAGAAGATTAGTCCTGAATTATAAGCCTCCATCACATGCTCAAGATTTACCCCGAAACCAAAAGGTAAAATACAAAAAGATTTTTAAGCAGAGCATGTATGATATGGTCTTCCTGTATTATCTGTGCTTGTTTTAGGAGCACTTGCCCCGTCAAGTGTGAAACAGTGTCAAACTTGAAGGTCAACCCATTAATCTCACTTTAGTAATTGCTTTTTTCCTTCCTTTTGAGTTGTCAAATTTCAGTAAACTTTATAGGTTACAATTTACACTTCAAGGTCTTTCCTCAATTGTCTGCTGAAAACTTATGTAGAAATCAAAAAGTTTTTCTATTGTTTCTGTAGATAAGCCCTTGAGAAGATTAGTTTTGCACTGGCTGTCTTTGCAGTACAAATGTATAACTTATATTTTGTAAGTTAATGTTGTTAGGCAATATAATGTGAGAGCTCAGACACAGGGCCAGATTGTCTAGGTTCTGGCTGTGAAGCTAGAGCAAGTTACGTGATCTGTCTTTGTTCAGTTTGCTTATCTGAAAAGTGTAAGTAACAACAGCAGTTATTTTATAGAGTTACTGTGAGAATCAGATGAGATAAAACACATAAAGGGCATAGAAGGGCCTGGTACATAGTAAGTACCAGATGTCAACTCTTGTCTGTTATTATATTGTTTATATTAGCTTTTAAAAAGATAAGACTTGATTTGCATGCAGAAATTCATACTTAGTGGAAAAAAATTGCTTATGGAGACAGTATGCTTGAGTATAGGGCTTTTCTGGTCTTGTCATTAAAGAATTTGTAGCCCTGTAGGGAACTAGTCTCAAAGATATAGAAGTTAAAATTTTAGGTTTCAGTAAAGTCTTGAACTTTGTGTGACCTATTGTTAGTAGTAATGATACATTATTAAACTATAGTTTTCTTTTAGTGTATAATTTTGAAAACTACTTTTACTGTAAACATAGGAAACATTTATAATACAAGCCAGTGGGAATATAATTTGATTTATAACTAGCTTTTTAAGCTATAATCGTTGGGCTATAAAATGTCAGGCTGATAAACAAGCCGTTTTTAAAAGGGAACTCAGATCACCTGACAACCCCTCATACCTCCAGAGAAATTAAGAAAAACTCCTTCAATCATTACAGTTTGTACATGAAACTTTTTGAACCTATTGCTTCCTGTTATTGCAGTTTGTTATTATCGGTGGTTCTTTCTTCTGATGTCTCAGTTGAATTATATTTATAATTTATGTGACATTATTTAGAATTATTACTTCTGGTTAGGTATTCATATGCATATTGACCTTTTTTTTATGTTCCGGAATTTTAGGGCTTTACAGAGTTTTAATTTCTCAGTTGTAGCAGATTTTTGGCAAACTGAATCCTCAGTATATATAAAGGATAATATCTCACTTACAAGTGGGATTTTTGTAGGACTGCAAGATTGGTTTAGTGTTTAGAGTTCAGTGTAATTCACCGTTTTAACAGACTGAAGAAAAAAAACCATATGATTATCTCAGTAGATGAAGAAAAAAGGATTTGACAAAAGCTAGCATCTATTCATGACAAAATCTCTCAGAAGCTAGGAATAGCAAGAAACTTTCTTATCCTGACAAAAGCTCATTTATGAAAAATCTACAACTTATATAATATTTAATGTTGTAAAGGCTGAATGCTTTTCTCCAAAGGTCAGGAGCCAGCAAGGATGTCGGCCCTCACTACTTCTATTAAGCATTAGACTGGAGTTCTCAACCAGTTTTATTAGCAAGAAAAAGAAATAACATGCATGTTGGAAAGGAAGACAGAAAGCTGTCTTCTTATGTATATGACTTGACTGTCTATCTACAACATCCTAAGTACTCTCCACCTACAAAAAGATGCTAGAACCAAGAAATGAATTCAGCAATGTTATATGATACAGGCGAACACACAAAGATCAGTTGTATTTCTAAATACCAGCCGCACACAATTGGAAATTTAAATTAAAAAAATACTTATATACAATAGCATAAAATATGGAATATTAGGGCTAAAGTGGACAAAAGATATATATGAAAACAGCAAGATATTGTTGAGAGAGGTTAAAGAAATAAAGTGATATATTATGTTCATGGATCAGGGGATTCAATATTGTTAAGACATGAATTGTCCTCAATTCAATCTATAGATTCAGTGCAATCCCAGTCATAATCACAGCAGGCTTTTTTATCGGAATTGACATACTGATTCTAAAATTTATATCGAAAATCAAAGGATATAGAATAGCCATAGCAATTTAAAAAAGAAAGACAATGTTGGAAGAATTAATTCTCAGGCTACAGTGATCAAGACACTCTGTTATTGGTGAAAAGATAGTCATATAGCTCAATAGAACAGAATAGAGAGTCCTGAAATAGACCTACATGTACAGGGTGAATTGATTTGAGTCAAAGTTGCCAAAACAATTCAATGGGCAAAGGGAAAATCTTTTAAACTAATGGTGTCATAGGCAGAAAAATAATTCTCAACTCTTACAGGACACTATATATGGGAAAAGAAATTCATAATAGGGTATAAACCCAAAAGGAAGAAAACCATAGGAATTCTTAAAGAAAACACAAGAGAAAATTTTAGTGTCCTGAGTTAAGAAAAGATTTCTTAAGTAGGACATTAAGAAGGCACAAATCATAAAAGAAAAAAGTGATAAAATGGACTTCATCAAAATTAAAAACTTTTAATCTTTGAAAAATTCATACAAAATAAAAAGAGAAGCCACAGACTGGGAGAAAATATTCTCAAAACATGTATCAGATAGAGAGGGTCGGAGCAAAATGTCGGGGTGAGCTGACCCGGGATTCTCTCCCCTCCAAAATACAACAAAAGATTGGAAGAACTGAATTTCAGAGAATAAACATAATGCCAGCTCGTTAGAGACCTACACTACCAAGAAGGCGGAGATCATAACCTTGCTTACACCCTTGGAGGCGCTGGAACGGTAGGAGAGAACATCGCTCCCTCCCCTAGAGTCTGCGATGCTGCGGCGCGGGTCGGGCAGGTGCAGGGGAGGGGCCGCATGACCAGGGGATCATCCAGGACTCCTGCCGCTGATTCAGTGGAGACCCGCTGATGGGGGGGAAAGCTTCCGTCCGTGGGGACCGTATAAATCAAGGGCCTTGGGAGACCAGAGAACAGAACTGATCTGAACCCAGACCAGCACGTAACAGCCACTCCCCCCCAGCAAAGCCAGTGGGCGCAGCCATCTTGCCCCAAGGCGGAGAGCTAACGCCACTCCCGACCCCCATTTAGTGGCGACAGGCTGTAACTGCAACTGAATTCTACCACCATGAGAAAAAACCGCTCCTCTACCATCCAGCAATTTATAAAAGCCCCAGACCAGAAGGAAAACAATAAAAACACAGAATTAAGTCCTGAGGACTTGGAATTAGGTAAACTAAATGATAATGAATTCAGAGCAGCTATAATCAAAAAACTCAATGAGGTAGAGAGAAAGATAGAGAAACAAGCCGAGTTCTGGAGTTACTTCACAAAAGAGATTGAAATCATAAAGAAGAATCAAACAGAATTACTTGAGATGAAAAACACAATGGACCAGATAAAACAGAATACGGATTTCCTGAATGCCCGTGTAGGCAACCTAGAGGAGCAAATCAGCATAATCGAGGACAGACAGGCTGAATGGCGCCAGACAGAGGAAGAAAGAGAACTAAGAATTAAAAAAAATGAGGAAAATCTCCGAGAGATAATGGATTCAATGAGGAGTAAGAACATAAGGATCATAGGAATTCCCGAGAATAGGGAAAAGGAAAATGGAGCAGAAAGTGTGCTTAACGAAATTATTGAAGAGAACTTCCCAAATCTAGGGATCAACGGGGAAATGTGTGTAGAGGAGGGTTTTAGATCTCCTAGATTTGTCAGTGTAAAAAGACCCTCCGCAAGGCACATAATAGTAAAGTTGGCACATAGGAATGATAAGGAAAGAATACTCAGGGAAGTAAGGAAAAAAAAGAGAATAACCTATAAAGGAGCCCCTATCAGACTGTCAGCCGATTTCTCTACAGAAACCCTACAAGCTAGGAGAGAATGGAGTGATATATTCAAAGCTTTAAAGGATAAAAACCTTCAGCCAAGAATACTCTATTCAGCAAGAATTTCCTTCAGATATGAGGGAGAAATTAAATCTTTTCCAGACAAGCAAAGGTTAAGGGAATTTGTAACTAAAAGCCCTCCATTACAAGAAATCCTCAAGAAGGCTCTCATACTTGAAAAAAGAGAAAAAGGGAGAAAGGGGACACAAGCCACAGACTAGGGAGACCGATGGATAGAACCAGAACAGGATAGCAAATATTCAACTATAGCTTTAGGGTAAAAATAAGGAAACTACCAAAACAAGGACGATCTTAGCACTCTAACTACCAGTTAATAAGACAAGTTGGAATAAAAAATGAAAATAATTATTTAGGAGGGGAAGAGCAAAGGGTCTAAATCAGTATTGGTCGAGTAAGTAAGAGACCACCAGAGAATAGACTATATTATACACGAGATTCTAAATACAAACTTCAAGGTAGACACTAAAATAAAGTACAGAACAGAGTCACAAATCATAGATAAGGAAAAATCTAAGAAACCCAGCATAAGAAATTGCAGTATTAAATGGATAGTCTAAAGCACACAGGAAAAGAAACACAGGAAAACAAGATAATGAGCGAAAGATTGACAGCATTAAGTCCACATGCATCAATAATCACTCTCAATGTGAACGGGTTGAACTGTGCAATAAAAAGACACAGAGTGGCAAAATGGATTAAAGAACAAGATCCAACAACTTCTTGCCTCCAGGAAACACACCTCAGCCCCAAGGACAAACACAGACTCAGGGTGAAGGGGTGGAGGACAATACTTCAAGCAAATAGCAAGGAAAAAAAGGCAGATGTTGCAATTCTCATATCAGACCAAGTGGGTTTCAAAATAACACAGGTAAAGAGAGACACAGAGGGACAATATATAATGATCAAAGGGACACTTCATCAAGAAGAAATAACGCTTATAAATATCTATGCACCCAACACAGGAGCACCAAGATTCATAAAGCAACTATTAACAGACCTAAAGGAAGATGTTAAAAACAACACAATCATAGTAGGGGACCTCACCACCCCTCTCACATCAATGGACAGATCATCCAGACAGAAAATCAACAAGGAAATAGTGGAGCTGAATGAAAAACTAAAACAATTGGACTTAATAGACATATATAGATCACTCCACCCTGAAGGAGCTGAATACACATTCTTGTCAAGTGCACATGGAACATTCTCTAGGATAGACCATATGTTGGGAAACAAGACAAACCTCTACAAATTTAAAAAAATTGAAATAATAACAAGCATCTTCTCAGATCATAGTGCTATAAGGCTAGAAATTAATTACAAGAAAAAAGCTGAGAAAGGCACAAAGATGTGGAGACTAAACACACTACTGAACAAGCAATGGATCATTGGAGAAATTAAAGAAGAAATAATAAAATACCTGGAAACAAATGAAAATGATAGCATGCCATACCAACTCATATGGGATACAGCAAAAGCTGTATTAAGAGGAAAATTCATCGCAATACAGGCACATCTTGACAAACAAGAGAAATCCCAAATAAGCAACCTTAAAGCACACCTAACTGAACTAGAGAAAAAAGAACAAATGAAGCCCAAAGTCAGCAGAAGGAGAGAAATAATAAAAATCAGAGCAGAAATAAATACTATTGAAAAAGGCAGTAGAAAGGATCAATGAGACAAAGAGCTGGTTTTTTGAGAAGATAAATAAAATTGACAAACCACTAGCCAGACTTCCAGAGAAAAAAAGGGAGAAAGCTCAAATAAACAAAATCAGAAATGAGCGAGGAGAAATAACAACAGACTCTGCAGAAATACAACAGATTATAAGAGAATACTACAAAAAACTATGTGCCAACAGAATGGATAACCTAGAGGAAATGGATAAATTCTTGGACTCCTACAGTCTCCGAAAGCTCACTCAAGAAGAGGCAGACAATTTGAACAGACCAATCACAAGGAAAGAGATTGAAACAGCAATCAAACGCATCCCAAAGAATAAAACCCCAGGACCAGATGGCTTTCCTGGGGAATTCTACCAAACTTTCAGAGAGGATTTAATACCCATCCTTTTCAAGCTACTCCAAAAAATTAGGGAAGATGGAACACTTCCTAACACATTCTGTGAGGCCAACATCATGCTGATCCCAAAACCTGACAAGGACACCACGAAAAAAGAGAACTGCAGGCCAATATCACTGATGAACATAGATGCAAAAATTCTAAACAAAATTTTGGCAACCAGAATTCAGCAATTCATCAAAAGAATCATACATCAGGATCAGGTGGGATTCATACCAGGGACACAGGGATGGTTCAACATCCACAAATCAATCAACGTGATACACCACATCAACAAACTGAGGAATAAAAACCACATGATCATCTCAATAGATGCAGAGAAGGCATTTGACAAGATCCAACAGCCATTTATGATAAAAACTCTGAACAAAA
This sequence comes from Equus asinus, assembly GCF_041296235.1. Taxonomy (NCBI): domain Eukaryota; kingdom Metazoa; phylum Chordata; class Mammalia; order Perissodactyla; family Equidae; genus Equus; species Equus asinus. Next base: position 16,568,123 of record NC_091806.1, read on the forward strand.
TGGGCATAGAAGGAAACTACCTCAACATAATAAAGGCCATATACGACAAACCCATAGCCAACATCATACTCAATGGGCAAAAACTGAACGCCATCCCCCTGAAAACAGGAACGAGACAAGGATGCCCTCTATCACCACTCTTATTTAACATAGTACTGGAGGTCCTGGCCAGAGCAATCAGGCAAGAAAAAGGAATAAAAGGAATCCAAATAGGGAGGGAAGAAGTGAAACTCTTGCTGTTTGCAGACGACATGATCTTATATATAGAAAACCCCAAAGAATCCATTGGAAAACTGTTAGAAGTAATCAACAACTACAGCAAAGTTGCAGGGTATAAAATCAATTTGCATAAATGAGTAACATTTGTACACTCCAGTAATGAACCAACAGAAAAAGAACTCAAGAATACAATACCATTCACAATCGCAACAAAAAGAATAAAATACCTTGGGGTAAATTTAACTAAGGAAGTGAAGGACCTATATAATGAAAATTACAAGGCCTTTCTGAGAGAATTTGGATGACGACATAAGGAGATGGAAAGACATTCCATGTATGTGGATTGGAAGAATAAACATAGTTAAAATGTCCATTCCACCTAAAGCAATCTACAGATTCAACGCCATCCCAATCAGAATCCCAATGACATTCTTTACAGAATTAGAACAAAGAATCCTAAAATTCATGTGGGGCAACAAAAGACCCCAAATTTCTAAAGCAGTCCTGAGAAAAAAGAACAAAACGGGGGAGGCGTCACAATCCCTGACTTCAAAACATACTACAAAGCTACAGTAATCAAAACAGCATGGTACTGGTACAAAAACAGGTGCATAGATCAATGGAACAGAATTGAAAGCCCGGAAATAAAACCACACATCTATGGACAGCTTATCTTTTTTTTTTTTTTTTAAAGATTTTATTTTTTCCTTTTTCTCCCCAAAGCCCCCCGGTGCATAGTTGTGTATTCTTCATTGTGGGTTCCTCTAGTTGTGGCATGTGGGACGCTGCCTCAGCATGGTCTGACGAGCAGTGCCATGTCCGCGCCCAGGATTCGAACCGACGAAACACTGGGCCGCCTGCAGCGGAACGCGCGAACTTAACCACTCGGCCACGGGGCCAGCCCCTGGACAGCTTATCTTTAACAAAGGAGCTGAGGGCATACAATGGAGAAAAGAAAGTCTTTTCAACAAATGGTACTGGGAAAACTGGAAAGCCACATGTAAAAGAATGAAAATTGACCATTCTTTTTCACCATTCACCAAAATAAACCCAAAATGGATCACAGACCTAAAGGTGAGACCTGAAACCATAAGGCTTCTGGAAGAAAACGTAGGCAGTACACTCTTTGACATCAGTATTAAAAGGATCTTTTCCGACACCATGCCTTCTCAGAGAAGGGAAACAATAGAAAGAATAAACAAATGGGACTTCATCAGATTAAAGAGCTTCTTCAAGGCAAATGAAAACAGGATTGAAACAAAAAAACAACCCACTAACTGGGAAAAAATATTTGCAAGTCATGTATCTGACAGAAGCTTAATATCCTTAATATATAAAGAACTATTGCAACTCAACCACAAAACATCAAACAACCCAATCAAAAAATGGGCTGGAGACATAAACAGACATTTCTCCAAAGAAGATATACTGATGGCCAATAGGCACATGAAAAGATGCTCATCATCGCTGATCATCAGGGAAATGCAAATCAAAACTACACTAAGATATCACCTTACACCCGTTAGAATGACAAAAATATCTAAAACTAATAGCAACAAATGTTGGACAGGTTGCGGAGAAAAAGGAACCCTCATACACTGCTGGTGGGAATGCAAACTGGTGCAGCCACTATTCAAATCAGTATGGAGATTCCTGAAAAAATTAAAAATAGAACTACCATACGATCCAGCCATCCCACTACTGGGTGTTTATCCAAAGAGCCTGAAGTCAGCAATCCCAAAAGTCCTATGCACCCCAGTGTTTATTGCAGCATTATTTACAATAGCCAAGACATGGAAGCAACCTAAGTGCCCAGCAACAGACGAATGGATAAAGAAGATGTGGTACATATATACAATGGAATACTACTCAGCTGTAAAACAGAACAAAATCATTCCATTTGCAATAACATGGATGGACCTTGAGGGAATTATGTTAAGTGAAATAAGCCAGCGAGAGAAGGATAATCTGTGTATGACTCCACTCATATGAGGAATTTAAAATTATGGACTATGAACAGTTTAGTGGATATCAGGGGAAAGGTGGGGTGGGGGGTGGGCACAAAGGGTGAAGTGGTGCTCCTACAACATGACTGACAAACATTAATGTACAATTGAAATTTCACAAGATTGTAACCTATCATTAACTCAATTAAAAAAAAAGGAAAAAAAAGATGCTTTGTATGGTTTTAATCTTTTTAAGTATACTGAGGCTTGTTCTGTGGCCTAACATTTGGTCTATCCTGGATAATGTTCCTTGTGCACTAGTTAAGAATGTGCATTCTGCTTTGGTTGGGTGGAATGTTTTATATATGTCTATCAGGCCTAGTTATTTTAAGTGTTGTTTAAGGTCTCTATTACACTATTGATCTTCTGTCTAGATGTTTTATACGTTATTGAGAGCGTTATATTGAATTCTCTAGATATTATTGTAGAACTCTCTATGTCTGTCTTCAATTCTCTCAATTTTTCCTTCATATACTTTGAGACTGTTAAAAACAAGACAGCAGGTCCAAAATGGAGTCAGTTATGCTAATTCCAACATTACCAAACCAAAACTTGACTTAATTATAGTTTTGGCTCTTCCAAAAGTGGAATCTGAAGTCGGTCAATCAGGAATTGTCTGATCCTCACTAGTCAGGTAATCTGCATGATAGATTCCTGCCATCCCCTAAAGGAAAGTAACCTTGCAGCAACCAATCTGTTTTTATGCCTAGTATAACTTCCTTGTTCCTGCTCCCTTCTTCCAATAAAAGTCTTTCATTTTGTATAGTTCTTCAGAGCTCATTTCTATCTGCTAGACTGGATGTTGCCTGATACAGGAATCATGGAATAAAGTCAATAAGATCTTTAAAATTTAACAGGGCTCATATATATATATACATATATATTTATAATTGTTATAGCTTCTTGACAAACTGAACCTTTTATCAATATATAATGTCCTTCTTTTTCTCTTGTAGCCATTTTTGACTTGAAGTCTATTTTGTCTCATATTAGTACTTCCAAACCTGCTCTCTTTTGCTTATCCTCTGCAAGGTATATCTTTCTCCATCCTTTCACTTTCAATCTATTTGTTTCTGTGGGTCTAAAGTGAGTCTCTTGCAGACAGCATGAAGTTGTCCTCCAGGCTTTGCAGATTGGCTAAGGGCTGGGACACTCTTTCAACAATCAGCCAGGCTTATACTGAGCCTAGGGATCTGCCAAAGATGAAAGCCTAGGGTCTTCTCAAGTTCTTTCTGAGCATATATCTTTCCCTGAACATGAACATATCTTCCTAATTCCCCCATATTCAGACGTGCTTTTGAATGTCCTAATTTCCCGAATAAACTCTGCTCTGTATTTTCTTCTGGAATTTAGGCATCAGTAGATTCTTATTCATCTTGCAGTGTTTTCACGCAATACCCATTGTTATTCCCACCTGAGATTTGTGTTAGATGGAAGAAAAGATACTTTGTATCAGTCTTTCACGTAGCCTCCTAGCCTCCAGACAGATAAGAATAGACATACACAATAATTTGCAAATATGATTGTTTCTGCTCCCTCCAGAACGAGAGTTCTGAATCCCACACTGGGAATGCAACCACACCAGGGAGAGGGTGGCCAAGGGCAAGTAAAAATGCCGCAAAAATTTGCTACCTCTTTTAAGTTACTTTTTATTTTTTGTTTTGTTTTATCATCACCTTGGTTGCTGTACATCTTTGGTGGTTTTCCAGTTTTCTGATAGTTTGTTCTGGCAGTATTTGCTTTTTTCTTTTTTTGTGATTCTGGAGGAGCAGGAAAGCTGGGAGTGCCTACTCAGCCATTTTAATACATCAAGGTATGCACAAGAAGAAATAGAAAACTTGATTTGAGATATTTGTTCATTTCATTTTCATGAATAAGAATGATAATTGGCTTCTCTCTCCTTTACTTTACAAGAGGAATGGAGAGTGGTATTTTGTTAAATGCTGGGGACTGACAGCTCTAAATGAATTCTATAAAAGTCTTTAGATTTCCCAGAATATAGGAAAAGAATGAAATCTGCATATCTCATTCTAAGTATCAAATTTTAAAGATAATATTTTAAAAATGTGATTAATTTCTCTTGCAAACAGATATGCAAAAATCTGAAATAAAATTTTTGCTATTGAATTCACTAAGCCTTTTATAATAGTATATTTAAAAATAAATGTATGAGACAGCATCAGAAAGCTTTCCATTTTATTTCACGTATGTGTTACATTGGTTTAGCATAATAAGAAAAGTCCTGGCAAATCTAAAGAGAAAGATAAATATGAGGTATATGATAAAAAATGACAAAATTATTTATAGTATTTGCTTATTATCTTTCTAATATCTATAGGATATCTTTTTTATTTTTTTTAAAAATTTCTTTTTTTCTTTTCTTTTTGCTTTTTCTCCCTAACTGCCCCCAGTACGTAGTTGTATATTTTAGTTGTGGGTCCTTCTAGTTGTGGCATGTGGGATGCCGCCTCAAAATGGCCTGATGAGCATTGCCACATCCATGTCCAGGATCTGAACCAGTGAAACCCCAGGGCAAGGAAGCAGAGCACGCGAACTTAACCACTTGGCCACGGGGCCAGCCCCAGGATATCCTTTTTAAATATTGATATTGGTAATGTTTTCTTTTTCTTTTGATACAAAAGCTGTGCATTTACTAATTGTATTGATCTATCCAAAGACCCAAATATGATTTCATTGATTTTTTCCTATTATTTTTTTCTTCAATTTCTTTATTGAGATCAGTCAACTCTCTTTAGGTATAATCTCTTTTTTCTATTTAGGTTGTATTTTTTTGAAGTTTTTATTCAAGGCATATTTTTAATATTTCTAAGGTACTATTTAAGGATATTTAGTTCAATTAAAAATGTTATGTTATAGTTTCCTTCTGCTTATTTTGTGTATACTATTTTGGGGATTTTTAAAAATCATTTTGACTCTTATTTTGTGTCCCTCACCGCCCTTATAGAAACAGTGTGTGGATATAGACATTTTTATTAACTTTGTGCACTAAGTTGAGGGGTCTTTTCGGTTTACAAGATTTCTGGTTTAAGAGGCTTTATTGCTTTCTTCTGACAGTATAGTGAAGTGTGTGTGTAGTTTAAAAACAACACTTACATACTTCCTTTTCTCTTAACCATGACAACTCTAAAGGATGCTGTCCTTGTTTTCCTTCCCTACTTTCCTTTAGAAATATTTTTCATTGAGTTTTTCACCTCAAATCCTGTATAATTGCTATACTTTTTCCTGTATCCAATGCTGTCCTCTATCAGACTTTGGAGGTGTTTTTAATTATTGGTTATGTAAGAGGAATTTTCTTATTGATTTTATCTGTTTTATATTACTAACAGTATCTCCACTTCCCTTTTCTCTTTTCTAAACCATTTCTTCAGACTTCTTCACTGGTCACTCATAGAATTATGGTAATTGGAGGGCCAGAGATAGTTTTTTTTACTTTTGATAAATATTTCTCTACTTATAGGCATCTTCAACTTCATAAGATTATCTTCCTTACAGTGATGCAGAAAGTGTGGGAAGTTCATTTGCTTTATCTGGTCTGAATGGGCTTTGGGCGGATGAGTGGGAAGATGGAATTTTAGGTGTTATTATCTTAAGACCTTCTTTTCGACCTTCGGAATGGAGTGTTTATTTATTTTCATTTAATGAGTTTAATAATATCAATATGCATTTCCATAAAATTTCTTCTGAAACTTGCCTAGTATATATCTCATATAGTAATTTTGCAGTCGTGGTCTATATTTTTCCTTTGTTATTTTCTAATGGCGTGCTTTTACATTTTCAAATGGAATGCCTTATTGTTTGATAAACATTGTTATTAGTTTATATTTGGATTTATTAGTATTCAGGGAATGCTGTTTACATTTTTATCTATTTACGTTGTATCTATTAGTATTCAGGGAATGTTATTTACATTTTATTTTTTGTTGGATTTATTGTGGTTACTCTTGGTTTAAAATATAGTCAGTTTTCATGAATGTTCATGTGCAGTTGAAAAAAATTGTATGTCTTATTACTGGAGTTCCATGATATATATGCGATTGTGTTATTTGGGATTATAACCTTAGTTACTAAATGTCATTTCTTTTTCTTTTCTTTATTTCTCTCTTTTTTTGTGCGTGTGAAGAAGATGGGTCCTAAGCTAATATCTGTTGCCAGTCTTCCTCTATTTATTTTCTCCTCAAAGCCCCAGTACACAGTGGTATATTAGAGTTGTAGGTCCTTCTAGTTCTTCTGTGTGGGATGCCACCACTGGCATGGCTTGGATGAGTGGTGTGTAGGTCTACACCCACATTTCAAACAGGTGAGCAGTGGGCCAAGGAATTGGAGCATGCAAACTGAACCAGTAGGCCACTGTTTGTTATTTTCCTTTTGTCTTGAATTGAGAGTCTCTGTTACTTCTCCTCTCATCTCTTATAGCTTTTGGTTTATGGAAATCATTGCTTTGTCATTAGATATATAAATATTAATAACTGCTATATCTTCATTGTGGATTCTAGCTTTTGTGATATAGTGTTTGTTTCTTTTACTACATTTAAAACTTTATGGTCTGCATTTTCCTTTGTCACATGTCATGATTTTGACATCATTTTATTTCCTTTTTTCTAATACCTTTATCAAATTGTAATTATTTTTTTAGTTTTAACATGCATACAAAAAAGTGCATGAAAGCCAGCATGTGTTTTTACAAAATCAGCACAGCTCTGTAACTAGCATAGAGACCAAGAAGAAGGACTTTAACAAAACTCAAGGCACGCTTGATCATTTTCATTTACCAACCTTCTCTAATTCAAATAAAATTACTATATAAATTATAACATCAATATTTTATGTTTTTAACTATAAAACTATACAGAATATTTTTGTATCTAGTTTCTTATGCTCAGCATTATATTTATAACATCTATTCATCTTGTTTGCAAATTTCTTTGAATATATCCCAAATTATAAAGGTAAAAATGTTGATGGCTTTTTAAGTTTTTTTGTTTTTGTTTTTTACTTTGCAGGTATTACAGATAGTGGCAGTACGAAGAATCTTGCTATATTGTTTGATGAACATAAATATTTCCATGGGGTATAGACCTGGGTAAATTTCTGAGTAGTATCTTATGCATGTGTTTATCTACTTTAAACATTATGAAACGAGACACAGAGCTAAGTCTCTCTAGAGAAACTCATGCAGCTATAATAATATAAGACATACTATATTTTAAGTAAAATAAAATTGCTAAATATAAAGAGGATTATTTCTAAATGTTATAGAGCTCTACCAACTAAGAAGAAATTACAATTCAAATATCCATACACTTGATAATAGATCTTCAAAACAGGTAAAGAAAAGATCCAGAGCTATAAGAAGAAATAGATAAGTCCTTCATTGCCATGGCAGAATTTAACGTACTTCTCCCATTGATGAATAAACAAGCAATACAATATCTAAGAATATAGAAGTTGTGAATTACATAATTGAAATATTTGACTAGTTAACTTTCAAAGAATATGACTACCAACAAAAACAGCATACGTATGTTTTTCAGTGCACATAGAAAATTTACTACAATTGACTATTTGCTGGATCATAAAGCAAACCACAACAAAGACTGAAGGACTGAAATCATTCAGAATATTTTCTGTGACAATGAAATTAATTTAGGGATCACTAACTTATTCTTCAATTTTAACTTTACTGAATCTCCTTGTTTATGAATTTCTCATGTATATAGCACAGTGTTGAATTTAAGCATGTCCTTAAATTTATTAATCAGTATGTTCTGTTTCAGTTCTGTAATATTTTGTCATGTATAAGATATTTTACATCATACACATGCATGTATATTTATACGGATATGTAATACTCATAGGTGTGTATATATCTAGAGAAATGACTTTTCACCATTTTGGGTTTTTTGCTCATCTTTTAAGGAAGGTTTGTATTTTTGTCTTTATACTAATATCTGTATATATTGTTGATCCCTTTTATTTGTGTATTTACTTATTATAAATGAATTGAAATGAACTGTTAATGCTCTTTATTACTCGAACTGTGTGATGTGTAAGCAACCAAGAGACAACACATTACTCCTAGTTTAAAATTAATAAACAGAAAAACAGGATAAAAATAAAAGGTGAGTTGATGCTTGAATTGTTACGTAATTTATCATCTTTGCACATATAGTCCCTTATCCCTGAAAGAAAGAGGATGGAATAAACGATCTTCAAGGTATATTCATACTGTGAACATCTTGTTTTCTATTCCTTTTCTCTGTTACTCTTTAGAGAAATTAATACACTGTGATTTTAGTGTCTTGATTTAAATTATGGTATCACTTTGCCATCTAGTCGTTATTGTATTTGTACCACTTGTAAAGGAAAGAAATTCATACTTTGCTACTATTTGCAGAGGGATTTTTGTAGTACTGGACCTTATGAAAGAATTCTGCCAATTCCTATATAATTTGGTTGATAATGAGATTACAAATAGATGAAAGCTGAACTGGCAATGTTGGAAGTAAGTGAAACCAATATTTCTTTCTCTTTATGTCAAATTAGAATAACCTTAAGAAAAAAAATTACCTCTTTTCTAATAACAAATAATACTAAACTGAGATTTAAGAGATTCAATATCAAGTGTACCTTAACTCTTTAATCTTTTCTGAAATATGTGCCAGATTGTAGACTCAACTTAGATCAGAGAAAGATGAAGAAAATTGCCTGTAATCACATTAATTGAGAGTTATACTACACACAGAGCGCTAGTCATGGGCATACAGTTTATACTTTCCATTATCAAAGCTATCTATATCTCTATCTACCTATCTACATCTATACTAATATCTATATATCTCTATCTCTAGCTATATATGTATATATCATACTGGATTTGGGAGGCTATTTTGAATTGAATTTCTTCTTATTGTATGCTATACTTACATACTTATATATGCTTGCATGAATGGTATCCTCATTTGAAGGAAAGAATTAATAAGTCTTACATTGAACCAAATCCCTTTTGGTTAGGAAGGTTAGAGCATGCTACTTAATTAGTGTAAGAGTCACTTTTTTTGAAAGGGTGGTTAAACCAATCCATGAGATACTTCTAATTTCTGAGATCTGAGAAACATAAAAATAATTTAAAAACAATAGAGTATTTGGGAACGCCCAAAATGAAGTGATCTTAGCTAGAGCTCCTATGAATATGAGGATTAGTCACAGAATATGGGAAATGCAGAGAAACATCGTAGAGTTTTGTTGTTTTATTGAGGAAGACTAGCCCTGAGCTAACTGCTGCCAATCCTCCTCTTTTTGCTAAGGAAGACTGGCCCTGAGCTAACATCCTTGCCCATCTTCCTCTGTTTTATGTGTGGGATCCCTACCACAGCATGGCTTGCCAAGCAGTGCCGTATCCACACCTGGGATCCGAACCGGCGAACCCCTGGCCACCAAAGCAGAACATGCGCACTTAACCGCTGCGCTACGAGGTCAGCCTAAGGAGTTTTATTGTTTGTCTACATTCTTCCTCAAGAACCTCCCCGTTCCTTTTACTTACATTAAAGTTTTTATCTTTATAACCTCTTCTTATATCCTATTAATAAAATTGAGCAACAAAGGGATGCTAAGAATCATTCATACTATTCTATTTTTGGACACTCTGGAGAGAAAGTTCTTTTTCTTAATTCTGAAATTGGTTTTCCTGTGGTTTTTAATTTAATGGAATTAATTCTCTTTCTTGAATACACAGTAAACAAGACCAGCCAGTCTTTCACATTTTAGCCTTGAAATATTTGAAGACATTGGTCAGAGTCTCCTTTTACTTTTCTTCTGTGTTCCAGAAATCTCGAGGACATTAATTGGTTTATTAGATGCTTTATTGCAATATATATTTCTCACTGCTATTTACTTGACACTGCAGGGTACCTACACAGTTATTCATAGTTATTGGGAACCACTGGCTCACACAATGAGATGCTATCCAGGACACAATGCTTCCTTCCAAATTAAAATGGAAATGGGAGTTGCCTCTTTCTGTCTACATAATCTATTTATGGAGTCAATATATCATAATATTAGAATGGGATCAATTTCATTCACAATATCTGTACCTTTTGACAACCACAACTTCTTCATCATTCCTTACTTGTTCTGTTGGCATGGGATCCTATTAAAGAGTTCAACCACACTGACCCCAACTGCATTCTCTTCACAATTTGGCTCTTCTGATCCTCCAACCTTATCTTTTACTGCTACCTGCATAAACTCTACTTCTAGTTGATAGGAACATGAGCATCCCTATTACTACATTGGCTCAGACTATCTTCTGCTTAAAAATTATTTTGTTTTGCTTTCTTGTCCCTGCAATCCTATCTTAACATTATAGTTCAGCTGGAAGTTCAAAATCCTATTGTGATTTTGCCAATAAGAAAAAAATCTTGGATGTTATTCAATTATCAGAACTTATGAAGAGTATTCCTAATGTGCTTGACAACAGTTTAAAGTAAAAAAAAAGAATGATAAAACAATGAAAACTTTGTGCATAGTGATCATGTAAAAAGTGTAGTATCTTTTTTTTTTAAAGATTTTATTTTTTCCTTTTTCTCCCCAAAGCACCCCAGTACATAGTTGTATATTCTTTGTTGTGGGTCCTTCTAGTTGTGGCATGTGGGGCGCTGCCTCAATGTGGTTTAATGAGCAGTGCGATGTCCGTGCCCAGGATTCAAACCAACGAAACACTGGGCCGCCTGCAGCGGAGCGTGCGAACTTAACCACTTGGCCACGGGGCCAGCCCCAAAAGTGTAGTATCTTTTAAAACAGCTGTTGTGTTTGATAGGTGGGGCTTCCCCACTGAGTCTGTGCCTGTGCCACTCCCTGTGACCATGGTGGGATCCTGGACTCTCCCACTGGTCAAGAGAATAACCACACAGGGGCTCAGCATTGTCTCCACCTGCTCCCACAGTCTTGCCAGTTGTACTGCCCCTTTGGGGATGCTGTAATACTGTGGACATTTGTGGCAGCTGAGGGCACTTTCCTATGTGCTGCAGATATGCCACATCTGTTCCTAGGGCACACCAGCCTTTGTGCTTGGTGGGCAGGGCTTCTCCACTAACACTGAGCTGAGTCTCTCCCTGGAGCTGTGGTGGGACTGTGGATTTTCCCACTGGACAAAGGAGTGATCAAGCTAGGGCTCAGGGTTGTTACCACCTGCTCCCGTGGTCCCACTGGGACTCACTTCCCCTTATGGGAGTACAGTAGAGCTGCGGGAGTTTAAGGAAGCTGGGGGTTTGTTCACCCAGAATTGCACTTGGAAGTAAGAATAATCACTAGGCTATTTATTTCATTGAGTGCAGCAGTCACTAAAATAATCTTCTGGCCAATGTAGGGGTCAGAGCAAAACACAGAAACAAAGAGCTCGATCTTCAAGATCATAAACAAAATTACAATGAGTACCACAGGAATATAAAATATTATAAGAGAATACTATGAAAAATTATATGCCAACAAATTGGACAACGTAGAAGAAATGGATAAATTTTTAGATTCTTATCAGCACCCCAAAGTGAATCAAGAAGAAATAGAGAATCTGAATAGATCCATCACAACTAAAGAGATCGAAACAGTAATCAAATACCTCCCAAAATAAAACTCCAAGACCCAGATGTCTTCTCTGGATAATTCTATCAAACATTCAAAGGAGATTTCCTACTTATCTTTCTCAAACTATTACAGAAAATTGAAAAAGATGGAACACTTCCTAAGACATTCTATGAGGCCAACATTACCCTGATATCAAAGACAGACAAGGACAACACAAAGAAGGAAAATTACAGGCCAATATCACTGATGAACATAGATGCAAAAATCCTCAACAAAACACTGGCAAATGGAAGACAGCAATATATTAAAACAGATCATACACCGTGATCAAGTTCTATTTATACCAGGGACACAGGGATGGTTCTGATTTGCAGGAACATCTGCTAATGAATCAATGTGATACACCATATTAACAAAATGAAGAACAAAAACCACACGATCATCTCAATAGATGCAGAGAAAGCATTTGACAAGATCCGACATCCATTTCTGATAAAAATTCTCAACAAATTGTTTATAGAAGGAAAGTACATCAACATAATAGAGACCATGTACGAGAAACCCACAGCCAAATCATACTCAATGGGGGAAAACTGAAAGTCGTCCCTCTGAGCAAAGGAACAAGACAAGGGTGCCCACTCTTACCACTCTTATTCAACATAGTACTTGAGGTTTTGGCCAGAGGAATTAGGAAAGAAAAAGAAATAAAAGGAATCCAATTAGGCAATGAAGAATTGAAACTCTTGCTGTTTGCAGATGACATAATTTTATATATAGAAAACCCTAAAACATCTATCAGAAAGCTATTCGATGTAATCAACAATTACAGCAAAGTTTCAGGGTACAAAATCAACTTACAAAAATCAGCTGTATTTCTATATTCTGATAATGAGCTAACAGAAAAAGTCAAGAACACAATCCCATTTACAATCACAACAAAAATAATAAAATATCCTGGAATAAATTTAACCAAGGAAGTGAGAGACCTATACAATGAAAACTACAAGACTTTGCTGAAAGAAATTAATGATGACACAAAGAAATGGAAAGACATTCCATGCATATGGATCAGAAGAATAAAGATAGCTAAAATGTCCATGCTACCTGAAGCAATCTAGATTCAATGCATTTATCTTCTTTCAATGCATTCATAGTTCTAAGAATCTATTCCAAAGATAGAGTAACAAAACTATGTATAAATCACATATTCCCAAGCATTATTTATAATATCCATAGACTGGATAAAATCCAATATGAGGGTTGTTGATTAAACTATGGGTCAGAATAAAGAAGTATACAGCTATGAAAATGGAAAAAGGAATCTTTCTATATATTGCAATGGAGTGCCCTACAGGAGATTTTCTTATGTGAATAAAGACAAGACAGAAAATTTTTGTAGTGTGATAAATTGTGTGAGAGAAGAGGGAAAGATAAAACAAAAACTAATAAAGATAGGAAGAGATGAAAGAAAACTTTTAGGAATGTAAGTTATAATTTAGCTTTGATTTGGGGGAATGTAATATTTTACATACTTTAAAAGACATATTTATCTCAAAAAGTAAACAAAAAATCTCTAAAATTTAAAACAACAACAAACGAATCTATAATGTTGGACACATGGTCACACAGTGTTTCTATAAAAGACTTTAAACACAGCGTTTTGAGAGTATATCCTCATTGTGTAATGTTTATTTACTATAAATTAAATAAGTAACTATTGAAATATCGTTGAAACTAAAGTTGCAAACATAAAAGAGTTACAGCTCTAAAGGAAGAGAAGATATGCAAAAAACTTTTCATCTTAATTTGAAATAGAAATTTAGTTTGAAACACTTTTTCTCTTAAAAATAGTGTCACTCATAGTGACAACCTGGTAGCAATGAACATCCCTATTCCCAAAATTTTCTCTAAAGGGAAATCTTTGATCTCTAAACAGAACCAGAACTTTTTGGAAAAACAAATGATTTGAAGGCTGAGGTAGAAAATGTTATGACCCTTAAGCAACTTAATTTTCCAGAAAGCAAGAATGTTTTTAACAGCTAGTTGAATCATTTCAAAGAGATATAGAAGGCAGTTTGAAATGGTTCCCACTGGCTTACAATTAACATAAAAATGAATGTTGATTGCAATTAATTTAAAGGCATGAAATATGTTTAAATGTAAACATTTAAATCCAGATGCCAACAACACAAAAAATAATGTCACTGGTTACTATTAAATGAACTTTGCTGGGGGATCAAATCATTACTTTGAAAACTGGTAAATAAAGAAGATAAATATTTATACTGGCTTTCCTTTATGAACTTTATATCAGGATTACCTAATAGTTTATGAGGGGAAATTCAGAAGAAATAAGAGCAGATAAAAGGATTGAGTTGATAAATCACAACTTTGGAGCTCCCAATAAAAAAAGGATCAAGGAAATGCTTTCAATAGATAGTAAAATCATTAAGTGAAAAGTTGATAAGAACTGTTAAAAGGAAGTAATCAAGCTGACGCTACCTGAATCCACAGATCAGACTAAGTGGCACTAAAATTTGGAGAACTAATTAACATGTACCTTACAATTTGGTGCAACCAGAAGTAGTCAGAACCACCTATGAAGAATTCTTGCCTAAAAGAAGCAGAGTGAAACTGAAGTAATAAATCTTGATGTGAGTATCAATTTACAAACATTGGTGCAGGAACAAGACAAATGACAAAGCAATAAGCTAAATACAGAACTTGCAGCATTCTACAAACGGTCCATGTTTTCCAAAAAGTTACCCGAACACACATATGTGTACAAACTCATACACGCGTGCAAACACACGAGGAACGGTACATAATAGAACATAATGTTACATAATAGAGAAAGCTTAGTTATAGCAAGGATATTTTTTTGATTTTTGAATCAAACTAACTGTAAAAATATATCTTTGAAGCAATTGGGGAAATTTAAACATGAGTTTGGTATTAAATTATTTAAGAATACATTATTATTTTTATTAGGTGTAATTTTGACATGAGTGTTTATTTGAATGTTTATTTTATCAGTTTACATTTTTTATAAATTCCTTTTAATGACTTAGTTCTGTTAGCAAGTGGATTGATAGAGAAATATAATACCCTAAACATATAATTATATTTTAACTGACACAAATTTGTAAGACTGGAAGTCATGGACTCGCTGTCCCTAAAATGTCTCAACCCTTCAGGACAAAGAACACCACACGTAGTCCTGTTTTCTGGGCTTCACACAGCACTTTTGGCCAAAAATACATTTGGGACAGGAAAAATATCGGTGTAGAAAGCAGTTCTTGTAGTTCCTTGTTTTGAGACTTGCAGCATTGGCTGAAGTACTTTTTGTTTTCATGAATGCCTTCAAAAGACTTAAAGTTTGAAAATTACATTGATAAACCTCTTTTACATTTACAATCTCAGTTCATATTGCAGACCTGAATTTATTTCATGGTAGTTTATTAATGAAAATGTACTGCAAAAGTGCTCAACTAATGTCATCTCATATTTTGTTATCGTTCTAATAAATAACAACACTGTGGCATAAATACAGCTTTAAAGGACATCCATAAATGTCCCAGATAGATGTCCTTGTTTTTCTTTCTGCCATAAATAATGTCATTCTGAAAAACCCATTGTATTTTTACAAAAGGGATTTAGAAGGCATGAAATATCACCACAAACTGCAAATTATTGAGATGCATTAAAAAAAAACAAACCTGATTGTCGATTTGAAAATCAGTAGTATTTGCTGCTGCCTTTGGCAAAAACTCAACACTCTTCCCCCAGGTATTTGCATAATTTACTCTCTCACTTCATAATGGTCGATACTCAAATAACACCTCACTATGGTCTTTGCTGAGCTCCCGGTTTAAAATGACACCTTCAATTTTATGTTTCTTCCATTTATAATTACAGGAAATTATGTATTTTTTGGTTTTTTGTACCCCCAATTACATATAAATTTGTTGACAAAGGGGAGTTCTTTGTCTTTTTCCCCAATACCTAAGAGAGTACCCAGCTCAGGGTAAACCTGTAATAAATATTTATTGAATCAATGAATGAAGGAAAGAAAAATTAGCAATTATGTATCCCTATTACGTACTCAACCTTCTTTCCCTGGTTTCTGACTAGAGAGAAAATTCAGCAGAGTGCACATTTGTTTTGGCATGTTTTTCTTTTATTTTGACTGCCCAGTTTCAATAATCACATCTAAAGCATCCTTATTGTTCTTTGTGAAGTATCTCTTTTCTCAAACTTAAACCCTTCATGGTTCAGGTAGGTTTGGCTCTATTCCCAGTTCCTTGAAAGGTCATGTTTATCATTCCATAAAGATTCATGGTATACTTACTTTATGCTAGTCACTGTTCTAGACACTTAGACTATATCAGTGAATATATTCTCTGCTTTCCTGGACATTTTATTCTAGGAGGGGGAAACAAACAATATGAAAGAATGTAATAAATAATGATTAAACATATATTTGAACCATGTTACATACTTGAAACACTAAATTGGGTAATGCAGTAACCCCTGGAGTATAATAGTATGTTCATGGAAGTTTTCACTGAAAAGGTGCATTTGAACAAAAACTTAAGGGAAAGCATTCCACGGTAGACAAAAAAAGTGGTAGAAAGGACCATAAGGAAGGAGTGTGTGATATTTTTTGAGAAACAAAAAGTGAGGAACAAAAGCCAGGCGGCCAGATTAGCTGGAGAAAGTAGAGGGGAGAAAGAGTAATAAAATAGGACAGAGATTTTAAAGTAACAGGACAGACGGTTTTCCCAAATTAATATTTAACTTTGTAAATATCATTGCTTTAGCTCTCTATGGATCACGATGACCTAAAAGATGAATCTTCACACTTGTCCGATATGGTAAGAATGGATGGTATAGAGGAAGAGGGTTGTGCCCAGCATATAGTAGTCAATCAGTTAATACCAGATAATGATGACTTCTATAATTACATAGTTTTGATAATTGTAGGAAGGTGTGGAAGTGATTGGGGGCTGGAGGAAGAGACTAAATGAAACTTCATTTCATATAAATAAAATGCCCCTCATGTTGCTCCAGGTTTTCTAGTACACAAGAATTACATCAGAGAAAAGTCATTGATTTTAACTGTTTACTTAATGACCTCAAGACAATGGGGCAATAGGTGGTCTCTAGGGTTCCTGTCCCAAAGGTAGTGACTATAGCTATAAGAATGCATACATCACTCTCAACCTGCAGTGGTCCTTCCTTTGCCATCAGCAGATTTGTTTTAAGATTCTGCGGAAAGATTGATGTTAATTTCAATGTGTGGTATGTAGAAAACAACATGAGGGATGGAACTTGCCTTTTATATCTAGACAGTTCTTGAAAATATTTAGTCAAAAGTTACATATCTGAACATGCAAGGAAGAGGTTGACCATTTACTTTACAGAGCTTTGCGTTAGAGGGCCTGGCTCAGCTGAGCTCCTCACTAACAGCCCATGAACAACAGCTACTGGTGTGGATGGGGAGAGAAGAGCTCTGAGAATTTGAGGGACTGTGCATTGTCTTGATTCTGTAAAATTTTTGAAGGGGAGTCAAGTTAGAATACAAAAATGTTTAAATAAAATGAAACAAGTAGAGATTGAATAGACTGTCTAGTGAAAATTAAAAGGGACCAGCTTTAATTAAGATTATAAAGCAGGAAACAGTTGTCCTGTGAGAGCAAACATTACAACAAAATGGGGAAAGAATTATAAGAAAGAAGATTTTAACTGTTATATTTTCTATATAGCATTTGGGACACAAGAGGCATTATATTAAGTATATAATATTAGTTTAAAGTGAATTCCTTTTTTTTCAAAAAAGATTGGCACCATTGCTAGCATCTGTTGCCAATCTTTTTTTTTTTTCCCTCCCCAAAGCCCCCAGTACATACTTGTATATTGTAGTTGTAGGTCCTTCTGGTTGTACTCTGTGGGATGCTGCCTCAGCATGACCTGATGAGTGGTGTCATGTCAGCACCCAAGATCAGAACAGGTGAAACCTTGGGCCACCAAAGCAGAGCACGTGAACTTAACCACTTGGCTACGTGGCTGGCTGGCCGAAAATGAATTCTTAAATGCCCTAGCTAAATTAAATATTGTATTAAGAAAAAAAGCTTGATAATTAGAATGTCTGGCTTTGCAATGGATTGTCTTTTGAGGTTGTCTTTAATATTCAAATTTATGGGTATAGAAACAGGACCATTGAGGGTCTCAGTTTTGCATATGATCTGACATTTTATTGATGAGCCATCTGAAATCTATTTCTTGGGTCCTGAGACCAGAGATAATCTTACCACAAATGATAAAGAGTTTTCCAGAATGGTAAGATCTTAGAAGTATTGGCAACAGTTTAGAGAAATATAATTCTCTTGTATCACTATTTCCTCATGAAATGTCTTCAGAGTGCAATACTACCTCAATTTATAATCTCTCCCCTTCATACATAATATAGGATAGAATGAATATCCTATATGTCTTGAAGGGAGAACAGAAAGAGAGTAAGACAGAGACTTAGGAAGGGGCAATTTCTAAGTCAGAGTCTTTACTATAGTTCCTTATTCCTGAGAGAGAAAATTTCCCTAAATGTCATTCCTATTTCATCTTGATGTTGCTTTCTAGTATAACTCTGTGGCATGTATGCTGTCTTTGGACTATTTCCCATAGGTTTAGAGTCTCTAGTTTGTCAATTAAAAGTATGATGATTTAATAAAGGAAATATGTTAGCATCTAGACTAGAATATGGATCAGAGTCTGGTGTAATAAAATGGATACAGGGCTGGGAGTCTGGGGATCTGGGATTTAGTCATAGTATGTAGATTGGTCCTTATTTGCATTTCATTGGGAAAGCCAAGACTCTCCAGCTTTTTGTTTTGTCACCTCCACAATAAAGAAGTAGACTACATTATCTTTATCATCAGCTCCATTTTTATTATTGCATAAGTATTCAGGAAGGATTGACTCCTTGAACTGAAGGGCATACTCTGAAAATAATTAATTAAGGTTAATTTTGATAACAGATTTACTGAGTCAGATCCAAAAGCAAAGATTAAAGTGCTATATGGAATTAACAATAAAGGCACAGATGTAAAGTATTAGGGGTGTTCATTCTTAATGTCACAGTGTGAGTGTACAATGCAAAAATTAATATTTTCAGAAATTTCTCATTTTTGTTACTGACTATAGGACCGACTTAATCAGTCACTGCATTATGCTAGGCTTATCTTTTATGAACTTACAATGTTCAAGGAGAGCTGAAAAAGTCATGAAAATATTTGACAACATAACTATAAATCTCTCGATTTCGTATTCTTATTTTTAAATATTAAAAAATTACAATTGAGAACTTAAAAAAGTAATTCAATAATTGTATTGTTTTTACCTAAAGAAAAATTTAAAATTTTAAATGGTTATCATGTTTGAAAAGTTTAGACATTGAGCATGTCGTAAATAAAAATTACACAGAGAAATCCTGAAAGATATTTTGCTTTGTTTTCCAGTCTTGGTAAGGTTAGTTAACCAAGCTTCTTATATCCTCACTCTCCTTAATCTTTTTGTTTTCAGGACTGATTCAGACTCTAACAAACAGAAACCATGTTGCTGTCAGAGAGAAATAAAACTTGGGCCACGTTCACTCTCTTGGGCTTCTCAGATTTCCCAGAACTGCAAATCCCTCTCTTCTTGATTTTTCTGGCCATCTACAGTGTCACTGTTGTAGGGAATATTGGGATGATTGTAATAATCAAAATTAACCCCAAACTACACACCCCTATGTGCTTTTTCCTCAGCCACCTTTCATTTGTGGATTTCTGCTATTCCTCCATCATTACTCCCAAGACCCTGGTGAACCTAGTTGTAGAAGACAGAACAATTTCATTTATAGGATGTGTAGTACAATTGTTTTTCTGTACTACCTTTGCAGTAACTGAATTCTTTTTATTAGCTGTGATAGCCTATGATTGCTTTGTGGCCATTTGTAACCCTCTGCTCTACACATTTGCCATGTCCCAGAAACTCTGTGCCGTGCTAGTGGTCAGATCATATGCATGGGGAGTAGCTTGTTCCTTGATATTCACATGTTCCGCAATCAAGTTATCATTTCAAGGTTTCAACACAATTAATCATTTCTTCTGTGAATTCTCCTCATTGCTGTCCGTCTCTTGCTCTGATACTTGTGTCAACCAATTGCTGCTTTTCATTTTTGCCACCTTGAATGGGGTCAGCACACTACTCATCATTCTCATGTCTTATGTGTTTATCATTGTCAACATCCTCAAAATGCATTCAGCCGGTGGGCGCTGCAAAGCCTTCTCCACCTGTGCCTCACACCTGACCACCATTACTATCTTCTACTGCACCATCCTCTTCCTCTACTGTGTGCCCAACTCCAAAAACTCCAGGCGCACAAAGTGGCATCTGTGTTTTACACCGTGGTGATCCCCATGTTGAATCCTCTGACCTACAGTCTGAGAAATAAGGATGTCAAGGCTACAGTAAGCAAAATAGTGGACAGTAAACTATTTCCTTATTAAGAATATTATTTTAGGGTCGGCCTGGTGGCGCAGCGGGTGAGTGCGCATGTTCCACTTCTTGGTGGCGTGGGGTTCGAAGGTTCAGATCCCGGCTGCGGATATGGCACTGCTTGGCAGGCCATGCTGTGTTGGCATCCCACATATAAAGCAGAGGAAGATCGGCACGGATGTTAGCTCTGGGCCAGTCTTCCTCAGCCAAAAGAGGAGGACTGGAAGTAGTTAGCTCAGGGCTAATCTTCCTCAAAAAAACAAGAAAGAAAGAGAAAAGGAATATTATTTTAGTAGAGTTTGTCCCTGACATGTAAATAAATACTGCACATAAAAGTTGATTTTAAAGAAACCTTTACAATTATGAAGAGTTAATCTTGTATAATGGAAAGATCATGGATTTTGGTTCAAACAGAGTAAACTTGGCTCTGTCTCTTACTGGAAAATAAGACAGCCATCTCTCTCATCTTGAATTTTTCATCTACAAAATTGAGATAACATAAAATAGCTCTTAACCTGACTGTGAAGATTAAAAGGCTATATGAATATCATGTGTAAAACCTTGTATAATCTCAATAAACAATTTTGTCCTCTTTATTATGCATGTAATACACTACGCTTTCAATAAATATGTGAATATCTCTCACAAAAGTACCAATAGCAGTTAAAATACAACTAGTTTTCATCCTTCAACGAATGTAAAATCCAGTGTGGACAGTAGGGCAGTGAAGAAAGTGACCTTTGTCTAAGGTAGAAAATAATAAATATCATAGAGAATTTGAGAGAAAGAAAAGTTTCAAATCCATTTAAAGACTTTAGAGAAATTCCTTCATAAAATAGATATTGTTTGAATTTGTCCTTGGATAACAGAACAGACAGAATTTTAGGAGACACATTTCAACAAGCTTTGTTGAGAAGACAGAAGCATGGTAAGATCAAGGAAACCAAAATGTAGTACTGAGTCAATGATGCAGCAGTTTTTTTATTGAGCGAATACTTTATAGCATGCATGTATGTGTATTCGTGTGTGTGTGTATTTTTGTGTATACAGGTTACTTGGAATGAATGGAAAGTTGGTAATATGTGATCTGTATTCTGAATGGGTTTCAAAGGAGCTCCTGTATGGCAGGATGATAAGCTGTGATAGGCTCCACCAGAGCCTGAGAAATAGTAGAGTGGATCTCAAAAAATATTATAGGCAAAAAGTAAGCAGGATGAGTGTCTACCCAATCTGTATTTTATGCTATCATTTTGCCTATAACCCGTCAAAAACATGATCAGTTCTTTATGATTCTTTTTTCTGAACATCAGTGTAATCTCTGAATCCTCAACTGAACATCCACCTTAAAAAAAAGTGTGGGGTATGCCTAGAGGCATAGCAGTTAAGTTAGCGCTCTCCACTTCAGCAGCCTGGGTCCACCGGTTCGGATCCCTGGTACAGACCTATGCACTGCTTATCAAGCCATGCTGTAGCAGGTGTCCCACATATAACATAGAGGAAGATGGGCACGGATGTTAGCTCAGGGCCAATCTTCCTCAAAAAAAAAAATCCTGTTTGGAGTTGCCTCAAGTGTTGAAAATTAATCAGCTATGTAACTTCATTCAAAATAAAGTGAAAACCAGGCAGTCATTAGCGTTAAGACCTATTTCACCTGGTAAATAAAAAATACTAGATTTCTCTAACATCAATAACTCACTTTTGCTTGAATGTCTTGTAAACCCTTTTGCTTCTCTTTACTCAATGTGTCTACATAAAATTCCAAGCTAGTCATCAGTATAATGGAAGAAATAAATTTCCAAGTGTGTTTTGGTAAGGCAGAACAACTAAGGTGGGGGATAATTTTATATGGATTCAAAACACTTATTTGGAATGTTCATATTATTTTAAACTTATGATCATTATCAAAATGTTGCATTCATGTATATTATATGATAAGAAATCAATGAAACAACCCCATTGTACGGAAAGATAAAATATGTAAGAAACAGTGTTTTGGATATTGGATGTCGGGTGAAGGAATGCTTTTCTCTTCTATTGACTTCTGTTTCTCTAGGTATTCACAAATTTCTTGTTTCATACATATTTAGCAATTACACAATTTCTAATTTTCTTTGAAATTAAAAAATTATTTATATTAATCTTAAATTGAATTCATGATGATTAATGCCTCTTTATAGAGAATTTTATTTTACTTCTGTCCTGCTTGGAACAAGGATGACCACATTTTGTGGTAGAACTAACGCAACCCATTTTGCTTTTACTTTGAGGAAATCACGGCATATGATATTTAAATGACCTGGCCCATTGTTGATGGAATTAATGCAATCATTCAAGACTCCAGACACATCAGATGTACAATTTCCACTAAATACCAGCATACAGTCATATTGTTTTCTTTTTCAATTTGTGACATTTCAGATTCTTTATGGTAGATTCTGTAGCTTCTATGTAGAACATGAGTTACGTTAGTAGCCTTCACATTTTTTGGTCATGTACTTCTCAAGAATTTAATTTTACATATAAAATATTTCATCATGAATTTAGCAGCAAAATGTGTAATTTGCAGTGCATAGCATAATCTGTTTAAAAGACATAAATAATATCTGAAAAAGCTTTGTGCCTTTCCTTCTCTTGAACTTATATTCAATCCTACTCTCCCCACTGAACATTACAATTTTATTAATCAGATTCATACTTTTTATTTCATGATGCTTTTGGGAAAATCAGAAGTTTTTCTTTCTGTATTGAGTTAACCTTGTAATGATTCAATAATAATTGCACCACTAATTAAAAATATAATTGCATTGAAAATTTGGATAAATATAATTAATCAAAATTAAAAAATATTTTAGGACATATTTCTTCATATGATTAATATTATGAGTATATGTCTGCATTATTTATTTTGATTAATTAATGTATCCTTGGAAAGACATCACTTAATTTTAGAAAGCAAGAGGGTTCAGAATCATTTATATTTCCATTTTGTAAAAATGAAAATACTGAGACTATTCGGTCATATTAAATGTAAATGAGACTAGAAATTCTGCCAGAAATAGTGCTTTAATAGGAATATCACTCAACTCTTTCAACTCCATCCAAGTTATGTGACAATTTGTCACAATGATCTTTCATGAAAATATTTTTCGATAATGCATTAAACAAAATTAGATTGTCTTCCAATTTTGCTAAGGGTCAAAATTTTGGAAATTATATCTTTCAAAAGGAGTTGTTACCCAGGGACATAGAAAACTTGGTTCAAATTCTTTAGTCCTTTCCGTATCCAAGCCTCCTTTCAACTCTTCTGATCAAATGGCAGAATCATTTTCTCCATTCCTGGGATGTAAGCTGTTTTTGTGCCTAGCTTTGTCTAGCTGAAGTGACACCGCATTAGTTTCAAGCCTCTGAGAGGGCTTGTGAATCTTTCACAATCTGGAATTTTCATAGTCCCTTAAAAAGCTGTTCTGTGAACAAGCACAGGCTAGCATATTGGATAATGAGAAACATAGACACCAGACTTGAGTCTGAAGCCTCCAATCATCTAACCCACCAAGCTAATATCATACACATAGCTAACCACGCCAAGATCAGCCATGTCAGGATCAGATCAACAGAAACTAACTTACTGACTCATGCAATACTGACCAGTGCAATAAATAGCTATTGGTTTTAACTAATATGTTTTGGAGTGGTTTGTTATGCGATCATTAGAACCACCCATGTTCACGGCCACCAGCTGGCTCAACGGTTAAGTTCTCATGTTCTGCTTCAGTGGCCTGGGGTTTGCTGGTTTGGATCCTGGGTGCTAACCTATGTACCACTTGCCAAGCCATGCTGTGACAGGCGTCCCACATATAAAGTAGAGGAAGATGGGCATGGATGTTAGCTCAGGGCCAGTCTTCCTCAGCAGAAAGAGAAGGATTGGCAGCAGATGTTAGCTCAGGGCTAGCCTTCCTCAAAAATAAAAAAGAAAGAAAAAAAAAATAAAGAACCACGCATTTTCTTAATTTCTGAAAATGTTACCACAAAGACTTTCCAAGTCTTATATAACAGTTAAGCATATCTGCTATTCTTCCAGTTACAGTTACCTTTATTAAAACAACGGAATTGAGAAGTTTAGAAAATTTAACATACTGTTGATTTCATTGAGCCTTACAATACAATATTTTACTACAATGGTATTATTATATGTGTTTTAAATACAATTCATCAAAAACTGAGAGCTTCATATTGATATTATTCAATTTAGGGATAATGACCATGAAATCAATTTCAATAAAATTTGTATATTTAAATCAGTTTTTAAAAACTCCTGCCATGTCTTTAAGTCTAAGACAAATAGATAAACAAAGTAATTTTCCTGTATGTGGGTTGCTGAGATGATATAAAACATCACTGCCAATGATACTCTTTATAGATAGTCTTTTAGTTTTTCTGTCATGGGACTCTCTCCTTCAGGAGGATGCATTTTGTGACAATACTTTCATGGTGCACTAAGAACAAAAAGAATAGATGTTAAAAATTCGTGTCATCAATCTACTATATATCTGATTTCAAAACATCACTGTATTGGCTAAAATCCATGTCTAATGCCATCATTTTCCATGAAAAGAAATATGTACTATATCTCAGAGTATGACAAGAAGTCAAGCCATGGGTTTGAAGTGTCTTCATTAAAGAAAACTACAGGATTCATGAAAAACAGTATTTCAAATTGTCCTTATGTTTTGGAAGTTTGCTTTCATTTTTCTAATTGGGGCAATTCACATAGTAATATGCAAATAGTTAGAGGAATCCTTAGTTTTGAAAAATGTGAGAAATGGGATTGTGAGAGTGCAAGGTGGAACACAGACCTGGAAACACTCTTCAAACTCAGAAAATGATCAGATGGATCAATTTTAGGAAAATATGTATAGGTCGTTGAGAATTTCAAAAGTGATTACCTGTAACTAATTACATCGATGGAGTTCTTGAAATGTTGGGTATATCCAAGAGCACAAACACCAGACAGTAGTTTGAACACTGTTGGTTTAGGAAGACATTATACGGTCAGAAAAGGAGCAGACCTGGGAGAGGTCCTCGAGGCAATCCCATTTAATGGTGTCTGTCATTGAATAAGGAGTATGATATCTCAGCACCCTTCAGTAGCTTTGCTTTTCTTCACAGGGTCATATGTGTGGCACAATATAAAATGCAGCATTTAGTCTCATTCTGTCAGTGATTCTGTGTGTGACTTTGGGCAAGTTGGATCTGACTATGCCTCAGTCACCTCACTCATAAAGTTACACAACTATACCAGGCTCACTTATTTTTATAAAGATGAAATTTGTTAATAGTTGTATTCAGGATAGTACCAGAATATAGGAAGTGGTCAAGAAATGTGAGAAATTATTATTATTTTCAGTAAAAGAGTTCATTATCCCCACCCCTTTCTGGTATTTGTCAGAACTCTGGTGTGGCTTCAGCCCTTATGCCCTCCAGGAAGGAGTTTTTGAGTATAAGACAGGCAAAGTTTATAAGACCTATCCATATATTTCACTAAGGCAATGCGATCCCTGGCTCACAGAGCAATGCTTGGATGTATCATATAAGGCTCTGAAATTCATCATGAACTCTGGAAGTAATCACGTTAAATTATAATAATATGTACCAAGTTGTGATAGTATTTTCCCCTGTTTATCTCTCCTAGGAGTTATTAATTGTTTGAGTCTCAAGTTGTAGTTTTCTCGATATCATGTTGATGTCCCACAGAGATCAATGATGATTTGGAGAAGCTTAAGAAATATGGGCCCCAGAGATACCCACACAAAAACATAAAGCCTAAAACATTTTCCATCATAGCATCTTCAGAAATAGGGGAAGCAATATCTATCCCACAGTTTGGTTAGTTGGACTACACTCTGGTTTTTGGGAATGGACATGAATGACATTTTCTGGGATCTGGATGCTTGCTATTTTTTTCTTATGGGATAATTTGTTATAGCCTTGTGTAAGAGAAGGAGAAATTGTAAGTGAAGGCAGTGGTATTAGACACATTTTTAAAAATCTGTATTTAGCTTTCTCTTAAGTAGAGAGTGTTTTAAGAAGTGCCATGTTTTGAGCACTCATTTATGAAAATATTTTCCATTTCTATATTGAAAAATAAGCTTAATGGAAAATGAGAACAGTTTAATCTGCAGAATCAAGTATCTTGTAATAGTATTAGTGTAAGAGGGAAAAGAATGTCAAGAAATTGGAAAGAATGCTTGATTTCTCTCTCCTTCCCTCTTTTTCCTTTCTCACATTAACTCCTTCTATGGAATGTGGTAAAGAGAGCATGGAGATTTTCCTGATAGTCACTCTGATGCTGAGAGTGGTAGTAAGTTGTCCTCAGGACTGCTCGTGTGGGAACACAGACATGGAACCACCTCGGAAGCAGAAAAGAGAGGAACTATTTTGGCCTTGTGCAAAGCACTTTGAAATGTCTCTTCATAGTAGGTTTCTCAACCTTGGTCCTATTGATGTGTGGGCCAGATAATATTTTGGTGTTTGCATGTGCTATTGGTGTGTGTGGGGGCTGGGGCAAGGACTGTCACATACATCATAGTGTTTAGCAGCCTCCTTAGTCTCTACCCACTAGATGTCAGCAGGGCCCCTCCTTATCTTGACAAGCAAAAATGTGTCTAGGCAATGACAAATTTCCCACGGGAATCAAAACAACTCCTGGTTAAGAACCACTGCTTCATAAGTAATCAACAACCTGAGTTTTCATCTTTAGGCTTGAAAAAAGGAAGAAGTTTATACTCAGAAAAAGATAAATAACTTACTTTTATTGACTGTTGAAGAGAGAAACCATATCATCAGAATAATTATTTGTTTTCAAAATGGGATTTCTTAATATATACATCCTTCAACTCTTTGAAATCATTTGAAGAATCAGGAAAATACTTGGCTGGAGTGAGTTTTCATACAGATTCTCTTTCCTCCGGGGATTACCAACTAGTGCCTCACAGTCAGGTACGTGTCTACCAACGGTCAGGAAGGAGAGAACAAATGAGAGTGTTCTCATCATCTATTGTCATTTTCTGTTTGTCAAAGGCCTTGAATGTATCCTTCCTTTATTAAAAAAACAATCACACCCTCCTTCCCCATTCTACTCCATAAATCTTAAATTTTGTGAGAACTCGGGCAAGTTTCTACATTGCTTTTTTAAAAAAAATTGATTGGAACAAAATACTTCTGTGTCATGGATGTTGTGAGGATTAAGTAAACAACACAATTTATATAAACAGATACAATATTCTGCCTGTACAATCTGGCTTACTGTTTTTTAACTTGCCATTTTATCATAGCCATTTTTCAGCTCATTAAAAGTTCCTCAAAATATCATTTTAATAGTTGCATACTTTTCCATAATGTATAAGTACCATAACGTGAGTTATTTTCCTCTTGTTTGACACTTTATTTCTAAGTTTTATTTTCATAAACAATGCTGCAATGCAGCAGCAAGCATTTGTGTTAATAATTTTATATTCACATCTTCGAGTAGTTCTACAAATAGATTTAAAGCAGGGGATTCATTTGTCAAGTAGGTCTTTGTAAGGCTTCGGAGTCATAGTTACTGGAGGTTTGAACCAGGGTACCAATTCCAGGAACAATGGTTGACATTGACTTGTATAATTAACAAAATCACTATGCTAATTTTATAGAAAAAATGCTAATATAGAGTATAAAAGCTGCTGTTTTCATCTAAAACATATTGAAAAAATAATCAGCACTGGTGGCTTAACACTTAAATAAGCATATCTTAATAAGCATCATCATTTCAGTGGAAAAAAGAGAAGGGTACTATGTATTACAAAAATTCTTTCCTGGGATCCCATTATTTCCAGTACTGATTAAAGGGAAATAGAGATTTTAGTTTCAAAAAATAATATGGCTAATTAGATAATTAATGACTCAGTTTCAAGCTCTTAATTGTATAGGACTAGTTTAAGGAATTGTATAGGCTTTTATGGATGTGAATGCTTTTGTGTGATCTGTGATTTTAACTGTGAGCTCTATGCATTTGTATGCTACAATGCCTGAACTTTTCCTAAACTTCACAAAAGCAACTTACTATTTCTTTGCTGAAAAAATTAACTATCCTACTTATTCTAATGTCTTTTTTAGGAGACAGTCAAAATGGAATTTGGGATCATACAATGGAGAATAACTACTAATATTGTTCTCCCATCTCAATAAAGTGGGGACATGGCCAAGGAGAACTGCACCCCTGTGGCAGAGTTCATTCTCCTTGGATTAGCAGAGGTCCCTGAATTGAGAGTCTTCTTCTTCCTGCTGTTTCTTCTCATCTATGGAGTCACAGTTTTGGGCAACTTGGGCATGATTGCACTGATTCAGGTCAGCTCTCGACTTCACACCCCCATGTACTTTTTCCTCAGTCACTTGTCCTTTGTGGATTTCTGTTACTCCACAATCATTCTGCCAAAGATGCTAGCTAATATCTTAAATGAAGACAAAGCCATTTCCTTCCTGGCGTGTGCTGTGCAATTCTACTTGTTTTGCACATGTGTGGTAACTGAGGTCATCCTGCTGTCTGTGATGGCCTATGACCGTTTTGTGGCCATCTGTAACCCACTGCTGTACATCGTCACCATGTCCAACAATCTTTGTGTGGAGCTGGTGTCCTGCTGCTACCTCTGGGGGACTGTGTGTTCACTGATTCACTTGTGTTTAGCTCTTGAGATCCCATCCTATAGGTCAAATGTGATTAACCACTTCTTTTGCGATCTGCCCCCTCTCTTATTTCTTGCTTGTTCTGATGTCACTATGAGTGAACTGTTGCTATACATTGTGGCCAATTTCAATGAAATCATCACCATCATGATCATTCTCACCTCTTATTTCTTTATTCTTATCACAATCCTGAGGATGCGCTCTGCAGAGGGAAGATGCAAAGCCTTTTCCACCTGTGCCTCCCACCTCACAGCCATCCTTCTCTTCCATGGAACAATCCTTTTCATTTATTGCCGACCCAGTTCTGGCAACAGTATGGATACTGACAAAGTAGCCACGGTGTTCTACACTGTAGTGATCCCTATGCTGAATCCTCTGATCTATAGCTTGAGAAACAAGGATGTGCAAGAAGCTCTCAGAAAAGTGGTGGGCTCCAAAATATTTTCCTAGAGAATATTTTATTAACAGGACTCAGTGTCCCAAAGTGGAGACTGGTGAAAGGGTACAGCGATGGACTTCAGTGTTGAAGTGTTGAAGTGGAGGTAACAGTCAAGCAGCAGGTAGTTATGAGTGAGTCTTTTTGATTCACTTATCTGTGTGCCTCTTCCATGTACAAGGCATATCTTGGAATTTACAGATTACTTCTTTGCTGTTATTTATTCAAAATGAATTAATTGAGTATGGTTAATGGACTCAAGATACACATATCATTTGCTGTAAAAGCTTCATAAGCTTAATGAAGAAATCACAAGAGTCACATTTTATTTCAGTATTCATTAAGGAAAATATGATTCAATTCCAAGTTGAATTCCTATTATTTTACAATGAAGAACACACCCTTGTCAGATTATGCACAGAATGTGTACATATCCTGTTTGCTATTTCTTGCTTTCTTTATTATTTTTTGTTGTTGTCATTGCAATGTCCAGTGTTTTTGGAATTTCAGAGACTATGATGAAAAATGATGACATTAGTAATAATTATTTCACAGAAATCTTAGAAAAATTATATTACTTGTCATGTGCAATGAGCTTAGAGTAATTCCTGGCATATAACTAGCTCTCTGTCTCTGTCTCTCTGTCTCTCTCTGCATCACTCTGTCTCTCTCATATGTTTTACTATATGTAGTATATTTATATATACTTGCAATCATTTAATAACCATTGTTATGACTGGCAACATTTCTGACTTCAGCCTATTGTTTCACTTTATCTTTCAATTTTTATCTTCATGCTTATTTTACAATATTGTGGATCAAATGACTACTGTGACAGATAAGTGCACTTCTAACCCCTGTTTATGTTTTTGGTTGTGTCTTTACTGTTGATGAAATGATCTTTTTCTCCTTTTCTCTATGTGTCTAAACCACATTTCTTCTTTCAATCCTTATTCACACACACTCTTCAGTATTTGTGAAGGGGGTGAGGAATGGTCGTAAATAACTGAAGTCCATTATATGAATTACTGAATCATAGAAATGTAGATCCAGCATTAAACTTTACTTCTATGTTTTTTCTTGGGTCAAATAAAATGATTTAGTCAAAGCACATAAAACAGCAAGAAAAAGTGTAAAAAGAAACATCTTCTCTATAATAATATGTTTATATTAGACAGGAAACATTATAATGATGATTTATTCAAAGGATAATTTATTTCTGTGTCAAACTAAAATTTAGGGACAGACTAGAAAAAAAGAAGAATTCGAAAAATAGATGTATTTAATGTTCAATGATTTTTAAACTCTTCTCCGTGAGGTTTCTGTTCACTTTGCTCCTACTCCCATTGGGTGTTAATATTCTTCATAATAATTTACAAGACATTTTACATTTAAAAACATTAACCTCAGAGGATAATATCTGCACAATTTGTTAATGTCTTTTAATTTTATGTATTTGGCATTCTTTTTGATATTTAGCTTACATTTTTTATGTAGTTATACTCAATTATTAGCAAATTAAAAAAGAATGTAGTGAAAATGAATCCTGCTCCATTCTATATTTTATCTCATCGTTGTATGATTTTTATCTTAAATTTTAATAAGTACTAAATTTATTGATTTTTATTTATTTTGCATATGTTTGCTGAATGAATGAAAGCTTACAAAGGAATTGTCCAACTCCCTTTCCCAAACTATATAGTAATGTCACAGCACCATTTATTGAGTATCCTTTTCTTCTCTCTTGTATGTAATATATCTAATTTGTAATGAATGTAATATGTCTATTAAATATTAAAAATTAAATATTTTAATAAATTGTGTTCTTAGCATTGATACTTCTACCAGACCCTGGAAAATATCCTACAGTCCTTACTCCATCTTCTTTAGTAAAGAATAAGGATACATTATTTTATAATGCTTTTTAACATTCAAAATACAAAATTTGTCTATGAGACTGCTGGTATTATGCAAGACTAAAATATACTATCTCTTATCAATTAGCCACTGCCATATTAATACATTGACAGAACAACGTTGTGCCCTTAGCTGTATACAAGAATCCTTGGTGATGGGAGGATGTCCATAAAAAGCAACAAAAATTAAACATCACATTTAATGGGAACAAGATACAGAGTTCCTTGCAAATGTTTTGCTGTAACAGTTGATTTATTTAGTAGTCACACTCCAAGAAGTAAATTAACTCAATTATATGACTATTTACTCATACCAGATGAAAAATGGCTTTTGAAAAGAATACTCAATAAACAGAAAAATGTATTGTTCAGAAATTTTAAAAAATTGAATTTAACATTTCAACAAATAACCATTTTAAGATCTGAGAAAATAATTTAAAGGCTAAAATGAACCATATTTTGAAATTTAATTCTCCTCTACCAACTTGTTTAATTCTTTGCTAGTATATGGATTCTAAGCAGAACCATTTTTGAAAATAGAGGAATTAGAGCCTGTTCAGGATATTGTTGCTCTACAGCAGAACATGCTTTACACATTTAAAGCTAATAACGTCTATGTCAGGATTTATTTGTCTGTTTGTTTTGATTTTCTTAGGTCACCAAGGGATGAGATTTAGCTGAGGCATATGCAAAACAAATAAGCAAACAGACAAATAACAACAAAAACACTACAAGTTATTCTACTGCTGGTTTTACTTATGTCACTATCTGTCATTTTAGGCAAATCCACTAGACTCTGTCTCCTCAGTCTCATCCCCAGACTTTATTTTGAAAGATAAGACTTCGACAGGAATAAGTCTCATTTTGTTTTCAAATTTGGCAGGATTATCCCAAGTGGATAGATGAGGACACTGTTCCCAAGTTTCTCAGAAATGCTACCTGTGAAATGTTTCTCACCACGCACTCTTCATCTCTATGTCCATTACCATTTCATAGTTCAAGTATTATAAGATTCACCATCACTAAATGTACACCCAGGAAATAATCTTTACTTGTTCAACTATGAGACAATGATTTCTTACCATTAATTGTAAGATACATCCAAACTCAGAGATGTTATAGTGGGTGAAAATATGTCTTAAGAAGCAGATGAAATGTAGTAGGGATTCAAATGCTAGAGCTCTTCTCTAGAATTCTGTCAGGGAAAACAAAACAAAATGAACAATTGAGTACATATGGCATCACACATTTTAAATTTAATTTTCATAACTAAAGCAAGGCTTTCCCGTGCATGACCATTTGATCCTTACACTACAAGGCCAAAGGTCAGTGTGGTATAGAAGAAGGATCGGAAGACTAGAAGATAAAATTGAGATCTAGGTTTGGCTGCAGCAATTAATACATAGACTTGAACAGTGAGCACATTCTTACTCCTGATGTGAAGAGCATCAGAGTTAATCCAAATATTTCAGGTAAAGAAAACAAAGCTAAGTGATCTGCTTCAATAATACTTATATATGTATGCCTTTATTCATGAGTAGACATAGAAATATGTGAGGAGGATACACAAATGAAAGAGAGATTGTTCATGACATCCAGGAACCCACACTGTAGCTGGAGAGAAACCCGTGTAAATATATAAACCCATAACTACATCCAATTGGTAGTACAACGAATAATTAAAGGATTATTCACAGAAATTATGACTTTCAAAGAATAATGACTTTTGTCTAGAGAAATTAGAAACAGTTTTTGGAAAGTTTTATGACTCAGCAGTGTTTTGTTGATGAATGAGATAAGTGGTAAGTTAAGGATATCTAGATGAATGAGACATTGTACAAATGTGCAGATATGTAAAACAGTATACAGATAGATAGATAGATGATAGACAAAGATAGAGGTAGATAGATATAATTACATATGCAGACAAATTTGTACAGAAAGTGGACAAGGATAAGTCTAGTAGAGAAAATCTGGGAAGAAATTTTAGGAACTTGGATATGCACCTATAAGTGACTAGGAGTCACTCAAATTTACAATCCAGGGAACGATTTGCCATTATAACTTTCAGTTACTTATTTTAATTTCGTTTACGCTTATTTAATGTATCTATTTTTAGAATAAGTGATATATTTCCATGGTCCACTTCTTTTCTCTCTACCATGTGAAAAATGCCTAATACATACTCCACAGATATTTTATGCATATTCAAACAAATATCTAAATGTAAGTTGACTTCCTTTGAAAAAAGTTGTTTTAGTGGCAGTGTGGCAGACAGATATAAGAGAGTGAATCTATAGGCTTAAAGACCAACTTGGAGACTATTGAACAGTACAAGTGTGAAATGATAAAACTAGGATCTAGAGAAATGCCAATGATAGAGAAGGCAGATAAAGAATTTTGCAGCAATGTGGTATTTTAAAGGACTGCAGATTTCTGGATAAAAGCTTTATGACAAATTAGAAGAAAAGATGTTATCATACTGTGAACAGTACACAATACATTTGTTTATCCAGTATCCAGGATGTTTGCAATAACTTTAGAAACCCTAATCTGCTGGTTCTAGCCAGATGTAGCTACGTCTTGGGACAGTGAGAAACCAAATTTCCATTTCTAGTCCTATCAGCAATATATATGAGGTGATCCTCTGCTCCTAATACCATTAGCAGGATCATAACAATTATTCTTATTATAATTGAGGGACCTGAGCAGGTCCCACTCCTTCAGTGTACTTAGTGTAACTGGGAGCAGTTAAGCCTTACATAGACCAGGGACACGGTAGATACTTAAGAAATATTTCTCGAAAGACAAATACTGCAAGATCTCACTTGTATGTGCAATCTAAAACAAACTTGTAGAAGCAGAAAGTAGAATGGTGGTTGTCAGCAACTAAGGAGGGAGAAATGGAGACATATTGGTCAAGGGGTACAAAGTTTCAGTTATGCAAGCTGAAAAAATTCTGAAGATCTAATGGATAGCACGGTGATTAAAGTTAACAATATTTTACTGTATACTTGAAACTTGCTAAGAGGATAGAATCCAGGTATTCTCACCAAAAAAGGAAGAAAATAGTAATTTGAAGTAAAGGATATGTTAATTAGCTTGATTGTGGTGATTATTTCACAATGTATATGTATATCAGAACATCAGGTTGTACTCCTTAAATACATATAATTTTTATTTGTCAATTATACCTCAAAAAGCTAGAAAAATTGAAGAAAATAAACAATGTACTAAAAAAGAGAAAAATATTTGTCAAGTAAATAAAAAAGATAACTTCTACTATGATTTGTTATACAAAAATTTGGGGAGACTATGCGAATTATCATGCAACAGGAAGAGAAGACATTTAAACTTTCAATGAACTTTTATATAAAATGATTCTTAAGCTTAAGTTGTTTTTCTTCAGGTTTTCCAGGAAACCAGAAATACATCAGAAAATAATCGTTAATTTTAATTGCTTAAGTCCTCTGGAGAATAAGGCAAGTAATTTTCTCTACAGTCCTGGTGGGACAGGGAGTGGAAGGAGATACAAGAGTCGGCAACTCCCATAGACTAGCTCTCCAGAGGCAGAAGAGGGCCTGCCTTTTCCACCAGCAGGTGGTTTGTAGCTCAGAGAAAATACGGACATTCTTTTTTCATGTGAGATATGTAGAAGATGCCTTAGATTCAGTCAGTTCCTCATAGGAAAAATCATTTGGAGAAACTTTTCAGCCAACTGTAAACATTAAGTATCTGGAACAGGAAGTACCTCTGTTTACAGAGCTTTGTCTGGAGAACCTGGCTTAGCTGAGCTCCTCCATAGCAGTGTCTGGAATAACTGTTTCCTGAAAGTGGGGGAATAGAAGGGCCCTGAAGGTTTTCAGTTATATGTCCATGAGCTTTTGTGATTTTTTTGGAAATGCTGTGCATGGGAGAATAAGAGGTATTTAAATAAAATAGAATTGAAAGAAATAAAATGAACCTTCTGGAGAACTATAATAAACAGGACTTACTCTAAATAAGATTGTAGACGGTGAAAAAAGAATACTGGCTCACAAGGGAAAAAAGAGAAAAAAAGGGAAGAAAGGATAAGGAAGAAGGTTTTAAATACCACACTTCACAGATTCAAAAATAAAGCAAATTGTTTAATCCATAAAATAACATCATTTGGCCGATAAGGAACCATGATATTTAATTTGCATATTAGTTTTAAGTTGAATTCAAACAGAAGAAATGTGAAAATTTACCAGAGTCAAGAAAATAAAGCAGTAGTTCTCAACTACAGGCAATTATGTATCCTCCTCGGTTCCCGAGGGGACATTTGAGAATGTCTGGAAACATTTTGGATTGTCACAACGGAGGGACTGGGGATTAGGGTGATACTGTCATCTAGTGGATAGAAGCCAGAAATGCTGCTATACATGGTGCAATGCAGAGGGTAGCTCCCCATCACAAAAAAATAGTCCAGGGAAAAATGCCAATAGTGCTTAGCTGAGAAACCTTGAAAAAGGGAATTAAGAAATAATTTTATAATATTGATCATTGACATGAAAACGTTGCCTTCTGATTGATTTTTAAATCCTTGGATATCTGAACAAACAGGGCCATTGAGAATTCTGTGTTATCTGGGGCCTCTCACCTTTAGTGATGGAATATCTGGAACCGTCTGGTTCTAGAGTTGCAGAAACAGAGATGACCTTACCAGAAATGATAGTCTGAGAAAAATCTTCATTATAAAGAATTATAGTTGAAGGGATTCCTTGCATGCTTGATTTACAGTATCAAAAAGAGGAAAGTTCCAGAAGAACTGGGATGTGTTCCTGACCATAACATTCTGAGTTGTTCTGGATATAGGATTGCCAGATCTAGCAAACAAACATACAGAATGCTAAATTTAGCTTGAACTTCAGATAAACAATGAATGAATTTTTAGTATGAGTCTGTCCATACTTATAGCAAAAATTCGTTATCTATATGAGATTAAAATTTAACTGGCGGTTTTACCTCGTAACCAATTTGATAAACCCCACCATTCTCTCTGTCTTAAGAATTCCTTTATCATAAATGTCTTTAGAGTGTGGAGATATCTTAACACTCATCTACATTCTTGGCAGGTAATGGGAGACAGAACGAGTATTCTTAGAATCTTACAGAGAGAGGAAAGAAGGGTCTGGAAAAGGGAAGAGTCTTTCTCAATGTTTAAGGGTACTTATCATACTTATTCCTGAACAAGGATGTTTCTCTAACTCCCATTCTCTACATTTCATCTTCACGTTGATCTTCAGAACAGCTCTGTGGCCCTCAACACATTCATTGGACTGGTTTTCACAGTTTTATAGTATGAAGATTGTCTTTAAAATGGTCAAAAGAATTAGCAAAAAATTGTGAAAATGTGGTCTTTACAAAATAAAAATGTGAATATCTCAATTTATCATGTACGTCAGAGCCTGGAATAGAGTGATGGGTACATGGCTGTGAATTTAAGAATCTGAGTTCTACCTGTAGGTTGATCATCTGATATCTATCTGTCACTGAAGAAGTCATGACTTATTCAGGCTTCTGTGTGCTTACCTGTAGAAAAAGGCAGTTCAATAGAAATTCTTCGTTGAAAAACATAAGTAATTATTTACTTTGATATTTGACTTATGTAGTCAAAATAGGAATGGCCATTAAAGTGCTAAACTGATATTTAAAATATGGATATGATTAAGTATACAGACAATTCTTTCTTTATATCACAATATATGCACATCTTTTTATAAAAATTCATTCCAACTATAGAAGTTATTTTAGATGCTTTGCCTGTCATTAGTAATTGTAGGACATAAAAAACATTTTCTTTTCACTTTTCTAGGCCTTTCTTTGTGCAATGCACAAAATCAGTGAGATAAGAATGTCTTACATGAGGATTTGATTACATGTTACCACCTAATTTTCCTGAGTTCATATTATTCCATTTGTAAGTCTTTAAAGTCATATTTCAGAACATGAACAGAATTAAGTTTTATAAGTTTTGAGGAAGTAAAATTAACTAGTAATTCTTTTCTGAAACATTAGATATTCCTATCTTGGATACATAACACCTAACAGGATTATAACACAGATCTATTTTGTTTCACCTTATGCTATACACAGGGGAGAGTGAAGTATGCTTCATGTGTCAATTGCTTTCCATAATGTATTATTTCCAAGACTGACTTTCAGATCTTACCATCAGGAAACATGTTTCTGGCAGAGATAAATATAACTGATGGGGTCATACTTACTCTCTTTGGCTTCTCAGACTACCCGGCACTGCAAATTCTCCTCTTCTTGGTATTTCTGGCCATTTACAGCTTCAGTGTGATAGGGAATCTTGGAATGATTGTGATCATCAAAATTAACACTAACTACACACCCCCGTGTACTTTTTTCTCAGCCACCTCTATGTGGATTTCTACTATTCTTCTATCATTGTTCCCACAATGCTCTGAAGCTACTTGCAGAAGACAAAAGTATTCCATTTTCAAGATGTATGGTGCAATCCTTTTTCTTTTGCACATTTGTAGTGACTAAATCAATTCTATTTGCTGTGATGCCCAATGACCGCTTTGTGGCCCATTGCAACCCTCTGCTCTACACAGTTGCTGTGTCACAGGAACTCTGTGCCATGCTACTAGTTGTAGCATGTGCATGGGGAGCAGCACGTTCTTTGCTACTCACATGTTCTGCTATTAAACTTTCTTTTCAGGGTTTCAATATAATCAATCACTTCTTCTGTGAGCTGTCCTCCCTGATTTCCCTCTCTATCTCTGATTGTTAGCTCAATCAGTTGTTTCTGTTCATTGTTGCCACATTTTTTGTTTTTTTTTTTCATTAAGGTTATGAAAGTTAACATCCTTGTGAAATTACAGTTGTACATCATTATTAGTCATGTTGTAGGTACACCACTTCACCCCTATTGCCCTCCCCCCACCCCCCTTTCCCCTGGCAACCACCGATCAATTCTCTTTGTCTATATGTTAGCTACCACCTATGAGGGGAGTCATACAGAGTTCATCTTTCTCTGTCTGGCTTCTTTCACTCAACATAATACCCTCAAGGTCTATCCATTTTGTTGTGAATGGGACGATTTTGTCCTTTTTTTGGCTGAGTAGTATTCCATTGTATATATCTTCCACATCTTCTTTATCCAATCATCAGTTGCTGGGCACTTAGGATGGTTCCATGACTTGCCTATTGTGAATAATGCTGTGATGAACATAGGGGTGCATGGAACTTTTGGAATTGCTGATTTCAGGTTCTTAGGGTAGATACCCAGTAGTGGGATGGCTGGGTCATAAGGTATTTCTATTCTTAACTTTTTGAGGAATCTCCATACTGTTTTCCATAGTGGCTGTACCAGTTGGCATTCCCAAGAACAGTGTATGAGGGTTCCCTTTTCTCCACAGCCTCTCCACCATTTGTCACTCTTGGTTTTGGATATTTTTGCCATTCTAACAGGTGTAAGGTGATATCTTAGTGGAGTTTTGATTTGCATTTCCCTGATGATTAGTGATGATGAGCATCTTTTCATGTGTCTATTGGCCATCCGTATATCTTCTTTGGAGAAATATCTGTCCATGCCCCCTGCCCATTTTGTAATTGAGTTGTTAGATTTTTTATTATTGAGTTGTGTGAGTTCTTTGTATATTATGGAGATTAACCCTTTGTCGGGTAAATAACTTGTGAATATTTTTTCCCAATTAGTGGGCTGTTTTTTTGTTTCAATCCTGTTTTCCCTTGCCTTGAAGAAGCTCTTTAGCCTGATGAAGTCCCATTTGTTTATTCTTTCTATTGTTTCCCTCATGTGAGGAGTTATGGTGTCCGAAAAGATTCTTTTGAAGCTGATGTCAAAGAGTGTACTGCCGATATTCTCTTCTAGAAGACTTATTGTTTCAGGCCTAATCTTTAGGTCTTTGCTCCATTTTGAGTTTATTTTAGTAAATGGTGAAAAAGAATGGTTGATTTTCATTCTTTTACATGTGGCTGTCCAGTTTTCCCAGCACCATTTGCTGAAGAGACTTTCTTTCCTCCATTGTAGGCCCTCAGCTCCTTTGTCAAAGATTAGCTGTCCATAGATGTGTGGTTTTATCTCTTGGTTTTCAATTCTGTTCCATTGATCTGTGCATCTGTTTTTGTACCAGTACCATGCTGTTTTGATTACTGTAGCTTTGTAGTATGTTTTGAAGTCAGGGATTGTGATGCCTCCGCTTTGTTCTTCTTTCTCAGGATTGCTTTAGCAATTCTGGGTCTTTTGTTGCCCCGTATGAATTTTAGCATTCTTTGTTCAATTTCTGTAAAGAATGACATTGGAATTCTGATTGGGATAGCGTTGAATCTGTAGATTGCTTTAGGTAGTACGGACATTTTAACTATGTTTATTCTTCCAATCCATGTGCATGGAATGTCTTTCTATCTCTTTATGTTGTCGTCGATTTCTTTCAAGAAGGTCTTGTAGTTTTCATTGTATAGATCTTTCACTTCTTTGGTTAAATTTCTCCCAAGGTATTTTATTCTGTTTGTTGCGATCATGAATGGGATTGAGTTCTTGAGATCTTTTTCTGTTAGTTCATTGTTAGCATACAGAAATGATACTGATTTATGTATGTTGATTTTATACCCTGCAACTTTGCTGTAGTTGTTGATTGTTTCTAATAGTTTTTCTATGGATTCTTTGGGGTTTTCTATATATAAGATCAGGTCATCTGCAAACAGTGAGAGTTTTACTTTTTTGTTGCCTATTTGGATTCCTTTTATTTCTTTTTCCTGCCGAATTGCTCTGGCCAAAACCTCCACTACTATGTTGAATAAGAGTGGTGAAAGTGGGCACCGTTGTCTTGTTTCTGTTCTGAGAGGGATGGGTTTCAGTTTTTGTCCATTGAGTATGATGTTGGCTGTTGGTTTGTCATATATGGCCTTTATTATGTTGAGGTACTTTCCTTCTATATCTATTTTATTGAGTGTTTTTATCATAAATGGATGTTGGATCTTGTTGAATACTTTCTCTGCATCTATTGAGATGATCATGTGGTTTTTGTTTCTCATTTTGTTAAGCAAGCCTAGACATCGGAAATGGCAGCCAACCCACCAAAGGGGTGTATCAGTTGTTGGCAGAACGTCTGCTTCTAGGGCTCTGTTCTACAAAAACAGATGTACATTCCAGTACAATTATGGAGTGAACAATTGGAGATGGTGCAGTCCTTCAAAGGCAGGGCTGCTTGGTAGAAGGTGATGTGTGGCCACTGAGAACGCACAAGGGGACAGGACTGAGTGTCCCTGTTCCTCTGTGGGACATCAGGTCCAAGGATAGGAAAGCCCTGGGCTCCTGCCCACCAAACCCACTCACACTGCTTAACACACACACCTATATACGTGCAGGCACATGGGTCCTCAAAGATCATTGCCCTGTAGAGCGAAGAGTGAAAAGATGGATGGCACTTGTTGTGGGCACTTATTTCCCAGTCGGAGGAGTGGACCCTCTTTCCTTACTCACATTAAAACATTATTTTAGTAAATGAAAAACAATTGTCAATCCAAATTCTGAAAAACGTAGATAAGGTATGTTATTCCTTAAGATATTTGTAATCAATCTAAGTGTGTAATATGCGATAATCATATTTTGTAATTTGCTCATTGCATAACCTGATCCGTGGCCCATCCAGGAAGGGAAACGATGCGAAAGGTGTCTCCCGGCCTCACACATTCCCCTCTTGGTTTCCAGCTCTCGTGTCACCCTTTAAATGTGGTGCCTATCCCCAGATAAAGACAATAGTCAACATGGGGGCTTCATTTTTCATACATAAGCTTTGATGGAGCAGGGATTTTTCTCCCTAATAAAAACTGTTTTCTTGAATTTAAAAAGTGATTAATCATACTCCTCTGATATTACGTAGCCGGACACAAAAGGCCACATCTTGTATGTGTCTGCTCAGCTGAACAGCCCAGCAGAGGTAAGTCCATAGAATCAGAAAGCTCAGCGGGCCCCAGGGACGGGGTGGGAGGGAGGAGGACTGAGAGAAGAACAGGGAGAGGCCATCCCTTCCACGACAGTGTTCTTGAATGAGGTCAGGATGACGGTCGGGCAACACTGTGAGCATCCTCCTGGCCAGGGAAATGGACATTTGGAAAGGATCCAGGAATGACATCCTGTTGAAGTGAACATCACAAGAAAAATTAAAGGCAAGCATTAAGCATGTGCAAGACAAAACAGAACTTTAATGAACTGGTGGTAAAGGGGAAGGGGCGGAAATCAGTGGTGGGACCACGGTGCAGGGGCTGAGGCTCGTTGCTGGGAGGACGTGAATGGTCTTTCCATTGCTTGAAGTGCAATCCAGGCTGAGACTCGAGGTGGCTGCGGCGCTGGACATCAATCTGTGGCTCTGAGGTGTGGTGGGCACTAGAGTTGGAGAAGGGCGGCGATGTTCATCTGGGTTGGGGTCTTTCTCAGGAGCTGGTGCTGCAGATCCAAGAAGAGAAAACCACATCCACGTGACAAGGCACATGTGTGTGGTGACGGATTGTAATTAGTCTTTGGGTGGGGGACCTGCTGTAATCTACGCAGAAATCGAAATATATAAGGCTGTACACTTGATATTTATGTAAGGTTATAAAGTACTGTCACTGCAATCAAGAATTAACATGGGTGAATGGTGAAAAAAAAAGATACCCCAAAGTAACCATGCCACACACACACATACACACACAGACACAGACACACACACACACGGACAAACACACACAGGGAAACCAAACGTGACTGTCTTTCCATGTTCCTCCCACGGAAGGGAAACGGCTCACCAATCAGGGAGACTCAGTACACGAACCACCCTCCAGAAGGTCTCCCGTATCTGGAGTCCGTGGGAATTGTGATGGGAGCCAGCTCATTGCTCCCAGCCTAACCCCAGCCTCTGAAGGCTCTGTGCTGAACGGCCCGGCCACATTGTCTCCACACACGCCCGTGTCACACAGCCCGTGTCCTGCTCACCCTGACTCTCTGCCTCGCTGGGCTCAGGGTGCAGCAACTGTGAAAGCAGAAGGCAAGCTTGATGCTCCACCTGCGAGCCTGGCATGCTGAACGCAAGGAAGGCCAATACCCTTCTCAAGCTCGGAAAGTCTGGGGGCTGGAAAAGGACTGGGGATAGGATTCCATCCACATGCTGAGAATGAAGGCCAAGGCCCTGAGGAGAGACAGGTGGGCAGCGGAGTCAGAGAACCGGCCCCTCCTTCCACACTGCCCTCCCAGGGTACCTCCGTGGGGGCCTGGGCTCCAGTGTCTCCTGCTCCTGCCTGTCCAGGGGCCAGTCCCACTTTCCGTGCGCGTGCGACCTGGCCAGTTTGGCAGAACAGGTCGCGTCTCCAAGGAGAGGCTGGGATAACACCTTGGAAAGTGAGAGCACTCGGTCCCTGGTGTGATCACCCATCCTTTTCCTCAGGGAAGCCTGACACAGTCCTCGAGTGTCTCCTGGCACATCCCACTGGGATGCCAGTCCAGGAGGGAAGGGCATGGGGCCATCTGCTCTGTTCTTGCACACATTGGTTCACAGTAGGGTGCAGTGAATATCTGGCCGATGAGGGAACAATGGCCTTTGTCTCCCGCCCATGCTTCCTACTGCCCTCCAAACACCTCAGCCTTTAGCTCCTGTGCCTCTGTGCTGCCTGATTCACTAGGTGACCCATGTGGGTGACATTCCCCTCCTGCTAGGGGCTGACACGGAGGGTATCATTTGGCCCCTGAGCAGGGAGTGGGCTCGCTGGGACGCAGCGGAGCCCCCACCGTGGAGGTTCTATGATATGAGTGAGCAGGATGCTCAGACACCTCCTGTTCTGTGTCCCAGGATGGGGAGTGGAGGCGGGACTGGGATGGGGATTGGATGCATCTGGGTGCTGTAGGAGCATCCTCCACTCCACCCTGGGCTCCCACAGCGCCCACAGCCCCCTCCAGAGCTCTCTTGGACTGCTGTCTTCTCTTCTTTGAGAAGCCGTCAGAACTCTGCCTGCCCAAAGGAATCACAAGATGTTGGGATGGCGGGTGCTGCCAGCAACCCGATCACAGGCCCCACACTCCCCTCACAGTGTGGAGAGGGGAGGCCCTCCCACTTGATCCAGTGCCCACTCACTTTTTCCATAGGTGGGTGGGCGCGTCTTCCACTCTACAAAAGAGGATGAATCTGTAACTAGAGGAGACAGGAGGGCATCACATTGACTG
This sequence comes from Equus asinus, assembly GCF_041296235.1. Lineage (NCBI taxonomy): Eukaryota > Metazoa > Chordata > Mammalia > Perissodactyla > Equidae > Equus > Equus asinus. The sequence goes on from NC_091806.1 coordinate 16,611,767, forward strand.
TACTGGATGGCAGCTGCCTGAGGAGTCTTTTGTGACTGTCTAACTCCTACCTAGCACGGAGCCCTGGAGGGCCAATCCAGCTGACCTTTCATAGGGCTCAGCTTCTCCAAAGGGCCGTCCAGGCAGGAGCTCATTGAGTCCCTACAATAGCCCTTGGTGGTTGTTCCTCTGTTCTCCCCATTATTCAGAGGAGCAAACTGAGGCTCAGAGAGGTACGCGGACCTCCCCAAGACTCCCAGCATGCAGGTAGCTGGAGCCGCAGAGTCCTGGGGAGGGCAGGGCACTCACCTATTAAAGAACTCATCTAGAACCTCTTGTGTGGTGGCCACATCTGTGTATGTCAACAGGAAGCTGTGGATAAAAGTGGTGTCGCACAGCAGGAAGGCGGGCACAAGGTGAGCCACCAGACGCTCGAGTGGAGTGTTGTGAACCGTCCACAGCCGGGGAAACGATCTCTTCTCCATTGTGGATGTGTCAAGAGCCTGGGGTGGCACAGAGGAGAGGCTCAGCGTCAGAGACAGCATCCTAGGTACCAGGAGGTTTGGGGCTGGCCGTCAGAGCAATGCCTCAAGCTCCCAGTGACTTCTAGCAAGAGGTGGGACAGGAGTGTCCAGAGTAGGAAACACTTCTGGTCTTGTGGGTAGAATCAGACAGGGGAATGAACGAACGTGTTAGTATCAGTACCAGTAGCAGATCAAGGTGTTAGCGGAGAATTGACAGCACCTGTGTGTGTTAAGAGCATCAGCCCTGGGGTTTCTGACAGAAGAGCCTATTGCAGAGAGGAGAAGACGGGGGCTTTCCCTGCAGTGGGATGGATTGGGACAGGAGGACAGGCAGGACGTTCAGTGCAGCACTGATGAAAAGACAACAGGAGGTCCCACAGCAGTGAAGGGCTGAATCAGTCTCGTCCACGGTCTGCCATCCAAAATGTCGTGCAGCTCAGTGAGGCCCCGGCCCCTGACCTGGAGGGGTCATGGGCACGTGTTCCTCAGGAGGGCAAAAGACAGAGCAACGCATATGTCCCAAGAGCCACACATCCTTTTGGGGAAAGGCATCCTTGTCCATCATGAGGCTGTGTGAGACATGGAGAAAGTGTGGAAGGATTGTGAGGTCATCATGGACACTTGGGGATGGGGTGAAAGAGGAAAATGTGTAGAAAAATGCAACGATCCCCTTGAGCAAACATGAGGTGAAATGGGAGAAAAGTCTCTTTTCTGGGATTCGTAGAGTTATGGTGACAGTGACTTTGAACGTGGCCAAGACAGGAGCTGGGCAGTGCGGGCAGGTTGGGGTCAGAGATGGGGAGACAGATTCCTTCTGGAGCAGGACTGGTACCAGGGCCTTGTAGGACCTAGGGTTGTCTTTGGTGTCCTGGGGCCCTGGGTGCTGGGTGTGCTGAGCACCTGCACTCACCCAGGACCAGCGCTGGCTTGTGTCGGCCGGGTGCCGCATCATCCCTTCCTGTATAGTCAGGGAGAGGAAGGACTGATGTGTCTTGTCCTTTCCGACCTCCTGAGGAACAACCTGTAAAGACAGTGCCCGGCAGCCAGGCAGGAAGCCTCAGAGCACTGGCTGACTGACTTCGGGGGCACTCACACCTCGGTGACTCTCTCCACTCCAGACCCACATAGACAGATGGCCAACAGGCACATGAAAAGATGTCCAATCTCACCACTTCTTAGGGAAGTTGAAATCAAAACTACCACAAGATCTCATGTCACAGTCATCAGAATGGCTCTAATGAACAAGACAGGACAAAACATGTGTTGCAGAGGATGTGGAGACCAGGGACCCTGCCTACGCTGCTGGTTGGAGTGCATACCCATGCAGCCAGTACGAAAAACAGGATGGAGATTCCTCTGAAAATTAAGAATGGAACTACAGTATGACCCAGCTATTCCACCACAGGGTATGTGTTCAAGAATGTGAAAACACGAATGCGTAAAGATGTCAGCATGCCTGTGTAACTTGCAGCATATTTGACAATAGCCAAGACTTGGAAGCAACCTAGTTACCCATGAGGAAAATGTGGCATATATACACCGTACAATACTACTCAGTCATCCGAAAGGAGGAGATCTGGCCTTCTGTGACAGCATGGATGGGCGTGGAGGGTATTATGCTAAGTGAAATAATTCAGGGGGAGAAAGTCCAATAGCCTTGTGACTACTCTCATAAATCAGGGATGACGGCAGCAAACAATCACAGGAGATAGGCTTTGGATTGGGGGTTCCAGAGAGGAAGTGGGGAGGGAGGAGGGTGACAGGGGTGATTAGGCACATGTGTGTGGTGATGGATTGTCATTAGTCGTTATGTGGTGAACACGATGTCATCTACACAGAAATCGCAATATAATGATGAACCCCTGAAACTACGTAATGCTATAAACGAAGGTGACTCCCATCAGAAAAAGAATTGAAGGAAACTTGGCCCAGTTAAGAGGTAACTTGGGAATCCCCTTTCCATGGTGCCAGCCCTGTCCTGGGATGTGAAGATGGCAGCAGCACCAGGTGATCAGCTGTACACCCAGCAGTTCCCGCCAAGTGAGGATCCCCCCCACGGAAGGGAGAGGGTGGGGGCCGTTCAGTGGGGGCTCACAGAGGTGGCCTGAGCTGGATAGCCCGATGTAAGCCCCCTCGTGTTACCTTTGATGACCTCCTGGCAAACGGCCATAGGTGTGGCGTATGAGAGGTGAGCCACCCTTTAAAACGAGTAAAAAGGTTATGGCTCCAGGTCTTCTGGGGACCATAGACGTGGTAAGGCAGGATACAGCAGGAAAACATCTTTCCGTAGCAGCTGTCTCCAGCCAAGTGAGCTGAGTGTGAGGATCTGGGTGCCTGTTTACAGGAGGCCCCTGCACTGTGGGCATTGTTGTGAAAGAGGTTACATCATTGCCTGGAGACCACGGTGATCTGAGCCACTTCCCCTCATACCACCCATTCAAGCAGTCCTCTGGGCAGGGCACTGCTCGCCCACTTTTCCATGCAGTATCATATGTGTCCCCAGGATCCCCAAACCACCTGTCTCCACAGGCCTCCGAAAAGGTCTGGGTGCAGCCAGGGTCCCAGCTTTGAGACAGACGCAGACACAAGTGCTCCTTCTTCCCTGTTCCTCATCCTGGAGAAGCCATCGTGCCTCGTGGGGCCATTCTGCCTCCAGTCTGCATGGGGGGGATTATCCTAGCCCATACTCCTTGGAGATGCCCTCAGGCCCGAGTGGGAAAATACCTGTGAAATTGGAGGAGCGGTGTCCCATGTAGGGAATACCTCTAACCGCTTTTTTCTTCCTCTCCTCTCCTCCCCTGTGTCTGCCTCTCTTCTGAGCCCACCCCATAGTCCGTCCTTCCATCTAAAGTCTCTGTGTGTACGTGTGTGTCACGGCTCAAGTCCTGGATGCCCAGGAGGAAACAGCTTCCACAGAGGAAGGGATGGGCAAGAGCTTCCCAAGAACTGACGGTTGCTGTTGTCCACCGCAAAGCCTATTGGAAGGGTTCCAGTCTTGCCCTAGAATATCAGAATACTTCCTTCTGCTTGGACTCTTGTCTGTCATGTGCCGTGGGCCAGTGTTTACCTGTTTATGGGCCTCAGTTTCCCAATTCTCCAGTGTGGGATTGAGTTCAGAAGTGCATAAGCATGAGCTCAGCAAAGGTGGCCCCTGCTCCCTCCACCCTAGGCGTGACATGGATGGGGAACACTCAAGTGTTCGCCTGCCCTGGGCTCATCCTCAGGCAGAAACTTGCCAAATGCACGACCAGGCTGCCGACTTCTCAGTCTCAGCCCCCTGCCCTCTCCATGTCTGACTGCAGTTAGAGCAGCACCGCATTTTCACAGCGCCCTGAAGAAGCCTGGGAGCAGCCAGGGCCCCATCCTTGAGGATGCCGAGCTGGGTTTACACCTGGCTCCACCTTGAACTAGACTGTGATTCTGCCCAGGGCATTGAGCCTGTGAGGTCTTCTCCTTCTCCCTCAATGGCCTCCTGTGATCCCCTCTGCTCGGTCTACACATGCTGCTGGAATCCACTCCCTTGAGTGTGGCCTGAAGTTCGTGATTCCCTTCTACTCCGTGGAACAGGGCAGAGTGATGCGAAGCCAGTTCTGAGACTGGGTCCCAAACAGTCCAGGGCTCTCCTCCTGCTCACTCTCAGCTGTTTCTCTATCTCTCTCTGATCCCTCACTCTGGGGAACAGGCCTGTGTGTTCTGGGTTGTGCTCTAGAGAGGCTGCTGAGGCCTGGCCCTGAAGGAGACCCACCGACAGAGGGGCACGCAGGCCTCCAGTTGCAAGGGGTCCCTCTAGGACCCAGAGTGCGCTCAGAGGGGGAGGGAAGCAGATCCTGCCTCAGTTCAGAGCACAGCCTGACTCCCTGAGAGCATCTGGCAGAGGCTCCCAGCTGAGTGCTGCTGGAGTCCTGGTCCAGTGCCACTGTGACATAATCAACGTTCGTTGGTTGAGCCCATAAAGATGGGGAAAGGTTGTCACACAGCAATAACGATAGCTGCCTAACGCTGTTGCCCTGCCCCTGGCCCTGGCCTTGCCCTCCGCTCTCCTCCCTCCCTGACTCTCCAGCCAAGCTCCTTCTAGCCACGCTGCCCTGCTCTCTAACCTCCTCTCTGACCAACCTCACTTGTGCCTCCAAGAGTCTGCACTGTTGGGCGTTCCTACAGGCTACGGAGCCCTGGATTGAGGCAGGGCTGGCTCCTTGTCATGCTGCTGCAAATATGAATGTCACCTCGTGGCAGCCCTTCCAGGGCCCTCTCCTTCTGGACCTGGTGCTCCATAGCAGCATGGGCTTGTTTTCCTGGTGGCGTCTGCTCCTTTCATTCCTGTGGTTTTCATTTCGTGGTTTTGGCCAGCTTCCCTTCCAGATCTTTATCTGGGGGCACGAGCTTGTCGGGTCTTTTCAGCAGCAGCACTCTTGCATGCTCGTGGCACAGGTGTGGAATGAAGATCCATCCCACCACTGACTGGCTCTGTCCTTAGAGCCAAATAGACTTCCATCATTTGGATTGTGCTAGGTGGATCACGACTAAAGTTAGTCCTGTGACTGAGACTTTTGCTGGCATGTGATGAGTTATCAAAACTCAGCCCAAATTACAGGAGCATAGCACTATCTATTTTCCCAGATACCAGTGCATGGTGGGTGTTCAGAATGGAGGGACCACAATCTTTCACATGGCCTTCAGGAACACATCGTTCTTCCATCGTGTGCCTTCTCCCTCCCTCGGACATGATCCTCATCTGCATCCATCAGCATGATTGGAAAGAACAGAAGGAAATTCACGCAGGAGGATGTTATCAGCCGGGTCCAGAGCGGCACCAGTCAGTTCCTTTTCTCTTCCCTCGGCAAAGAAGTAGTCATCGGCCACCACGGAGGCTGGACCACGGCATGCAGCCCCGTGCCCCAAGAAGTGGAGGATGGATTTTGATGGACAGTTGAAGTTCTCTGCAACAATGAGTCTCTTGTCTAGATTTGTTGTGTGTTTTGAATCTTTGTTGAGGTTTTCCCATATGTCAGGCACTGTGCAAAGAGTTGGTGGCAGAAGTGATGGAGAGGCATCTTGCCCTGGAAGGAGCTCCCAATGTAGAGGGGGAGATGAGTTTTGGTGTCAACGCCTGCCACCCGAAGTGCAAAGGAGAAAGTGAAAGTGCTCCGGAAGCTCCGTGAAGCATTCTAGATTTGGAAGCTGTCTAGAGCTGCGATCAATTGAACTCCACTTCCAGACACCATCCAGAGATGTTTGATAGAGGAAGATGATGACAGGGACAATGGAAACAGCTAGTTATGTACGAGACATGATAAGGAACACTAGGCAGCCATTGAAATCATCCCCTCAAACATTGGAAAGGGCAGGGAGAATTATTCATGTTCAGTCCAAAGTAACTGCCCAGTTAGGGTGATCCTGTCTTTAGAATAACTCGTAAATTTGGATTCAAGTATAAATATGTTGAGTATACAAATATGAGGAGAGTGGAGGGCAGGACCAGGGCCAGGGCAGGGCAACAGTGTTAGGCAGCTTTCTACTTTATAAAATGTTCTGTTGTTCGTGTCATGAAAGGATTCCGTCAATACACTTTGTGCACTGTATGAGCCGTGGAAACGCGGCTCACCGTTTTCTCCTCCGCCACTCCCAGACAAGCACCGTCGTAGTCTCTGCCTCTGTGAGTTTGATTGTTTTAGATAGCCCTCAGGAGTGGAACCATGCATTCTTTATCCCTCTGTCACTGTCTTCTTCCATTAACATAATGTCATCTGGATTCATCCACGTCGTGTCCTATGGCAGAATTTCCTTCTTTACAAAGGCAAAATAATATTGCCTTGTGTCGTTGTTGCAATCCAATGTACACATCAGGATAGATGCGGAGAGGGCTGATGGCCACTCTGAGTTTATTATAACCAGTGTTTCAACGTATACATAGCTTACATCTGTTAAACATACACAGGTGTTCTGAACAATGTAATTTGTGAATGCCAAGAATTCTTAGTGATTTCTCAAGGAGCCCTCCCTCGGCCTCTGTTTTGATATTATCATGTTATTGCTGTGCTCCTATATTTTATCTCGGAGCATGCAAGGCCTCCTAGGCAACGGCCCCTCCTGCGCCTGATATTGTGTCTCTGTCTGTGCCCCCGGGCGACCAGTGCCTGGCTTGGGTTGCCTCCCCCTGGAGGTCTTACCCATCATTGTCTAACTGGCCTTCTCACCTCCGGGTCACAGTTTGTTGGCAAGCCTTTTCCAGTGATTATTAATGCTTCCTACGTCAGGGGCGGCTACACCTTCTAAGTCTGTGCCCCAGTTTCTGTACCCCTTCATCCGTGGACAGACACTTAGGTCGTTTCTACAGCTTGGCTCTTGTGAACAACACTGCCAAGAACATGGGAGTGCCTGTGTCCCTTCAGGTTCCTGTTTGGAATTTGGAGGATATATACCTAAGAATGGAATTAGTGGAGTGTATGTGATTTCCAGGTTGAATCCTTCTGGGGAATCTCCATAGAGTTTCCTATAGCAGCTGCACAATGTTACCTTTAGCACGACAGGATACACCAGGGTTCCAATGTCTTCACATGCTCGCCAACACTATCTTTTGCACGAGTGTGTGATGAGAGCCATGGTAACAGGTGTGACGTGACATCTCGTTTTGATTTGCACTTGTTTATGGTGGGTGATGGATGTTCAACATCTTTTCCTAGACTTTGGCCACTGACCTGTCTTCTTTGGAGAAACCTCTGTTCAAGTTGCTTTGCCCATTTTTCAGTGAGGTAAATTTATTTCTTTGGATTTTGGGTTGTATGAGTTTCTCACATATTCTAGATGTTCACCCCTTAGCAGAAATGTGACTTGCAAATATCTTCTGTCATTCTGTAAGCGGCCTTTTCCTCCTTTCTAAGAAATTGTTCCAGCTCAATTGTGATTTAATGGACACATAACATAGTCTAAGCTTGTGGAGTACAATGTCATACTTTAGGATACATCAATACTGGGACTGTATTTCTGTAATAAAGATAGGTAACACTTCCATTACCTCAGAGGGTAAAAACTGTGTGTGTGTGTGTAGTGAAACCGCTGTGGCACTGCCCCAGCCCATGGCAGCCCTTCTGCGTGGTCCCCCTGCTCTCCAGCCTTGCTTATTCCCTGTCCAGAGGAGCTCCTCTCCCTCCCTCCAGGGAAGGTCCTGTTTCCTCTCTGTGACGACCTATGGTCTCTGACTGGGGGGCTCCATCCTGTGTCAGAGAAGAGAGAGATTGCCGCCCATGGCCTGCCCCACAGCCTCGGAGGAAGTGGACCCCGCATAAGCTGACTTGGAAGGAGGGGAGGGCTCCCCACTTCCCTTCCTTTGGACTGTTTAGCAGGAAGCAGAGTCCCCTCCCTTGCACATACTGAATGTGAGGGACCCCAAGGTGGGCTGTCGCGGCAGGGGGACAGGGCGTTGCTGGTGGAGGAGGCTGAGGGGTGTTTCTCGGGCTCTGCCCAGGGCAAAAGGCCCTGACCGAGGCTCTCCCCAGCCCGCAGCTCCAGCAGCCCCTGCTCTGCTTCCTAAAGGTCTCCTTTGCTCACACAAGCTCAAGTGTTGTTGGTGATGCAACTCAAAGCTTTATCTGGATGGACACCTTCAAGGGCACATCGATGTGGCCCTGACCTGCCCATAGAGGTTTCTTCCTGAGAAGGGGACTAAGACAGGGGAGAGATTGGTGCAGAAAGGAGTGGTCTGGCCTACAGTCTCCTTTGGCTGGGAAGCAGGGCCTGGCTGCCCTACCTAGAAGCTGAATCGTGGAGGATGTGTGCCGGGCTGGCTGAGGGGCCCTGGGCCGGGGGTGTGTCGTGGGAAGGGGCTTGGCAGAAGAGTGTTCCGGGACTTGGGGCAGAAGATGCTGTAGGGGGGGATACCTGAGGGAGGGTGTTCGGCCGGCCCTTCTCGGCTCCATGGGCCACTCCCAGAGACCCTGATGGCCTGACTCCTGTCTTGTCAGCCTCCCCCTTCAGGTGCCACCTCCAATGTCTCTGGAGTCCCTGCTTTCCCAAACAAGCCTCAAACGTGGGAGCTGGACCCATGGCCGTGGGGTTAAGTTCCTGCCGTCCGCTTTGTGGCCCAGGGTTCGGATTCTGGGCTTGGACGTCGCACCGCTCATTAGGCCATGTTGACTCTGTGTCCCACATGCCCCAACTAGAAGGAGTCACAATTAAAAACTATACAGCTATGTCTTGGGGCGATTTGGGGAGAATTAACAAAGACTCAAACTCGATGAAGCAAGCGTAGATCTCAGAAATAGCAGCCAAACCCTGAAATGAGTATATCCATGGTGGCAGAATGTCTGCTTTTAGGGCTCTGTTCTACAAAAACAGAGATGCATGGACGCACATGGACCTTTCAGTATGATTATGGAGTGAACATATGGAGATGGGCCAATCCTTCAAAGCCGGGGCTGCTTGGTAGAAGGCGATGTGTGGCCACTGAGAACGCACAGGGGGACAGGACTGAGTGTCCCTGTTCCCCTGTGGGACATCAGGTCCTAGGATAGGAAAGCCCTGGGCTCCTGCCCACCAAACTCACTCACACTGCTTAACACACACACCTATATACGTGCAGGCACATGGGTCCTCAAAGATCATTGCCCTGTAGAGCGAAGAGTGAAAAGATGGATGGCACTTGTTGTGGGCACTTATGTCCCAGTCGGAGGAGTGGACCCTCTTTCCTTACTCACATTAAAACATTATTTTACGAAATGAAAAAGAAATCATCAATCCAAATCCTGAGAAACGTAGGTAAGGTATTTTATTCCTTAAGATAGTTGTAACCAATCAAAGCGTGTAATATGCGGTAAACATGTTCTGTAATTTGCACGTTGCATCAACTCAACCGTGGCCCATCCAGGAAGGAAAACGATGTGAAAGGTGTCTCCCGGCCCCACACATTCTCCTCTTGGTTTCCAGCTCTCGTGTCACCCTTTAAATGTGGTGCCTATCCCCAGATAAAGACAATAGTCAACATGGGGGCTTCATTTTTCATACATAAGCTTTGATGGAGCAGGGATTTTTCTCCCTAATAAAAACTGTATTTTTAATTTAAAATGTGATTAACCATACTCCTCTGATATTACGTAGCCGGACACAAAAGGCCACGTCTTGGATGCATCCGCTCAGCTGAACAGCCCAGCAGAGGTAAGTCCATAGAGCCAGAAAGCTCAGCAGGCCCCAGGGACGGGGTGGGAGGGAGGAGGGCTGAGAGACGAACAGGGAGAGGGCTTCCCTTCCACGACAGTGTTCTTGAATGAGGTCAGGATGACGGTTGGGCAACACTGTGAGCGTCCTCCTGGCCAGGGAAATGGACGTTTGTTTTTTTTTTATTAAGATTAGGATAGTTCACAACCTTGTGAAATTTCAGTTGTACATTATTTTTAGTCACGTTGTAGGTACACCATTTCACCCTTTGTGCCCTCTCCTCACCTCCCCTTTGCCCTGGTAACCACCGATCAGTTCTCCTTGTCTATATGTTAACTTCCACCTATGAGTGGAGTCATACAGAGTTCATCTTTCTCTGTCTGGCTTATTTCACTTAACGTAATACCCTCAAGGTTCATCCATGTTGTTGTGAAAGGGACGATTTTGTACTTTTTATGGCTGAGTAGTATTCCGTTGCATATACATAGCATATTGTCTTTATCCAATCGTCAGTTGCTGGGCACTTAGGTTGCTTCCATGTCTTGGCTATTGTAAATAATGCTGCGCTGAACATAGGGGTGCATGGGACTTTTGGAATTGCTGATATCACGTTCTTTGGATAGATACCCGGTAGTTGGATGGCTGAGTCATAAGGTATTTCTATTTTTAAGTTTTTGAGAAATCTCCATACTGTTTTCCATAGTGGCTGCACCAGTTTGCATTCCCACCAACAATGTATGAGGGTTGCTTTTTCTCCACAACCTCTCCACCATTTGTCACTCTTGGTTTTGGATATTTTTGCCATTCTAACTGGTGTAAGGTGATATCTTAGTGTAGTTTTGATTTGCATTTCCCTGATGATTAGTGATGATGAGGATCTTTTCATGTGTCTATTGGCCATCCAAATATCTTCTTTGGAGAAATGTCTGTTCAAGTCTCCTGCCCATTTTTTGATGGGGTTGTTTGATTTTTTTGTTGTTGAGCTGTGTGAGCTCTTTGTATATTATGGAGATTAACCCTTTGTCGGATAAGTAACTTGTAAATATTTTTTCCCAATTAGTGGGCTGTTCTTTTGTTTCAATCCTGTTTTCCCTTGCCTTGAAGAAGCTCTTTAGTCTGATGAAGTCCCATTGTTTATTCTTTCTATTATTTCCCATGTCTGATGAGTTATAGTGTCCGAAAAGATTCTTTTGAAACTGATGTCAAAGAGTGTACTGCCTATATTCTCTTCTAGCAGACTTATTGTTTCAGGCCTAATCTTTAGGTTTTTGATCCATTTTGAGTTTATTTTGGTGAATGGTGAAAAACAATGGTCAATTTTCTTTCTTTTACATGCAGCCGTCCAGTTTTCCGAGCACCGTTTGTTGAAGAGACTTTCTTTTCTCCGTTGTAGGCCCTCAGCACCTTTGTTGAAGATTAGCTGTCCATAGATGTGTGATTTCATTTCTGGGCTTTCAATTCCGTTCCATTGATCTGTGCACCTGTTTTTGTACCAGTACCATGCTGTTTTGATTACTGTAGCTTTGTAGTATGATTTAAAGTCAGGGATTGTGATGCCTCCGGCTTTGTTCTTCTTACTCAGGATTGCTTTAGCAAATCGGGGTCTTTTGTTGCCCCATATGAATTTTAGGATTCTTTGTTCATTTTCTGTAAAGAATGTCATTGGGATTCTGATTGGGATAGCATTGATTCTGTAGATTGCTTTAGGTAATATGGACATTTTAACTATTTATTCTTCCAATCCATGTGGATGGAATGTCTTTCCATCTCTTGATGTCATCATCAATTTCTTTCAAGAAAGTCTTGTAGTTTTTGTTGTATAGATCTTTCACTTCCTTGGTTAAATTTATGCCAAGGTATTTTATTCTTTTTGTTGCGATTGTGAATGGGATTGAGTTCTTTTTCTGTTAGTTCATTGTTAGCATATAGAAATGCTACTGATTTATGTATGCTGATTTTATACCCTGCAACTTTGCTGCAGCTGTTGATTGTTTCTAATAGTTTTCCTATGGATTCTTTGGGGTTTTCTATGTATACGATCACATCGTCTGCAAACAGCAAGAGTTTTACTTCTTCATTGCCTATTTGGATTCCTTTTATTTCTTTTTTCTGCCAAATTGCTGTGGCCAACACCGCCAGTACTATGTTGAAAAAGAGTGGTGAAAGTGGACACCCTTGTCTCGTTCCTGCTCTCAGAGGGATGGCTTTCAGTTTTTGCCCCTTAAGTATGATGTTGGCTCTGGGTTTGTCATATGTGGCCTTTATTATGTTGAGGTAGTTTCCTTCTATACCCATTTTATTGAGGGTTTTTATCATAAATGGATGTTGGATCTAGTCAAATGCTTTCTCTGCATCTATTGAGATGATCATGTGGTTTCTCTTTCTCATTTTGTTAACGTAGTGTATCACGTTGATTGACTTGAGGACGTTGAACCATCCCTGTGTCCCTGGTATAAATCCCACTTGATCATGGTGTATAATCTTTTTGATATATTGCTGTATTCGGTTTGCCAAAATTTTGTTGAGGATATTTGCGTCTTTGTTCATCAGTGATATTGGCCTGTAGTTTTCCTTCTTTGTGTTGTCCTTGTCAGGTTTGGGGCTCAGGGTGATTTTGACTTCATAGGATGTATTAGGGAGTGCTCCATCTTCCTCTATTTTCTGGAATAGTTTGAGAAGGATAGGTATTAAATCTTCTTTGAATGTTTGGTAGAATTCTCCAGAGAAGCCGTCTGGTCCTGGACTCTTATTTTTGGGGAGGTTTTGGATTACCGTTTCTATTTACTTACTTGTGATTGGTCTATTCTGATTCTCTATTTCTTCCTGATTCAGTTTGCAGAGGTTGTAAGACTCTAGGAATTTATCCATTTCTTCTAGGCTGTTCAATTTGTTGGCATATAGTTTTTCATAGTATTCTCTTATCATCCCTTGTATTTCTTTGGTATCTGTTGTGATTTCTCCTCTCTCCTTTCTAATTTTCTTTATTTGAGACTTCTCTCTTTTTTTCTTAGTGAGTCTGACTAAGGGTTTGTCGATTTTGTTAATTTTGTCAAAGAACCAACTCTTTGTTTCATTGATCCTTTCTCCTGTCTTTTTTGTTTCAATGTTGTTTATTTCTGCTCTAATTTTCATTATTTACCTCCTTCTACTGACTTCGGGCTTTGTTTGTTCTTCTTTTTCTAATTCTGTTAGGTGTCGTTTGAGGTTGCTTATGTGAGATTTTTCTTGTTTATTGAGGTGAGCCTGTATTGCGATGAATTTCCCTCTTAGGACTGCTTTTGCTGCGTCCCACATGAGTTGGTATGGCATGTTTTCATTTTGATTTGTCTCCAGATAACATTTGATTTCTTCAATTTCTTCAATAATCCATTTTTCGTTCAGTAGCATGTTGTTTAGTCTCCACATTTTTGCCCCTTTCCCAGATTTATTCTTGTAGTTGATTTCTAGTTTCATAGCATTATGATCAGAAAATATGCTCGATATTATTTCAACCCTCTGAATGTATTGATGGTTGCTTTGTTTCCCAAGATATGGTCTATCCTTGAGAATGTTCCCTGCGCACTTGAGAAGAATGTGTAACCTGCTAGTTTTGGATGAAGTGTTCTATATATATATATCTATTAAGTCCATCCGGTCTAATTTTTCATTTAATTCTATAATGTCCTTGTTGATTTTCTGTCTGGATGATCTATCCATTGATGTTAATGGGGTGTTGAGGTCCCCTACTATTATTGTATTGTTGTTGATGTCTCCTTTTAGTTTTGTTAAGAGTTGCTTTACAAACTCGTGCTCCTGTGTCGGATGCATATATATTTATGTGTTATGTCATCTTGGTGTAGTGTCCCTTTTATGATCATATACTGCCCGTCTTTGTCTTTCTTTATCTGTTTTGCTTTGAATTCTACTTTGATATAGCGACACCTGCTTTCTTTTGTTCATTCTTAGCTTGGAGTATCGTCTTCCATCCCTTCACTCTGAGTCTGTGTTTGTCTTTGGGGCTGAGGTGTGTTTCCTGGAGGCAGGATATTGTTGGGTCTTGTTCTTTGATCCATCCTGCCACTCTGTGTCTTTTGATTGGAGAGTTCAATCCATTTACATTTAGAGTGATTATGGAAATGGGAGGGCCTATTGCTGCCACTTTATCACTTGTTTTCCTGTTCTCTTTGTTTCTCGTCCCATGATGTTTAGATTACTCATTCAGGTATGTAAATTTCTGTATTGGCTTTCTTCTTATTTGTAATTTGTGTCTTTATTCTTGTTATTTGTTTAGTGGTTACCAGGTGGCTTGTCTGAAACATCTCATAGATGAGATAGTCCATTTTCTGATAGCCTCTTATTTCCTTGAATTAAAACATCCCATCCCTTTTCTCTTCCCCTTCTAGGTTGTTGTCGTCAGATTTTTTTTCCTCTTCCTTCTTGTGTTGTGAGTTTGTGGTTAAAACGACAGGATTAGATTTATTCTTGGTGTTTCCCTTCCTTTTATCTTTAATGTTTTATTTAACATTTGCTAACCTGTTCTGATGGAGAGCTGCTACTTTTTGTTATTGTCCTTCTACTTATCTCCTTTGCTCTTGGTTTTGTAACCCCTTTCCTTTTTTTGATTTTTCGGGTATGAGGGTCTTCCTGAGCATTTCTTGAAGAGGAGGTCTTGGGACAATGAATTCCCTTAACTTTTGTTTATCTGGGAAAGATTTTATTTCTCCATCGTATTTGAAGGCTATTTTCACTGGGTAGAGTATTCTTGGCTGCAGGTTTTTATCCTTCAGAGTTTTGAATATATCAGTCCGCTCTCTTCTAGCCTGGAAGGTAGCTGCTGAGAAATCTGCTGATAGCCTTATGGGGTTTCTTTTGTAGGTTATTTTCTTCTACCTGGCTGCCCTTAGTATTTTCTCTTTGTCGTTGACTTTTGCTAGCTTCACTTCTATATGCCTTGGGGTTGGTCTTCTTACATTGATAAAGTTTGGAGATCTGTTGGCTTCTGTCACACGAAGTTCCATCTCTCTCCCAAGGTTTGGAAAGTTCTCAGCCATTATTTCTTTGAGTGGGCTTTCTGCCCGCTTCTCCTTTTCTTCTCCCTCTGGTATACCTATAATCCTTATGTTGCATCTCCTGATAGAGTTGGATAATTCTTGGAGGGTTTCTTCATTTCTTTTTAGTCCTAGTTCTCTCTCCTCCTCTGCCTGCAGCATTTCTGTATTCCTCTCCTCCAAATTGCTAATTCTGTCCTCCATAGTATCAACCCTACGGTTCAGAGAGTCCACATTTTTCTTAATCTCCTCCATTGCGTTCTTCATCTCCAGTATTTCTGATTGGTTCTTCTTTATAGCATCAAGCTCTTTTGTGACATAGCTCCTGAACTCGTTGAGTTGTCTATCTGTATTCTCTTTTAACTCGTTGAGTTTTTGAATAATGGCTGTTTTGAAGTCATCGTGATTTAGGTTATAGATTTCATTGTCTTTGTGATTGTTTCCTGTCATTTTCCTTCTGTTCTGGAGATTTAATATATTTTTTCTTACTGCTTGATGGCATAGATTTGTGCCTCCACATAGAGAGAGAGTTTAGTTACTGCTTCCACTTGTTTCTACTGGTGTGTGTAGGGGAGCAGCTGTTTAGACTGCACCGACCAGGAACCCTGTCAGCTGTTGCTAACTGGACGTGCGCCCCTCCTTGTAGTCGCAGTGGTCCTGTGGGGTCCCTCATCAGGTGTGGGGGCAATCACAAGAGGGCTTCAGGCTGCTAGTGCCTACTGTTGCAGACCACCTAGATGTGCTCCCTCCTTAGGGTCTGCAGCAGTGTTAAGGGCTTTCCAAGAGGTGGGGAGCAGGATCACCTATCTTCGCAGCTCTGTCACTGTCGGAGCCCACAAAATCTCACTTGTCCACTATAGGTCACAGCAGAGCTATGGGTATCTTCTGCAGTCTGTGGTTAGCTCACCTAGCTATGCTACTTTTGCCCTAGGGCCTTCCAGCCTTGTGATTGCTGGGTGGGGCCTCTCTACTAGTGCTGTGCAGAGGCTTTTCCTGAGGCTGCTGTGGGACTGTAGAGTCTCCCCCTGGGCCATGAAGCTGAGCCACTGGAACTCCACCCAACCCAAGTCCTCTTCTACAGGATCTTTGGGAGCCCATGCCCTGTCTGGGGGACAGCCGGAGTCCGTGAGTCCAGTGGTGGCTGGCTGGCTGCTTCCCTGCCCGGGATTCTCCTTTCTGGGACCCTCCCAGTGTTCTGAATGCTGGGTGGTGCCTCTCCACTAATGGTGAGTAGAGGCTTTCCCTGCCGCCAGTGCAGGAGCCTGGAGATCCCCCCTGGGCCACGGAGCCGGGCCGCTGGAACTCCACCCAACCCCAATCTTTTCCCACAGGATCTCTGGGAGCCTATGCCGTCTGGGAGACAGCCGGAGTCCGTGAGTCCAGTGGCAGCTGGCTGGCTGCTGCACTGCCTGGCATCCTCCTCTTCAGGACCTTCCGGGCGGTTTGAATGATGGGCAGGGCCTCTCTGCTAATGGTGAGTAGAGGCTTTCCCTGCCGCTGGTGCGAGACCCTGGGGTTTGCCCCTGTGCTTAGGTGTAATCGCAAGGGGCTTAGGTAGGGCTGTAGTCACCTGTTTCCACCGTCGCTACGCTGGTGTGCACACACTCCTGCCCTTGGTGCATGGAGATGCTATGGGTGCGTCCGCTGGAAGAAAGCCACTTGCAGGTACTAGGCTGTCCGGTGGTCGGGGGTTGGGGGTCGGAGAGATTTCACCTATCTCCACCTCCTCCTGGGGGGAAGTCCATCCGCCTTCCGATGCATAGCAGCACGGGACTCTCAGGCATCCTGAGATGTTATATGGATGTCCTTTGTTAACCGATGAATGTCCAATTAGTTGTAGATTCGAAGGGAGAGAGACAGAGAAGACTACTGACTCCACCATCTTGGTGACGTCATTCGAAATGGACATTTTGAAAGGATAAAGGAATGACATCCTGTTGAAGTGAACATCTCAAGAGATATTAAAGGAAAGCGTTAAGTACGTGCAAGACAAAAACAACTTTATTGAACAGGAGGTAAATGGGGAGGGGCAGAAATCGGCCGTGGTGCGGCATTCCAGGGGCTGAGGCTCGTCGCTGGGAGAACGTTAACGGTCTTTCCATCGCTTGAAGTGCAATCCGGGCTGAGGCTCGAGGCGGCTCCAGTGCTGGACATCGGTCTGTGGCTCTGAGGTGCGGTGGGCACTAGAGTTGGAGCAGGGGGTCGATATTCAGCTGGCTTGGGATCTTTCTCAGGAGCAGGTGCTGCAGATCCAAGAAGAGAAAATCACATCCCCATGACTAGGCACATGTGTGTGGTGATGGATTGCAATTAGTCTTTGGGTGGGAGACCTGCTGTAATCTACACAGAAATTGAAATATATAACACCGTACACCTGAAATTTGAGGAAGTTTATAAAGTACTGTCAATGCAACCAAGAATTAAAAAAAGAGAATGGTGAAAAAAAATAAAGAAGAACCCAAAGTAAAGATGCCTCACACACACACACACACACACACGTACAAAAACACACAGAGAAACCAAACGTGACTGTCTTTCCATGTTCCTCCCAAGCAAGGGAAATGTCTCACCAATCAGGGAGACTCAGTACATGAACCGCCCTCCAGAAGCTCTGCCATGCCTGGAGTCCGTGGGAATTGTGATCTGCTCCAGCTCATGGCTCTCAGCCTAACCCCAGCCTCTGAAGGCTCTGTGCTGAGTGGCCCGGCCACATTGCCTCCACACACGCCCGTGTCACACAGCCCAAGTCCTGCTCACCCTGACTCTCTGCCTCGCTGGGCTCAGAGTGCAGCGACTGTGAAAGCAGAAGGCGAGCTTGATGCTCCACCTGCGAGCCTGGCATGCTGAATGCAAGGAAGGCCAATACTCTCCTCAAGCTGGGAAAGTCTGGGGGCTGGAAAAAGTCCTGGGGATAGGATTCCATCCACGTTCCAAGAATGAAGGCCAAGGCCCTGAGGAGAGACAGGTGGGCAGCGGAGTCAGAGAACCGGCCTCTCCTTCCATACTGCCCTCCCAGGGTACATCGTGGGGGTCTGGGCTCCTGTGCCTCCTGCTCCTGCCTGTCCAGGGGCCAGTCCCACTTTCCGTGCGCCTTCTACCTGGCCAGCTTGGCAGAACAGGCCACGTCTCCAAGGAGAGGCTGGGAAAACACCTTGGGAAGTGAGAGCACTCGGTCCCTGGAGTGATGGCCCCTCCTTTTCCTCAGGGAAGCCTGACACAGTCCTCGAGTGTCTCCTGGCACATCCCACTGGAATGCCAGTCCAGGACGGAAGGGCGTGGTGCAGTCTGCCCTGTTCTTGCACGCACTGGCACACAGTAGGGTGCAGTGAATATCTGACTGATCCAGGAACAACGGTCTTTGTCTCCTGCCTGTGCTTTCCACTGCCCTCCACATACCTCAGACTTTAGGTCCTGTGCCTGTGTGCTGCCTGATTCACCAGGTGCCCCACGTGGGTGACCTTCCCCTCCTGCTAGTGGCTGACACAGAGGGTGTCATTTGGTCCCTGAGCACTGAGTGGGCCACTGGGCAGCAGAGGAGCCCCCACCGTGGAGGTTCCACCAGATGAGTGAGCAGGATGCTCAGACACCTCCTGTTCTGTGTCCCACAATGGGGAGTGGAGGTGGGACTGGGATGGGGAGGGGTGCATCTGGGTGCTGTAGTGGCTTACTCCACTCTGCCTTGGACTCCCACAGCACCCACAGCCCCCTCCAGAGCTCTCCTGGACTGTTTTCTTCTCTAATTTGAGAAGCCCTCAGAACTCTGCCGTCCCGGAGGAATCAGAAGACGTTGGGATGGCGGATCCTGCCAGCCGCTCGATCATAGGCCCTACACTCCCCTTACAGTGTGGAGAGGAGAGGCCCTCCCACTTGATCCAGTGCCCACTCACTTTTTCCATAGGCGGGTGGGCGCGTCGTCCACTCTACAAGAGAGGATGAATCTGTAACTAGAGGAGACAGGAGGGCATCACATTGACTGTACTGGACGGCAGCTGCCTGAGGAGTCTTATGTGACTGACTCCTGTCTAGAATGGAGCCCTGGAGGGCCGATCCAGCTGACCTTTCATAGGGCTCAGCTTCTCGAAAGGGCCATTCAGGCAGGAGCTCATTGAGTCACTACAATAGCCCTTGGTGGTTGTTCCCGTCTTCTCGCCAGTATTCAAAGGAGCAAACTGAGGCTCAGAGAGGTACGCGGACCTCCCCAAGACTCCCAGTGTGCAGATAGCTGGAGCCCCAGAGTCCTGGAGGAGAAGGGCACTCACCTGTTAAAGAACTCATCCAGCACTTGTTGTGTGGAGGCCACAGCTATGTACGTCAACAGGAAGCTGCGGATGAAAGTGGTGTCGCCCAGCAGGAAAGCGGGCACAAGGTGATCCACGAGACTATTGAGCGCAGTGTCGTGAACCATCCACAGCCTGGGAAACGGACTCTTGACCACTGTGGATGCGTCGAGAGCCTGGGGTGGTACAGAGGAGAGGCGCAGCTTAGGAGGCAGCACTGTGGGCACCAGGAGGGTTGGGGCTGGTGGTCAGAGCAATGCCTCAAGCCCCCAGTGACTTCTGGCAAGGGGTGGGACAGGAGTTCCCAGAGTAGGAAAAACTTCTGGTCTTACAGGTAGAATCAGATGGGGGAATGAACGAACGTGTTAGTATCAGTATCAGTAGCAGATCAAGGTGTTACCGGAGAATTGACAGCACCTGTGTGTGTTAAGAGCATCAGCCCTGGGGTTTCTGACTAAAGGGCCCATTGTAGAGAGGAGAAGACGGGGGCTTTCCCTGCGGGGGGATGCATTGGGACAGGAGGACAGGCAGGACGTTCAGTGCAGCACTGATGAAAAGACAACAGGAGGTCCCACAGCAGTGAAGGGCTGAATCAGTCTCGTCCACGGTCTGCCATCCTAAATGTTGTGCATCTCAGTGAGGCCCCAGCCCCTGATCTGGAGGGGCCATGGGCACATGTTCCTCAGGAGGGCAAAAGAGCAACACACATGTCCCAATGAGCCCCACATCCTTTTGGGGAAAAGCATCCTTATCCATTATGAGGCAGTGTGAGACATGAAGAAAGTGTGGAAGGATTGTGAGGTCATCATGGACACTTGGGGATGGGGTGAAAGAGGAAAATGTACAGAAAAATGCAAGGATCCCCTTGAGCAAACATGAGGTGAAATGGGAGAAAAGTCTCTTTGCTGGGATTCGTAGAGTTACGGTGACAGTGACTTTGAATGTGGCCAAGACAGGAGCTGGGCAGTGCGGGCAGGTTGGGGTCAGAGATGGGGAGACAGATTCCTTCTGGAGCAGGAGTGGTACCAGGGCCTTGTAGGACCTGAGGTTGTCTTTGGTGTCCTGGGGCCCTGGGTGCTGGGTGTGCTGAGCACGTGCACTCACCCAGGCCCAGCGCTGGCTTGTGTCGGCCGGGTGCCGCATCATCCCTTCCTGTAGAATCACGGAAAGGAAGGATGGATCTGTCTTGTCCTTTCCGACCTCCTCAGGAGCGATCTGTAAAGACAGTGCCCGGCAGTTAGGCAGGAAGCCTCAGAGCACTGGCTGAGTCACTTTGGGGGCTCTGACACTCGGTGACTCTCTCCACTCCCGACACACGGCCCCCACCATCTGCACAGATCTCCATCAAGGAGGTAATCAGGTGACAGCCTGAGGGCCTTGGCTTAACATTTGCCCAGGAAGCTGTCAAGATGTTGTTCTTGGTGGACGCTGAACTCCTCTCCACCCATGGATGCAATGAATTTACGGCTGCTCTTGGCACAATTACGGCTCATAAAGAACTGAAAGCTGGATGAAAGCACCCTCGCCAAACGGGATGGTGCTGACTGAGCTGGAAGAGGCAGAGTTCCTCTCTGGAGAGGAACAAAGCCATCTTCGAGCCGTGATGCTTCAGGGCCAGTTGGGAGCTCCCTTAAGGTGTGCAGCCTTTCCTGATGGATTGTGGGATCTGAGCTGGGTGGGGGAGCATTACTGCAATAAGCAGCTTCTACAACAGCCACATAGGGCAAAGGCCCCACCTTCCAAAGCCTGAAAATATTGCGTACTTCCATGCCTGGGGCCAGCCCAAACAGCTGCAACCCTGAGAATTCTGACAACAGCCTTGCAGGCCTGAAGCCTGCAGCTAGCCCCTGCACCTGAGACTAGGAGCCAGCCACGATGGGCGCCAACTCACTCAGCAGAAAATCTGCAACAGGAATGAGCCAGTAGACCTGGCAGGCAACTGTGCTGGGGTGCCCCATGCCGATAAAGTGACTGAAAGGACCATCACAGCCACAGGCAGTTGAGTCCAACAACCAGTCGGCCCGGGGCACAGCGTTGCCTCCCTGGTCACCTGTGGCAACGGCAACCATGCCTCAACAGAGGGATCCTTGTGGCCCACACAGGCGATTCCCTTGGTATTATGCTAAGTGAAATAATTCAGGGGGAGAAAGTCCAATAGCCTTGTGACTACTCTCATAAATCAGGGATGACGGCAGCAAACAATCACAGGAGATAGGCATTGGATTGGGGGTTCCAGAGGGGAAGTGGGGAGGGAAGAGGGTGAAAAGGGGTGATTAGGCAAATGTGTGTGGTGATGGATTGTCATTAGTCGTTATGTGGTGAACACGACGTCATCTACACAGAAATCGCAATATAATGATGAACCCCTGAAACTACGTAATGCTATAAACGACGGTGACTCCCACCAGAAAAAGAATTGAAGGAAACTTGGCCCAGTTAAGAGGTAACTTGGGAATCCCCTTTCCATGGTGCCAGCCCTGTCCTGGGATGTGAAGATGGCAGTAGCACCAGGTGATCAGCTGTACACCCAGCAGTTCCCGCCAAGTGAGGATCCCCCCCACGGAAGGGAGAAGGTGGGGGCCGTTCAGTGGGGGCTCACAGAGGTGGCCTGAGCTGGATAGCCCGATGTAGGCCCCCTCGTGTTACCTTTGATGACCTCCTGGCAAACGGCCATAGGAGTGGCGTATGAGAGGTGAGCCACCCTTTAAAACGAGTAAAAAGGTTTTGGCTCCGGGTCGTCTGGGGACCATAGACGCTGTGAGGCAGGATACAGCAGGAAAACATCTTTCCGAAGCAGCTGTCTCCAGCCAAGTGAGCTGAGTGTGAGGATCTGGGTGCCTCTTTACAGGAGGCCCCTGCACTGTGGGCATTGTTGTGAAAGAGGTTACATCATTGCCTGGAAACCACGGTGATCTGAGCCCCCTCCTCGGATACCACCCATGCAAGCAGTCCTCTGGGCAGGGCACTGCTCACCCCCTTTTCCATGCAGTAT